>NC_050573.1:115974403-116286278 GCF_011100635.1 Trichosurus vulpecula | reverse complement strand
CTGACTTGGGGTGGTGAGAAAGTTTCAAACATTATCACCTGCCCTTTTCAGACCATGGGAAATCTTTCACTCTTTCTCAGAGTTTACCATGTTAGAAGCTTAAACTCACTGGGCCTCACTGACTCAGATGGAAATGTTGTCATCTTTATAAGCACTAGGACTATTTTATTACCTTATGACCAATGCTACTATGAGTAAATCCTGGAGCCTGGTCTTTCAGAGAGTGTTACTTCCTGTGAGAAGGAACTTCGCTGAAAAGATCCGGTCTGGTCACGCTGTCTCATCCACCTTCCACACCTATTACTGTATTCATTGGCTGCACCATCAAATCCATGATTTTATCCTCCATGGGTTTTCCTTCTGTGCACCCACATTCTTGTCCACATATCATTATAGGCACTTAATAAATGTTTATTGGATGACCATCTTTCCAAAAATAATTCCGTAAAAGATTTACCCAGAAAACTGGGTCTGGCTCTTTTAAAATCTTGGTGTTACCAGGATTATGCCTATTGTCTTGTATTCTTATCACACAACTGGCCCACATCCCTTTCTAGTCATAAATATCTTCAGTGATATATGGGAGGGAGTTTTTTTGTTTGGTTGGTGTTTTGTTTTTTGTTTTTTTGCTACTTTGTGACAAAAGTTGTCAGTCAACTAGCCTCAACCAACATTCACTAAGTACTTAGTATGTGCTAAGTGCTGGAACATGCTAGACTAGAACGTCATTGGTAACTTTCCGCAAGCACCCATTATGAGTTTCTTCATTGCCCTTTGCATTACTTGGTATTTTTCTTCTGATACCACTCACTTCTTAACCCTTTATAATCTGGCTTCTGGTCTTATCATTCCACTGGAACCACCTTCTCCAGAGTTACTGATGATCTCTTAGTTGCCAATTCCAATGGCCTTTTCTCAGTTCTCATTCTCTTTTACCTCTTTGTAGCCTCTAATGCCATTGACCACTCTCTTCTCTTTAATACTGTCTAGATTTTCACTCACTCTCTTCTGGTTCTCCTCCTGTCTGACCATTCCTTCTCTGTCTCCTTTGCTGGATCCTCATCCAGCTCATGCCCTCTAACCATAGGCATCCCTCAGGGTTCTGCCCTGGGCCTTCCTCATTCTTCCGCTATATTACTTCATCTGTTGATCTAATCAGCTCCCATGGATTTAATTACCATCCCTACTGATGACTTTCAAATCTACCTTTCCTACCCCAGCCTCTCTTCTGAATTCCAATCTCCTCTTTCCAACTGCCTTTCAGACATTTCAAACTAGATGTCTAAGAGGTGTCTTAAAATTAATTTGTCCAAAATTAATTACCTTTACTTTTTTTTAAACCCTTCCCCCTCCAACCTTCCCTGTTCCTGTAGAGGGCATCACCACCATCTTAGTCCCTCAGATTCACAACCTACAAGTCTCTTGGATCCTCACTATCTCTCACTGCTGCCCCCACCATATCCAGTCTACTGCCATGGCTTTGTTTGGCATTCAAAGCCTTTTATAGCCTAGACCCCTCCTGTCTTTGTAGTTTACTTACACTTTACTCTCCCCCCTCCCCCCAGTACTGTTCCATCCAGTGATACTGGTCTCCTGGCTGTTCACAAACAAGATACTTCATCTCCCAGCTCTGGGCATTCTCTGTG
Organism: Trichosurus vulpecula; assembly: GCF_011100635.1. Taxonomy (NCBI): domain Eukaryota; kingdom Metazoa; phylum Chordata; class Mammalia; order Diprotodontia; family Phalangeridae; genus Trichosurus; species Trichosurus vulpecula. The sequence goes on along the minus strand of NC_050573.1, from coordinate 116,284,632 downwards.
GCTGTCCCCTTTGCCTGGTCCTCCTCTCTGACTACCAACCTCCCCAGCTTCCTTTAAGTTCCAGCTAATATCCCACCTTTTACAGGAAGCCTTCCCCAACCCCTCCTAATTCCAGGGTCTTTGTTTTGTTGCTTATTTCCTATTTATCCTGAATATAGCTTATCTGGATGTATTTGTTTGCTTGTTGTCTCCCCTCTTAGATTGTATGCTCCTTGAGGGCAGGGACTGACCTTTGCCTCTTTTTATATCCCCAGCACCTAGCACAGTGCCTAGCATACAGTAGGTGCTTAATAAATGTCTGTTGACTGCCTCAACACTTTCACACAGTTCTCAGAGTGTTTTCATGTATGTTTGTTCACGTGATCCCCACTGCAATTCCATAAGGTAGGCATGGCAATATTATCCTTATCTAATGGACTAGAATAATAGCTAGCATTTATAGAGCGCTTTACAAATATTATTTTACTTAAACCCCACAACAACGCTGTAAGTTAGCTGCTATCATTCTACCCATTTCATCGATGAAGAAGCTGAGGCTGACAAAAGCTAAGTGACTGGACCACACACAACAGTAAGTATCAGAGGCAGGATTCAAACTCACGTCTTTCTGACTTCAAGTCCAACACTAGCCACTTACTAATTGAAGTCTTGCCCAAAGTCATACTGCTAGTTAGTACAGGAGCCAGGACTAGAACCCAAGTCTTTTGACTCCCAGTGTAGGGTGCTTTCCACCACCTAAGGCTGCCCCAGCACTGCCACCCCTTCCAGCTCTAATCTATGATTCCATGATCCCTCTCTTGCTAAAGCCCTCCAAAGGGAATTCCATCATTCTTCCTTAGTCATCCTTTTTGGCAGCCCCTTACTGTGAAAAAAGGTGTGTATCCTTATCCTATCTAACTGAAATCTGAACCCACCTTCCCCTCTCCCCCGCCCCCAAAAAAAACCTCTTGTGAACCACCTAATGAAGATTTCAACCCAGGTTTGCATTAACCTTGAAAAATATAACTGTGACCTAAGAACGTTTAATTAAGCAATTAGTTTGATTAAATTCATCTCTCTCAACCCTCCATTGTTATCCTAAAAAATAGGAGAAAGGAGGGGGAAGATTTTTAACTATAGATTACTAACTTGATTTAGCCACTTCTAACCAGATTTGAAGTTGCATATTCTCTCTCTTTTCCTGCCCTTCTGAGATCACCCTTCCGCAAGGGACTAATTTCCCCTTTTTTGTCCCATTCCAGAAGCTGGCAGTGGTTTATCACATTATGGTTATAGCTCTAAAGTCAGTGCTAAAATTCAACATCATTTCTCTCTTTTCTTTTCACCCTGGAATAAGGGATGTATGACTTGGGCATATCTTCTCTGACCCTCCAGTTTTCCAACAGTAAAGGTTTCCGACAGCTCAGGATGCCAGAAGCTAAATGGAATTATGCAAATTTGGGAATTTGGTTCACTCCCAGCATCCCTAGTGCCCTCCACTTTAAAAAGAAAAAATTCTTAATCCCATTCAGTTAAAGAGCAGTAACCCATCCAGAGTTACACGGCAACAGGAGGCAAATTAATTGAAATCTAAAACTCCCATTACTTCTCCATACTACCATTCTGCAGAGAATAAAAGATTGGTTTGAGTAGGAGGAGAGAAACAGAGAGGAATGAATAAGATATGGTTAAAACAGGGCACTAACATTTGGGATTTCTTTTCCTTTCAAAGCTCAGGTTTAGGGCTTAACGCTTTTGGCCCAGGGAAAGAAGAAGCAGTCAGCTGTTTCAGCTCCCCAACTCACTTCCGGTCTATCTCCACAAGCCTGGGAATAATGGGTGTATGGCTTGGGCAAGTCTTGGTCCTCAGCCATGCGGCAATAAAAAGAACCAAGAAGGAAGGAAGGAGACGAGAAACGATTGGGAAGGATAGAGGAATACAGACTGTTTACTTCTGCCTTACTTTCACCCCAGTCCGTGGAGTGGCAGCTTATCTGATTTAGTCCTGTGTGTGCCTGGACAAAGATCAAAATCATAGTCATCATCATTATTGTCATTAGCTAGCATTTATACACTGCTCAAAGGTTTGCAAAGCCCTTTACTTGTTACTCATTTGATCCTTACAACTACCCTGGGAAGTAGGTGCTATTATTACTCCATTTTACAGATAAGAAAACTGAGGCCTCAGATTAAGTGGCTTGCCCAGCATAACACAGCTAGCTAGTAAGTGTCTGAAGTAGGATTTAAGCTCAGGCTTTACTGACTCCAAGAACAATACTGTATCCACTGTGGCCACCTAGCTACCCCTCGATTCTTCTTAGATAGGTTTCTGCTAGCAGTTGTTGTCAGTTGTTTTTTTCAGTTGTGTCTGACTTTTTATGACCCTGTTGGGGATTTTCCTGGCGAAGATACTGAATGTGGTTTGCCATTTCCTTCTCCTGCTCATTTTGTAGATGAATAATTGAGGCAAACAGGGTGAAGTGACTTGCCCAGGGTCACACAGCTAGGAAGTGTCTGAGGCCATCTGTGTATGTAGTAAACACTTGGTGCGATGTTGTTCAGTCATTTCAGTCGTGTCTGACCCATTGTGTCCCATTTGGGGTTTTCTTGGCAAAGATTCTGAAGTGGTTTGCCATTTCCTTCTCCAACAACGTACAGGCAAGTTAGTCACTATTTCTAAGGTGGACAAACAGAACAGGGATGAAATCACAGGCTCTAAAAAAAACACTCAAGATTATCTAATCTAGTCCCCTGATTTTAGAGATGAAAACTAAAAGGGAGAGTGATTGACCCAAGGTCATTGAGTAGTAAGTAGCAGATCTGGGATTTGAGGTTTTCTGATTCCAGATCCACTCTTCTTTCCACTCTACCAAATCCTGATTATCTTCCTGGGCCATCAGTAGTCATCCTGGTAAATATCTGGCCGCTGGACCCAGATGGCTCTGGAGGAGAAAGTGAGGCTGGTGACCTTGCAAAGCCCTCCTTCACTCATTCAAAGCCAACTGCAAGTCACGTCATCATCTCCCTGATGTCATGGTCCTCTTTGAGAACGAAGGACAAACACAACAACAGAAGTGGAAAGGAGGGGAAAGAGGAAACAAGCTTTTATTAACTGCTGGAGGCATTCTAATCCAACCCCTTCCTATTACAGATGAGGAAACTGGCCAGGGGGCGTTGTAACTTATCCACGGTCACAGGGGTACAATTCTTCACCTGCTTCACAGTTTTGTGTAGGGCTAGACAGATCCTTACCTTAAAAAAAAGACCCATCAGTTGAAGGGCACATACTCAAAATTCATCTAAACTAGATATTCAGATTGAGCTTCCATCTCTGAGCCCACCTAAGTGATGGCAGTGATTAATGGCTCCCTGACCTTTTATTAAGTGCTTACTTTGTACCAGGCATCACACTAAGTGCTTTACAATTATTATCTCATTGACCATCCCAACAGCCCTGGGAGAGAGATGCTGCTATGTTCCATTTTACAGTTGAGAAAACTGAGGCAGACAGAGGTTAAGTGACATGCCCAGGATCCCACAGCCAGTAAGAGTCTAAGGTCAGATTTGAACTCTGGTCTTTCTGATTCCAGGGCCAGTTTTTTATCCCCTGTATGACCTAGCTGCTTCAAAGCGGAATAGACTACCTTGTAAGGTAGTGAGCTCCTTCTCCCTAAGAGAATTCAAGCAGAGCTTTATAGAGGATATCATAGAAGGAATTCATACAGCAGGTAAGGAATTAGAGAGTCCTTTCCATCCCTGAGACCTGTGACTATAACCAGAAAGTTGGAGGAGACTGAGGAATAGTTCGAAAATGTATTATGGATCGAGGACTCTTCATTACTCAAGAGATAACACTCAGGCTGTGGCTGGTGGTAGAAGCTGACTGTATTTCCCACTGTCCTTTTTGGTCATCTATCACCATTAATTTCCTTGAGGATCAAGAGATCAGTCAGCCATGAGCAGTATGTCACAGTGGAACAGGCGTGTTGAATTTGGATCCAGATGGCCTGGGTTTGAATTCCAGAGCTAACACTTACTTTGCTTTATGACCATGGATAAGTCACTTCACCTCTGAGGAGTCTGTTTCAAGCTTCATCCCCTGTGAGTCAGTCGGTCAATCAACAAACATTTATTAAGCACCTACTATGTTACAGGAACTGTGCTAAGTACTAGGACAACAAAGACAAAAAGAAGGATTTTACTTCTAAGGGAGAATCCGCAAGATTTTTATTTTTTAGAGGAAGGCACTGGCATTGAGGAGGGTGGGGGGAGTATTGGGAAAGAGTTCATGTAGAAGGTGTCCTATGAACTGAGCTCTGAAGGAACCTAGGAATTCAGCTTAGCATAGTGCCTAGCACGTAGTAGGCACTTAATCAATACTTGTTGACTGACTGACTGTCCCTGTCTTCTTGCACTCTCTCATGATGGATTCTCTTTTTTGCCTTCCTGCCTCCAGCCTCTCCCCTCCAAAATCCCACAAATAGTAATTAATTAACCTGCCCCTTGGTTTTCTGTCCTCTCTCTTTTTCCATTCCTCCCTCGCCTTGTGGTCTGTACAGGAAGAGAGCAGATGGGTGTCTAGAAGCAAACATACTCAGAGTTAGATGGAGAGAAGCAGTGTGAGTATCTGAATGCAGGCCCTCTGTTTCAGCACTCACTCTCCACTGAACTCCTCTCCCATCCATCCTACAAAGTAGGATGAGATGTTTTCTGGGCCATTATTGGTACTACCAAGGACGAGAACCGTCCCCTACCATCTTAGAAATGGCTCTCCTCTGTCTTAAGAGAGGGTGTCTTAATGCTGGCCAGTGTACGTTGGCCTTGACCACACTGCCCATGTGACATTAACAGTTTGACCCGGTGTGTCGGTACTTACTGTGCTACTCTTATAATCCAGATCCCTGTGTTTGACTCTGCCCCAGACACATACTGAGGCAAATTCTGGTTCTGTACCTTCTACTCATTGGTGTCTTGCCCTCTGGGGCCAAGCAAAACAAGTCTAATTGCCCTTCCATGTGATAGCCCTTAAAATCTGTAAAGAAAGCTTATCAGTCCCCACGTCACCCCTCCAATAAATATTCGCCACGCTAAAATCCCTAGTTCTTTCCAAAGTCCCTAGTTCTTTCCATCGGGACCTCATGTGACTTGGGGTTTTTGTCCCCTCATCATACTGGTTCATTGCCTCTGTATAGCCTTCAGCATGTCAAAATCTTTTCTAGAATGCGGATGGCCAGAACTGAACCCTCCAGGTGTGGTCTGACTAGAGTTGAATACAGTGAGATTATCACCTCTCTCTTGGTTATTAATGCAGACTAAAATCCCATTACTTTTTTGGATAACCTATCACGCTGCTGATTAATGTTCATATTTTCTTCTCTCTCTCTCTCTCTCCTCCCCCCCTCTCTCCCCCCCCCCTCCCTCCCTCTCTCCCTCTTCTTCCTCTCCCCCTCCACTCTGCCCCTACAAATACATAGACACAGGCCTCTTAAGATCAAGCATTGTCTCATTTTGGACGTTGTGCCCCCCCTGCCTGACACATAAGTCATACACTTTTAATAAATGTTTAATGAACTGACCTCAAATGTAAAGCTGCTATAGAACTGTAAACTATTACTGTTCTTCCCTTTTCTGTTTAATACTGGTGGGTTTGGGCGTCACCTCCCAGTTTTCATGTTATTTTCTAATCTCTGGAATAGATTTTGTTTCTCCTGCTTTGACCACCACTCATGCCCCCATCATCAGCAGTGAATGTAATAGCTATATGACCTTGGATAAGTTATGACAGTTCTCTGAGCCTCAGTTTCCATGTTTGTAAAATGGGTATCTTAAAGTAGCTGTAGCACATACCTTACAAGGTTGTTGAGAGGCACAAATGATATAAAGCATATGAAGCACTTTATAAACTTTCTAATGCTACATAAATGGCAGCTGCTCCTATTATTATGAATTGTATTAAGTGGAAAATACTATCGAACAGATATTCCAATGTCTGTTAAAATAACACCTACTTCTCATGGTTGTGGAAGGATCAAGTCAAGTGGGATGTGTTTTCTAAACTACTTTGATATCCATGGCAATTGTTATGAGTCTCCCCATTTTTCTCTCTGTGTCCCCTTAAAATGGACCATTTGGAGTTAGCCGAGGAAGCACCATTGAAAAATTATACCTTCCTAAACTGAAGACTTAATGTTACTGGAACCCTACTGGGGTCCAAGGGAATTTGCAATTAAATTAGGTTACCTTTCTGCCAGTAGGAAAAATGGCTTCCCAGAAATGGGCGGGGGGGGGGGGGGAGTGGGCAGCTAAGATGGTAGCCTCCAAGAGAAAATTTCCCTCTGTTCCCACACATTGCAAAGCATGTTATCGCGCAGCCTAGAAAACAGGTGTGCAGGAGGTATTTCCAAAGTAATTGGATTTGCTTAGCACTACTTAAGGCCATCCTTTCTATAAAAGCCTTTGTTGTTCATAAATAAAGCTTCAAGGGGGAACACTGGGCCTTCTTCAGCTGGGGATTTTATTCCACATTTCTGGGCCTCTTCTTCTGCTGGATTAGGCAAAACTGGGAATTCTGACTACTCTGGGTCAGTCAGTGCAAATTGACCATCAGGGACAGCAGAGAAGAAATCTCACAAAACAGCAACCCAGCTCTTCACATCCCCTTCCCAAAGAACAAGCATCATTTATTATCGTTATAATCAATTCATTCTTGATTCCCCCCACCACCCGGCAATCAGCATTTCATCAGTCTGAAATTCATTAACACTGTTATTGTTGGTGGTGGCTTAATAACAGTGCCAGACAGGAGGTGTCACTGGCAAGGTACAAAGGTGTGGAACCAGTACCCCCACCCCAGGGCCATACTGGCCTCCACGCTGACTGACACCCCTGCCCCCACGTTCCCTTTCCTAACTGCCTTTGCACAGGTTGGTCCTTCTGCCAGGAGTGCAATCTCTCTTCACCTTCGAATTCCCCCTTCCCATCAAAACTCTGCTCAGATGCCCCAGGCAGCCTTCCCTGCTCCCCTACCAAATTACCTTAGATTTGCTTCTCTATGTACATACCATCGTGTCTCCAGATAGAATAGAAACTCATTGGGTTCCAGGATTGTTTTTTTGTTTATTTGTTTGTTTGTTTTAATATTGTCAGAGCTCAGCACGTAGTAGGCCCTTAATAAACAATTTTTGACTGGTCACCAATCCTGCCATTTTTTTTTACTCTTTTTGCCTGAGGATAAAGGGGGTGGAGGGGAAATTCAGTTCAGTTCAGCAAAAGCTGCTAATTACCTTATGGCTGTGCAGTATTGTGAAAGATTGTTGTTGTTTGTCCTTCTTGAAGAGGACTGAGTCATCAGGGAGGTGATGCCATGATGTGCAAGTGAATTGGATTTAAGTGAGGGAAGGCTGTGCAAAGTCCCCAGCCTCTCTTTCTCCTCTGGGGCCATCTGGGTCCAGTGGCCAGATATAGATCAGGACTCCTGAAGATGGCCCCTGTGAAGAGAGCTCTGCGTCTGGAGAGCAGAGGACCTGGGTTTGAATCCTGACTGTCCTACTTAACTACCTATGCTGACCTTGGGCAATCCATCAAGCATCTTATTCAGTACCTACCAAGTGCCAGTTAGGGTGCTAGTTATAGTGGTTTCTAAGGTGAAAACAAAGGAGCTCACATTCTACCTGAGGATATTAACTCACCTCTCTAGGACTCACTTTGATCGTTTGTTGAAGGGGCCAGAAAGGAAAGCAAAAGTAAAAGAAAGGGAGTTACCTCCTCTGAATACAGTGTAATTCTAATGACCGAACTTGGCTCCAGAAGATCTCAGAAACTGCCCCTTCAACTTGTCTTTGTAGAGGTGGGGGGCTGTGGATGTGGAACATTGCATGTACTATCAGGCTTCGTTGAGACGTTGGTTGGTTGTGTTAAACTGCTTTTTCCCATCCTTTGTTACAAGGAAGGCTCACTGCATAGAGGAGAGAGAGGAATATATGCAGAAAGAAAGGTGATAGAAAAGCAAAAGATACCAGTTTAAAAAATTAATTTTAAAAGAAAATGAATTACCATCTGCCTCAGATGATCCACAGATCAGAAGATTACAAAATCATAGACTTTAAAGGGACCTCTGAGGTTACCTAATTTAACCCCTCCCAGAAAATGGAATTCATGCTTCACCATGACCAACCAGGTCCCTCTTGGGCAGAGGCACCATCTTAACCTCCCTTCCCCCCTCACTAGCCAGCCATTTTCCCAGTGGCAGAAAAGTAACCTAATTTAATTGCAAATTCCCTTAGATACCAGTGGGGTTTCTTATAACACCCGCACTCCTAGCTAGCATGCTTCCCCACCTTCAGTGAGGAAGAACTGAGCTGGCACCGTTGTTAGGAAATTTCTTTCTGACACGAAGCCAAAATCTGCTCCTGGCTCTGCCCTCTGGGGCCAAGAAGAACAAGACTAATCCCTTGTTCCACATGACAGCTCTCCAAATACTGGAAGACAGCTATCATAGCCCTTCTCTCTCCTCCCCACCTTACACCCCTGCCCCACCCCCCAATTTCTCTACTTCTCTCAGCTAAACACCCCCCATTACTTCAGCTGATCCTCATAAATAGTGATCCTCATAAACTCCTTTCACAGTCCTGGTCACACTACTGTGGCCATGCCTTAGCTTGTCATAGGGCGTTATGAAAGTGGAAGGAAGGGCTTTCCCTCCCTTACCTTTGCCTGGCAGTTTCCCTGGCTTCCTTTATGACGCCACATCCCCAATCCTGTGTCCTGTTTTCCCTTCTAAGATTGCCTTCCATCTACTGGGAGGGAGAGGGGGCTAATGGACCTGTTTCTGCACGTATTGCTTCACACACTAAAATCGCAACTCCTTGTGGGCAGGGACTATTTCAGCCTTCCTTGGCACAGTGCCTGGCACATAGTAGGCACTTAACGAATAGCCCATCGATTGATTTACTGACTTATCATTTCATATATGGTCAGTCTGACGGAGAAAAAGGTCTAGCATCTCCCTCATTCCAAAGCCGCTGTGTCTCTGTTGGTTATGTGACTATAAATATGAAGTCTGTTATAAACACAGTCTACAAAAGCTTGGCTTTCTTTTTCTTCTCACGGTTTCACCAAGGCCATCCTTAACGTGTGTACAAACTATTTGCATAAATATTTTATAGAGGTGGGAAAGCGGCTGTATGGGCCCCAGAATTATTTTTGTCCTCTCTCTCACCTTTTGTGTTCAGTTGTTTTTCTATTGTGTCTGACTCTTCATGACCCCGTTTTGTTTTGTTTTGTTTTGTTGGGAGGCAAAGATACTGGTGTGGTTTGGTATTTTCTTCTTCAGCTCATTTTACAGATAAGGAAACTGAGGCAAACAGGGTTAAGTGACTTGCCCAGAATCACACAATTAGTAAGTGTCTGAGGCCACAGTTGGAATGAGGAAGATGAGTCTTCCTGACTCTGTGCCCAGCACTCTATCCACTGGGCCACCTAGCTGCCAGTCGACTTTTAGCTTAGCCTTAAACATACAGAAGATAAAGGAGAGAAGAAATTTGAATTACTCTTTCACTGGGAAGAGTTAAGAAGTAATACTTGATAATAACTGACATTCGACATAGTGGTTTATTTACTATGGGAAAACAGTTTTGTATGCATTGTTTCCTTTGGCTCACATTACAACTTGGTGAAGTAAGTTTTACACATAACGGCTTCATTATGACCATTTTACAGATGACTGTCATACCCAAAAGACTAGAGGAGAAATCAGCATGCTATGGAGGACCCCATTATTGCTGATGATGTTTTCTGGAATTGCCACTGCCCGGCCCTCTAATGTATCTAAGACCCCAAGCAGCTTATAGTATCGCCTAGACCGAAGGTTCCCCATCCCTAGCCCAATGCCCAAGTTGTTGTCCTGAGCCCCCACACAGAACAGGGGAGCATAAATACTGAAGTAACAGAAAAAGCCACCCTAGTACCTAGTACCTAGAGCCCCAGACTTGAATTGCCCCCACCAAAGGGGTCTCCCTGGACTTTTGTTCTGACATGCTCAGCTCCATAGCCACAGTAAAAGGGCCAGTTTAGGAACACCAGCACGGAGTCCTGGGATAGCAACACATTTATAAGTGCCCGATGGGTGTCCCCTCAAAAACTACCACCGGCAGGAAGTTGCTGCCGCTCATCCTTCGTGATCTCACAGCTCAGTGGCCCTGCTTCCCTGGGGCATTGAGAAAACTGAGACTTGGAAGAGTTGAGCCTTTTCCAAGGTCACGGAGTAAGAGCCATCTGACAGGAAGACTAGGCATTGGGAGGGTAGGCTGTTAGGAAGAGAGCGTGATATAGGGAAAAGATTATAGACTGGGAGTCAGCAAACCTCAGTTCTATTCCTGAGCCTGAGACTGTCTTCACTGCATGAACATGTTATGAGTCACCGGAACTCTCTTGGAATTAGTTTTTTTGGGTTTTTTCCCCCTTCTTTATAAAGAAGGGGTTGCATCAGTTGGAGGAATAGTTAATGATGGTAGAACAGGAAGGTCATAAAATGATATGGCGGCCGTACAGATGACTATGAAGAATTCAGAGGATCATGAAAAGACCCATGACCTGATACAGAATGAAGCGAGCAGCACCAGGACGAACAGTACAGAGGGTTCCAAAAGTCTTAGTGCATTTTAAAGCTATAGATTTAATAGCTCAAAACTGCACTAAGACTTTTGGGACAAGCTGCCTCCTCAGTGGCTACAACAGAATGAATGGAGAGAGCAAAAACCCAAACTCTAATTGTAGTCACCGAGTTTGACTCCCCCTTGCCGCCCCCACCCACACCTCCCTCCTTTCTTTGCAAAGGTAGGGAGCCATGGGTATATGGGTATACAATATTGCATATATTGTATCAGCTACTTCTTTTTAAAAAAACTTTTTTTTGTTACAAGATGACTTACTGGGCAGGAAAGAGGGTCTGGGCTTCTCTTCCAAGGAGCTTAAGGAAACACTGAGGCTACAATGTTTATAATAGTTCCATTTTGAAGCACAAGTTTCTCTTTTGGGCCACTATCCCCTTACTTCCACTGTGAAGTGGATAGAGTGCTGCTAGGCCTAGTCAAGAAGACCTGAGTTCAAATCCAGCCTCAGACATATCCTAGTGGTACGACTCTGGACAAGTCACTTTACCTGTCTGCCCTAGTTTCTTCAGCTGTAAAATGGGGATTATAACAGCACTTATCTCCCCAGGGTTGTTGTGAGAATCAAATGGGATAATATTTATAAAATGCTTAGCACAGTATCTGGCACATAGTAGATATTTAATAAATGTTTATTGCTTCCTTCTTTCCTAGTGATTTCTGTGAGGGGAGGGGGTGGATGAGAGGAGAGATTCTGTCTCATTATTCCACGTTATCTGGTTTTGTTTGTTTTTTTTTTTAATGTGTTGTTCAGAAAGTTAATGGAGCATTTTTGTCTCCGTTTACTGTGCTACATTGTTAATGGAATGGAAAACCGAGGGACTGGATTAGTGTGGCAGGACACTCCCTCACTCACGCAGGGAGCTGTTTTCTTTGTCTGGCCTTCGGAGCTTCTTCCCCAGCACCCAAGCGTTCTCTTTGTATAATTAAACTGTGAGAACAGTTTGTGCCAAGAAAGTGACCAGGCCAAACAAAGACTCGAAGCTTTAAGGGGATATTTGTTCTTGCATAGCCCACAAGGGGCTCTGGCAATCAGTCTTTCTGGACACAGACTCAGCTTCAGGATGCCATTGGCTTGGGTATGGGACCCAAGAATACAAATTCATGAGGGAAGGAAAAGGATTTGAGAAATTGGATATTTCTTTCTATTTCAATGGAAAAATCTCACACTTATAAACAAAGAATTAGATGATGGCTGATGGATTTTGCATGCCGTGAAAGAGTTAACAGTTCTGAATGTAGAAGAAAAAAACTTGGGAGGGAAAAACAAGAGGGAAGCATCTCAGGAGGGAATTCTTTTTAATTACAGTTTATCCACTTTCAGTAAGGGATCGGTCTTTGCTTTAAAATTTACTTCAGCGGGTCCATGATCTCATAGCCGTGGATACTGCCAGAGGAGACACAGATCATGGCTCCTCCTCATTGTCTCATCCCTTTTGATTCTGGCCTGTATCTTTCTATAAATCCTGCAGCAAGGGTAGACCCCTTTTATTGGAGGTCCTCCTTTAGTTCATTGAATATTTCGTGAGTACCAGTGCAACACCCATGGTATCTATCCATTATCACTCACCCTCACTTCATGACCTGGCCACCTCTTTTCCTGGTTATCCATTTCTTGGATGTTGTCTTCTTTCCACCTCTTACCCTGATGTCATCATTGGGAATATGCTTCAGTCCACGTACACCCACCATGCCTCTCACTACTGCCCTTGGGGTCACTGGCAATTTTGATTCTTCTGAGATCATGGCATTTCATGACTTGTAGCTATGTAGCTTCATCAGGAGAATATCAATGTTACAAGGTAGGCTTTGGGTGTCAGGAAGCAGTTTGGGGCTGTCAGACGTGCGATTCTGCTGATTGGTCTTGCTGTCTCAAGTCCATTCCCCACTCAGCTGTCAAATTGATCTTCCTAAAGTGCAGGTCTGGCCATCACACACCCTACCCCAGCCCATTTCAATAAACTGCAATGATAACTCCTGTTACTTCCAGGATGGATTATGAAATCCTGTGTTGGGCTTGTAAAGATCTTCACAACCTGGTCCCTGCCTTTTCCGGTTCTTACACCTCACACCCCTCCACATACTCTTCAATCCAGCAACAGTGGCCTCCTTTCTGTTCCTAGAACATGACACTTCTAGCTTCCCTGGCCTTCTTTCAAGTCTCAGCTGAAGTCTCACCTTGTGCAAGGAAGTCTGTCTCAGTCCTCATTAACCTAAGTACCTGCCTTCTGAGGCTATCCCTGGTTTATCCTGTCTATATCTTGTTTTGTACATAGCTGCATTTTGCCTTTCCTCTCTGCCCACCCCAGTAGACATCAATCTCCTTGAGAGCAGAGATTGTTTGTTTGGGGTTGGGTTGGTTTTTTTTTTTTTTGCCTTTCTTATATCAACATTTACCAGTGCCTAGTATATAGTAGGCGCTTAATAAATGCTAGTTGACTCCTATTCAACTGGATTTCCAGATCATTGCCCATCTGTGGTGTCTTTAAAAGATAAGTGTACGGAAAACCTATGGAAAGTCATGTGGTTGAGTGTGAGAATCTAGCCTAGCCTGAGCCTCAAAGCTTGTTTCATTTTTTTTTGTCCCTCTCCCCCATGTGACTAAATGAAGGAGTTTGATATTGTGAGAACAGTATGATTAAGGTGTCCCAGAATGGAAACCCCATATATGGCTAATGCCACTGACCTAGCATTTAGAAGTTTGGTGATTGGCCGTCTCCCTGCCTCCTCCATGACAAGTAAGATGATGGCTAAGATAGCTGGCCCCACGGTCTGCTATTACCCCTCAGAAGCATACTATAAAATCTAAATCTTTCCTACAGAAGGTAGACCTCTATCATGTACAGTTATCCCTTCCACATCACAGGGTTTAGGGGTGTGCCCCCATACCCCACAATCTGGAAAATCCTTGTAAAAATTTTTTGGCCCTCCCTTTGTACCAGAAAAGAAATCCGAATTTTTTTCTTTTTCTTTTATGGGGTGTTTACAGTACCTTGTTGTGAAATTTGGGTTGGTATTATACAACACTATACATATATTTTATGCATTTCTGAGTTTCTAAACTTTTTTCTTTGTCATCTGCTGGCCTTCGCGAGTTGTCTGTAGCTTCTACAAAATTTCCCCTTCCCCCAAATTCTTATGCCAACCCTAAATATATCAAAACCCACAATGGGGAAAGTCTCGATGTGTAAGGAATAACTTACTCTGTTATCGCTAGGATTAAGGTCTTTTTTTAACCTGAGTCAGACAACTAAGTGCCACAGTGGATAGAATGCTGCATTTATAGTCAGGAAGACCTGAATTCAAATCCTGGCTACATAACTCTAGGCCAGTCACTTAACCTCTCTCAGCCTCTTTCCCCATCTGTAAAATGTGGATAATAATAGCACCTGCTGCCCAGAGTTGTTTCAAGGAGCAAAAGAGAGCGTATTTATAAAGCGCTTTGCTAACCTTAGAGTGCTACATAAATCGTTGCTATTATGATTGACTAGTCTGGAAGTTTTCTCTGTGCTCTTGTCTCTAGGATCAGAAAGAACAAAGGTAGGAGGGGTGTGGGGCTGGAGGGAACGCTTGCAGCTGATTATTTTTTTAAAATCACTCCACTTTATCCCTATTTCTAGCACAAACATTCATTTACTCCTAACCCCGAGTAAAGCACTTTGCTAACCTTAAAGTGTTCTGTAAATGCTAGCTATTAACCTCCTTCCCTACTCTGGGTCTGACATCATCTTCACCTCCACCCCCACCCCCCACCCCCCGCCCCATTTCATCTCTAGACTTCTATATGGAATCAGTTGGTTTCAGCCTGATGGAAAGGTGAAATATGGAGAAGGTTCTCCCAGGGTGAAAATCTGGCTTGGGGCTTTAATGCACATTAAAAATTAAGGTGGAAATAAAGTGTTCGTTATTTAATTCAGGCGCACTCACAATTCATTGCTGTTCCTTTTTTCTTGAGCTTGGTGAAGAATGTGTGTGGTGACAAGGACAACAAGCCATTTAAAAACCTTGAAAATTCTCATTCATTCATTCATCCATCCATCATCCTTTAAGCACCTACTAGGTGAAGACTACTGTGTTACACACTCAGGGGAATAACGACCCTTGCCCATATTTTCTTTAGTAGCTATAGAAGAGAAAATTTACCTCCATTTACCCCATATTCCTAAAAGAAACAATGATTAATTTCTAACTCTGGGTTGTTGGAGTTTTTTAACACAAAATTAAGGTTCTCAAACTAAGAGATCAAAGATGAGGATGAGTTTCTAATTGTCCTGAACATAGATTATGAGCACCTTGTGTATCAGTGAAATTCTGACTTCTCTCTGTATCTTCCCAGTACTTAATATAGGGTTTTGTACACAATAGGTGCTTATAAAATGATGAGACAATTAATGATCAGTGAATTAAGGATGATGAAACAAGCTACTTGAATGATCCAATGAATGAGTTGGTGTTTAGTTTTGCCCTTTGGATTTGTTTTTAATTGGGGAGAAGGGAATAAATATTCTTATACATTATTACCAGGCACTGTACTAAAGTGCATTTTACGAATTTTATTTCATTTGATTCCCCACAACAACCCTGTGAAGTAGGGGATGCTATTATCTCCATGTTACAGTTGAGGAAACAGAGATAATCAGAAGTTTAAGGTCACGAGGGCTAGTGGAGCCCTGAAGTCGAATTTGAACTCAGGTCTTCCCGATTTCAGGCCCAGCATTTTCTCCACTGCACCACCAGCTGCCTCCATTTTGCGGCTCTTTAGATTCAAATGTTTCCTTTCCAAGTGTTGTAAGTTATGAATTGGTAGCTGCCTCTGAGGCAAAGAGGTGATGGTGTGAGGTTAGGTATGTGAGTGCGTGCCTTCCCGATGCTTCCTGTAAGCAGTGAAGAGTTAATGAATGTCAGTTCCTGTAAGAAGTGAAGAGTTAGTGAATTTTAAGGTTCTGGATCAAAAGCCATTCTGAGTACAAAGTGAGGTCTTCTTATTATGAACCTCAGCATTTAGCTAAGAGACCACAATTGCTTTGCCATCATATCGCGTATGAGAATTTCTAGTTAACTTCATCTGATAGCCATGCGTGTAATGTCAGTGAGTGTTCGAGGGTTGCCTTTCATCTTTAACTGGTCCATTCAGTCCCCTCTTTGTTTCTTAGCCATTGATCTTTCTCAAGCTATTAGTACACTGAGATCAGGGGGACCTTCCTGCTCAGTTTTTCCCACTGGCTTCTCCCAGATATTGCCATGTCCAGCCACCCAGAGAAGAAACGTTTTTGTGGGCCTGAGAGGGAAGAGTGATTAGAGTTTACTATCAAGCACCTGCTCTATGCCCAGACACTGTGCTAAGCTCTTTACCAATATTACCTCACACCCCAATTGCCCTGCCTTCCCCACTCAAAAAAAAAAATCTCACTTGAACCTTACAACCACCCTAGAAGGTAAAAAAAAATGCTATTATTATTATCCCCATTTTGCAGTTGAGGAAAGTGAGACAGGCAGAGGCTTGCCCAGCGACACATAGTCTGAGGCCTCTCAGCACTCAGCCCTTCCTAACTCCAGGCCCAGGATTCTATCCACTAGGCCACTTAGCCATTTCTGTTAGTTGCAAGTATGCCCCTTTCAAAATATTTGGGTTTTTTATTGTGCTGACATTATGACTGGTACAGGTGGCATGGTAGAAAAAAGCCTGGGTTCTAGTGCCCCTCTGCCTCCTCAGGCAAGTCATATAATGTCTCTGGGCCTCAGTTTCCTCCACTGTAAAAATAATCAGGTGGGAGCATGTGATCTCAAAAGTCCCTTAAACTCAAAATCTTATAATCCCACAAGCCTTCTAACTTTAGGACCAGCCACACTTGGCTAGGAGACTGAAGAACCATCATTTTCATTCTGCCTGAACCTCCTTCAGCAAATCACTTAACTTCTCTGGACCTCAGTTTCCTCATCTGTAAAACAGAGGAAATAATGCCTTACTGGCCTCAAAGGATTGTTCTGAGGTTCAAATGAGAAAGCTTGCTAATGGGTCTCCCTACGTACAGTGTCTCTTCCACCCAGCTGCCAAATCGATATTCTTAAAGTCTAGGTCTGATGATGTCACTCATTCCCCTGCTCAAAAATTTCCATTGGCTCTGGCCCTTTAAAATAAAGTACATTGTCCCCTGCCTGCAATTTAAAGCTCTCTGTAACCCGGCTCCTTCCTGCCTTACCTTCATATTGCTTCCATTTTTGTACCCAAACACTCAACTAGCTGTTCCCTGTACACAGTCTGTCCCTTGACTCCGTGGTTTTCCATGAGTGATCCCCAATGCCTGGAATACGCCCCCATCCTCCACTTGTTAGGAGCCCTAAGTTCATCCAGGACATACCTCAGCTGCCACCTCCTATGCACTGCCATCCCTGATCTTTGCAATTGTCACTGCCGTCTTCCTCCTGACCCTCTTTCTCATTCATCCTGTCAATACTTCCTGTCTGCTTATCTGGGTTCATTTTTGTCTTTTTATCCCCAACATCTGGCACAGTGCCCATCACATAGTAGGCACTTAACAAATGCTTAGGGAATTTAAATGAATGAGATAATATATATTTCTCTGCACACATAGCTCCCAAGTTAATAATATAACAGACCGATCTCTTCGATTCTACTCACAGGTCACTTGCTAATTATCTTTACCTGAATATTTCATTGATGTTTCAAACTCATATACAGAATAGGATTCATTGTCTTCACCCCTACACCTGCCCCTGTTCTAAAGTCCTTGTTTTTGTTAAAGCCCCACCAGCCTCCCAGTCATCCTTGTTCCCAACCTCGTTGTCATCTGTCACTCTTCACGCTCCCTTATTCTCAGTCAGTCAATAAACATTTATTAAACACACATGGTGTTCCAAGCACTGTGCTAAATTCTGGGGAGATAAAGAAGGGCCATAAAAATATTCCTTGCCCTCAGGGAGCTGACAGTCTGATGAGGAGAGACAGCATTAAAGCAACTAAGTACAAACAAGATACATACAGGATAAATTGGAGAAGCACTAGAATTAAGAGGGATTGGGGGAAAATTTTTCCTATAGAAGGTAGGATTTTATCTGGTACTTGTAGAAAGCCGCAAGGTAGAGATGAGGAAGGAGAGATTTCTAGGCATGGGACAATCAGTGAAAACACTCACATTTGAGAAACAACAAAGAAGCCAGTGTCACTGGGTCACAGAGTATGTGGGCCAAGAGTAAGATGTAAGAAGACTGGAGTCAGATGCCCTGGGTTCAAATCCTACCTTGGCTCCTCACAGTCCTGTGGGATCTTGGGCAAATCACTTATCCTCTCTAGGCTTCCTCATCTTTCAAAGAAAGGGGTTGGAATTAATAACTTCTGGGCTTTCCTGGTTCTACACCAATTCTCCTTTTGCGTTCTTATGTCTGCTTTTCTTTTGGTTTGGCTTTTTCTGTCTCCTTCTGAGACAGTCAGCACCTCTCTCTCCTTTACACCCTGGCCATATTCACTCCCTCTACTGTTAGATAAAGGTGAGGTTTCAGAACAGTATTTCAGATGGGAATCTATGAATAACTTAGCCTGGAAACTGACTCTCATCTCAAGTCACCAGACTACCAGTGGATCAGCTAGCCCAGGCTCAGCTGGGATGCCTACAGGGCAGAGGGGACAGACAAATGGGCTTACCAACCATCCATTCATTCAGCAGTCACACATTAAAATCCTACTGTGTGGGGAGCTAGGTGGCACCACATCATATATATTGTTTCCAATCAGTGACTCTTGATTCAAACAAAGTCAAGACTCAAAGACACCTGATTGCCTCAGTGCTGAGAAGTGAGGAGAGCACCGGCCCTGGGGTCAGGAGGACCTGAGTTCAAATGTGGCCTCAGACACTGGACACACTTACTAGCTATGTAACCTTTGGCAAGTCACTTAAGCCCAATTGCCCTGCCTTCCCCTCTCCGCCCCCCCAAAAAAAAGAATACAAAGAAAATCCTACTGTGTGCAAAGTACAATGTTTACACCCTGGGAGAGATACAGGGATTTTAATGATAAGGACACGGTCCTTCATTCTTGGATATAGTCTAGATTGGGAGACTTTTTTTGAGAGGGAAGGAGAGCGCTATTAGAAGTGTGTCCAAAATAAGAATAAATGGGCACTGAGTAATAAGGATTTAAAGAACTCTACTGTGAATAAAGCCTATGAGTTTGAGTGTATTACCATCCACCTGAACCAATGGGGTAACCTCCTTAGGGGTCTTCTTGCCGCCATTATTCCTTACCTCATTCACCTCCAAACTCCCCTCCACACCTACCATCCATCCTTCGTATTTGCCAACAGATTAGCTTCTTTATGTGTAGATCAGATCATGGCACTCCCTCTCCTGTTAAAAATCCTCTGATGGCCCCCTATCGTCTACAACATAAAGCCAAATTTCTTCTCGTCTGACATCAGAAAGCCCTCACAGTTTTGTGCCACCCTTCCTCCTCATCCATACAAGTCAGACTATTCCTCTCCAGGTCCTCTATGCATCTTCCAACAACTGCTCATTATCTTGTGTGTATGTGTCTGTGTGTGTATGGTGAAAGGGATCTCTAGTAGAAGGGGTGGGGGAGAGGAAGAAAGGAGAAAAGGAAGGAGATAAAACTGAAACAATAGAGAGAAACGGGATTGGCGGGGCATATCATGGGACTGTCATATGTCGATCTGCTGCCTGGTCAGTTCATCATGGGAACACTGAATTTTAGAGTTTAGATGGCAGGGAGCCAAATCCTAATATCTGACAGATGACAAAACTGAGTCCTACAAAGGCACATCTAGTTCATGGCAAAGCCAGCACTAAGAAGATTTAAGTCAAAGTACATGGACTTTGTCAGACAACCTGGGTCAGATCCCGGCTCTTCCCTTCGCTATCTGCATAACCTTAAACAGATCCATCTACCTCTCTAGGCTTCTGTTTCCCCATTTCCAGATGGCATGGTATGGTGGAAAATACCCAGGGCCCGGATTTGTGTCTTGGCTCTTGTCCTTGCTTCCTATGGAGCAATGGACAATTTACTCACCTGTCAGGCCTCAGTTTCCTTATCAGTGAAATGAGGGAACTGGATTAAATTA
This sequence comes from Trichosurus vulpecula, assembly GCF_011100635.1. Classification (NCBI taxonomy): domain Eukaryota; kingdom Metazoa; phylum Chordata; class Mammalia; order Diprotodontia; family Phalangeridae; genus Trichosurus; species Trichosurus vulpecula. The sequence goes on along the minus strand of NC_050573.1, from coordinate 116,264,894 downwards.
AATCCCATAATTAAGTTGCCTTTATGATTAAGTGACCTCTGGAAAAGTGAAATATTGCTATACTTTTATTTTTCCTAAAAATGACTCCTTAGGGGTTGTCCCCTCTCTCATTTTAACACTGGAGACTCCTCCTCCAGAGACCAAAGGACTACTCTTTGTGCTTCCCACTGAGTGACCATTGGCACCATGGATCCACACATCCCTCAGGAATTAGGAGTGGTAGGATTATTATTCCTTAAGGGAAAGAATGGAGAAAAATGGGGGTGGGGAGGAGAACAAATGGGGGGGGATTTAAAAGCTTTATCTCATTTTTCTTAGATTTGCAGGACCCATCTGATTTCTGGGGCAGCTAAATCCTGGTGTGACCCTCAGGAGATTATTGGATTAATAAACTTTTAAAAATATCATTTTTTAAATTTTTTCCCTTCCAAAAAGATTGGTGGATTTTGACTTTGTAATTAAAATCCTTCCCACATAACTAAAAAATTCCAAAAAGTCTGGCCTGTGTAAGATGCTACTAATTTTGCATGTCATGGAAATAAAACTATATCTAAATTGGATTGTTTTTTAAATGCATTCCAATTCATTCCAACGAAGAATTTATTGAACACCTACTATGTACTGAGAACTGGAGATTCGTAAGCCAAAAAAGAAAAAAAGTGTCAGCCCTCAGGAAGCTTCTGTTCTTCTGGGGAAATACAAAATGTAAACAACATGTAACTTTACTAGGTTGTACTTTAGCCAATGGTCAGATGCATTGTCAGGCCAAGTCCTCAAAACCTTGCTCCCTCCTCCTGCCAGAGCTGATGTGTAAAACCTGAATGTAGCTTAAGGAAGATGGGATCTTAGTTCTAGGATCATAGATCAAGGGCCAATTAGTGGAACTCCATTTTACAGAGAAGACTGAAGATCAGATCCTGCATCTGATAACTATTATCTGTGTGACCTTGGACATGTAGGTTAACCTCTCTGGGCCTTAGTTTCTTCATCTGTCAGACGAGGAGGTTACACTAGATGGCTTCTGAGCTCACTTACAGCACTTTTTAATATAGGAAGGAACGTGATAAAGTCAAATTAGCATTGGTTTCAGAATGAAAGGAGCTAGGTTCAAATCCTACTTCCAGCACGTACAACCACTTAATCTCTCTGGGCCTCAGTTTTCCAATCTGTAAAATGGCCCTGGGGAGAGGGGGGAAGTTGACTAGATGTCTATTCAGTCTCTTCTACCTCTAGTTCTGTGATTAATGATCCTATAACTAGATAGCCCCACCAAAGGTCAACTAACTTTTTTCCTTCTGAAAAAAATGATCAGCAGTGCCAAGAAGTTAGACCAGGTAGCTTGCTGAGATTCCTTCTAAGCTCCAGAACCTTGAGATTCTAGTAATTCCTCAAAAGAAAGACCTGAATTCAAATTCTTCCCCAAATACTTCCTTAATAGTTGTGTGACCCTAGTCCAGTCACTGTCAGCTTTGGTTTCCTCATCTGCAAATAATGGGATCCCCTTCCCTCATCTTCTCACCTGTGGTCCATAGAAGCTGCAGCACAAGCTGTGACCACATCCTGGTAAAACCATCTCAGCAGATGGGCTAAACTAGGCTGGGGGTAAGTGACAGGCCTCAGTCCCTTTGGTGAGTTGGGAGGTGTCTACCCCAAGCATGCGAAGACTTCCCCTGGCGGAATGGGTAGATGAGAGCAATTTGCCTTTGAATCTCATAGCCTAGCCCCGTATTAAGGATACTGCAGTGGTGATGATAATACCAGCTAGCATTTATATGGTGCCACTTTAAAGTTTAGAAAGACTTGATATGTTTCTTCATTTGATCCTCACAACTACCCTGGGAGGTAGGTGGTATTGCTATCCGCATTTTATAGTTAACGATAAGCCTTGTATAAAGCTTATAAACCCTGTTTATATCTTATCTGTACATAGTGTTTACGTATCAGCACCCTCGTTAGAAGGTGAGCCCCTTGAAGGCAGGGATCAGATTTTTTTTTTTTGCCTTTCTTTGTATCCCTAGCACATAGTAAGTGTTTAATAAGTTTGTGGACTGCCTGACTGTCTGTGTAAGTATATAAGAAAAAGGAAACTATAGGAATTTCTCTGAATTTCTTTTGGCCTGAATTATTTTTTTCAACTTTACCTCCAAGACTGATTCATAGCTCCCAACTTTGACTTGAAGGACAGTTACAGGTCTGACGTTAGCAACAACTCTGACCCTTCAGAAGCTGAGTGAGTTAAATATACTTTGGATTTTAGTTTTGATTTTTGAGTACGTGCCGTAAGCACACAGTCTGAGGTGGATGCTGGCGTCAGCCCCGACAGAACAGTGACAGGTGCAATCTGGGGGAGTCCTTCAGACATCATCTTTTGGAGAGAAGCAGAGAATAGAATCTGATGTGTCCACCGGGCCTCAGCAGCCCCAGGCTTCAGGCATAGGCAAACAAACGTGCTCCGCCTTTCAGAGGCAGCCCCTCACCATGCGGCACTATGGATCCACACATCCCTCAGGAATTAGGAGTGGTAGGATTATTACATCTTGTGTAAGCCAGTCTAGGTGAGAGCAAAACCTTTCAGCCGGAAGAATGGGCATGCGCTTGGGGGAGAAGAGGGAGGGAGTCTATGAGGCGATAGTCCAAAGTCTACAGCAGTCTCAACAGATATTCATCAGCCCTCTGCATACATGGTGCTGTACTAAATGCTGCATGAGATGGAGATAGACACACACACACACACAACATATTATACATATATACACACATGCCTATACATGTATACATGCACATATATGCCTGCACACATACAGTATCTTTATATAATGTGTATATCTATGTATACAGGCATATACATCTTGGACAGTTCCAGGCCTCCATGACTTTCTATGTCTCCAAGCTATATCATATAAAAACAGTAACCACATATGATCACAGAGCTGGAGTGAACCTTAGAGGATCTCTAGGTCTCATTTTACAGTTGGCGAAACAGAGGCCCAGACACATAAAGTGATTTACCCAAGATCGCACAAGAACAGCAAGCATTTATTAAACACTTCCTATGTGGCAGGCACCCTGCTAAGTACTGGGGATATAAAAAAATAAAAAAACAAGTCCCTGTTCTCAAGGAGCTTCTGTTCTTTGGGGGGAGATGACATGTAAATAACTACATACATACATATGTACATACAAACATTTATTTTTAGTCATGTCTGACTCTTCATGTTCCCTTTTGGGGTTTTCTTGGCAAAGACACTGGAGCGGTTTGCCGTTTCTTTCTCTAGCTCATTTTACAGATGAGGAAACTGAGGCAAACAGGGTGAAGTGACTTGCTCAGGGTCAAACAGCTAGTAAACATTTAAGGCTGAATTTGAACTCAGGTCCTTCTGACTTCAGGCAGAGCACTCTATCCACTGCAACACCTAGCTGCCCCACATACATACATACATACATACATATGTACATACATACATACATAAAATGTATATCTGTATGTGTAGATAGATGATGGATAGATAGATCAATAGATGGACAGATTGATGGATAGATAGATTAATAGATGGATGGATAGATAAACAGATCAATAGATAGATGGATTGACAGATGGATGGATAAATGGAACAATAGATGGATCAGCCCTCCCTCGCTCAAATCAAAGTCAACTACAAGTCATGTCATCATTTCCCTGATGCCATGGTCCTCTTTGAAAACGAAGGACAAACACAGATGGATGGATAGATAGATCAACAGATGGCTGGATGGATAGATAGATGATAGATTAATCAATAGGTAGATAAAATAAGAAGTAATCTCAGAGGAAGGGAAAGAGATTGAGAAAAGCATCCTACAGAAGGTGGGACTGGAGTTCAGGTAAGCCAGGGGATGGAATTAAGAAGATAATACATTCCAGCCATGTAGGAAAAGCAACTGAAAAGTCATGGAATTGGGAGAGAGAGCGTGTTATATGTGTGCAAGGAAGAGCAAGTAGGACAGTGTAGCTGTACTGTAGGCTCCATAGAGAACCAATAAGAGGCCAAGCTAGGATTCAAACCCATGTCATAGAATCAAACATAGGATCATAGACTCAGAGGTGGAAGGGTCCTCAAAGGCCATTTAGTCCAATCCCCACATTTTATGGAAAGAACTGAATCCATCAAAGGTTAATCGATTTGCCTAAGGTCATTCAGGTAGGAAATGGCAGAGTCAGAATTTGATCCCAAGTCTGATGACTCCAAATCCATCACACTTTCCACTGCAACAGATCATTAACTGAAGGCCCCATCACCTCATTGGCAGGGACAAGAACCCCCATCAATCGGTCAGTGTAAAAAGTTCACCAGTGTCTGTGTTACTCCTTGACCCATCACATTTCTGTGTTTCTTTAGAGGCCCATCTGTTCCTTCCACAAGCAGGGTTCCCCGGTTAGGAGACAAAGCCAGGAGAAGTGGAGGGGCACTGTGGACTCAGACCGAAGGCAAAGACCCACTCCGAGCCCTGGCCCTGTCAATAAGTGTCAGTGGTCATCCATGTCACCCATTCAGGCCATGGCCTAGTTTGCAGATCACTTTGGGCCTCGTTACATGCTGCTGCCCTGGCAGGACCCTCCCCTCCTTGCCTCCAGGAGCTGTTCTTTCAATCTCGATATTAGGCAACTGGCTGCTTGGTGGATTTGCTGCTTATCAAAACTTACTAATTAAACATTTCAAACTGATTTTTATGTCCTGGGCAATGGGCCTCTCTCTCTTCACTAATAAACCTCTCCGGTAAATTAAATCGCTCTAATGAAGTCGTGGAAGCAGGTTGCTGCTATCTCTTTTGGGGGTTGTTCTTGGGTCCAGCGTCTGAATGAATGGATTACAATTTTGGCATGAAAAATTATTAGCTCCTCCATGAGAGCATATGCCCCTTTAGGAGAACAGAGATGTTTTTGCCTTTCTCTGTATCCCTAGTGCTAAGTGTAGAGCCTGATACATAGTAAGTGCTTAATAAATGCTTGTTCACTAACTGACAGGTCATCACAAAAGCCTTTTCATGGTAATTTTTCTATCTTAAAAGTATGTCCGTGCGGCATTGTTGTTCAGGCATTTCATATCGGACTCTTTGTGACCTCATGGTCTATACATAGCATGCCAGTACTATTCATGGGGTTTTCTTGGCAAAGATACTAAAGTGATTTGCCATTTCCTTCTCCAGTAGATTAAGACAGACAGAGGTTAAGTGACTTGCCCAGGATCACACAGCTACACATTATCTCATTTGATCCTGACCAGCTCTGTGAGCTAAGTACTATTATCCCTTTTTTATAAAGAACAGACTGTCGTTCAAAAGTGCTTAGCACAGTGCCTGGCACATGGTAGGTGGTCAATCAGTGCTTGTTACTTTTCTTACTTACCCTTTAGATATGTTCCCCCTATAGAATGAAAGCTCTTTGAGAGTAGGAACTGTTTAATTTTTGTTTTTCTATTCTCCTGAACTTAGCACAGTGCCTGGCACATAGTAGGCACTTTACAAGGTGGTGTGGCATAGTCAGTAAAGTGATATACTTGCAGTTGGGAAACCTAGGTTTGAATCCTGCCTTAGATCTTTACTAGCTCTGTGACCCCGGGCAAATCATTTCTCCTCTCTGGACCTCAGTTTTCTCATTTGTAGAATGAGGTAGTTGGACATGGTGACCTCTGATGAATCTCTTCCAGCTCAAAATCTATGATATTATGATTGATTAAAGATGGCTGCTATGTCTCTCCCCCTAGTCTCCAGTTCCTTAAGTTCATCCTCTTATGGCCTGGGCTTGACACCAACTCACCATCTTGGTTATTCTCCTCCAGTCTAACCTCTTTATTTCGCATTATGAAGAAACATCCCTTTATTTCTTTCACCTATGGAGAAACATCCTCCCTTTTAGTTTCCACATAAAGAAAATGAACCCGAGAGGAAGTCAAATGACTTGCACAAGGTCACACAGGTAGCAGTTAAGATGAAAGCCCAGGCGTTACAGCTTCCTGGTTCAGTGCTCTCTCCAACTCATCATGCTACCCAGCCCGCTTCCTGAGTCATCACTGATGGCTCAGAGTCTATCATCTTACAAAACATAAGCAAGGTACTTTTCCTGAGGCACATCATGTTATGCTTGATGCCGTTGGAACTCACCTGCCACTTTTTTGCCCACTTAACACTGCTTTATGTAGTTAGTACTCATCAGGATGTGACTTCATGGCCCAGAAGGACTTACCGTCTTCTTCAGGCTTGGAGAATTCACTGCATGTTCCTTCCAGATCATTTAGGAAAATATTAACTAAGACCTGTGCCAAGACCAATCCCAGACCACTCAGTGAACACCTTGGCATCAAAAAATAAGTATGTTGTATGTCAGTGCTGTTCTTTGTTTCTTGTCTTTGAGACAATTGTTTGCTTAAAAGCTGTTTCCATTTCCCCCGTCCAAGGTTTATAATATGACACGCGCTTATGCTTTGGTTTCTGGCATAAGTTAATAATTTAACTCATGATATCTAATTTTAAGCAGTTGTAATTTCATTAGTGTCTCATTAAGAGCAATCTTCACAGAATTACGAGATCTTAGAACTGGAAGGAACCTCAGAGACCACCATCTAGTCCAATCCCTACCAAAAAAAGTACCCGATGAGTGGCCATCTGGCCTCTGTTGAAGTGGGGAGGGGCTCACTCCCTCCCTGGGTAGGCAGCCTATAAGAAGATCTTATGATTGCTTGAAGATGGCTATCATACCCCCCCCCCACGTCAGCATTAATAAATAATGAGTTTTTTTTCCTGACATCAAACCTGAACACACCTCTTTCCTCCTCGTAGTTCCATAGGATCAAAGATTTAGAGCCAAAAGGGACGTTGGAGGCCTTCATTTCCAACTGCTTGATTTTACAGATGAGGCATAGAAAGAGATTGGGTGACTTGCCTAGAGTTATTTAGCTAGTAAGTATCTGAGGCAGGATTTGAACTCTGATCCCCTGATTTCAAGTCCAACACTGCACCCAGTGTGCCACCCCCACTTCCACTTTAACTGTAATGAAGAATTGCTTGTGAGAGCAGCTGGGGTCTACAGCATCTTTTACACTAGCTAGTCAAGTGATCTGTCATCCCTCAAAAATGCACCAGGCAAGAAAGTAAGCCGTTGTCTCTGAGGCTGATGTTCTTTCCACATCTGGGTTTCTGCTTGGCCTCCTGCCTAAGTATTTTATTATACCCTTCCCTCTCAAGCCGGCCCCACGTCCTGCACCGCACGGATGATGTGAGCAACGTGGGTACCCAAACCCGTGCTGGAGAATCCGCCTGTCCTGGCCTTGGAATGGAGAGGACAAACTCCTCCACCTGGACCCATTTCAAAATGCCGGCCTTGAAGTGCAAATGGGCCACTGTTTGCTTTTCATTCCCTTTTCACATGTCTGCCCAGCCCTATTATAGAGATTACAAGCCCTTTCATGTCCACTTTGTCCCCATTTTACTCCTTCCCAGCAAGGCTCCAAAAAGAAGAGCATGGCAGAAGAACAAGGAGAAATGCAATTGATTTATCACTGTGTTACCTGCTGGGCAGGGTCGGCCTGGTGCTGTGTATCAGCAGCCCCTGTGCTTTTGAACCATTCAGGGATTAAAATGGAGTACAGACAAGTGGGTGAAGAGGTGTCCCTCCCCTTTGGAACCTGAAGAAAGTTGCATTGCATCTTGGGAAAGCTCTAATCATCTCCCTTGCTTTATCCCCCTCTACTTCAATGCTGTTTTGAGAGGCTCTTCTGATTTCCTTTTTACCTAGATGTACTTTGTGAGGCTCTGGGCTGAGAGGGCAGCATCTCTCTCTCTCTCTCTCTCTCTCTCTCTCTCTCTCTCTCTCACCCTCTCCCTCTCTTTCTCCCTCTTCCTCCTCTCCTCTCCTCTCCCCTTTGGGCTTTAGTACATCTGTATTTGTGTGTGTGTCTTTTATATATTCGAGTGTGTGTCTGATATGATATATATGTATATACATATGTGTGAATATGTACACACACGTAAACATGTGTGTATCTCAGAGCCATAACTAGGTGTTTTGCCCCAGGATGCTGAATTTCAGGGGACTCTGAAAGCATTTGTGATCCTTTGGCAGCAAAGAAACAACAGACCTTAGTTCCCTAGATAACTAGAACAAGTGGTTACATTAGGAAGCTACCAAGATGGCAGACTGAGATGAACTCCTCTTCTTCTCCTCCTCACCTCTGTTCAGCTGAGGGTATACTTCAGGCTACTTGCCCAAGCACAAAAATTCCTGCACATGGGTAGGAGTGGGGGAGAAAAAAAAGATAGCCTGGTCATGTGATGAGAGCGAAAGCTGACCAGTGGGTAGTCTGTGTGCCCTGGGTGGGAAGAAGCGCACCCCTCCCCTAGCATGTTGCCAAACTTCTAGGTCGATTTAGGAGAATATGTTGACAGAAGTCACATAAGATGACCAAGCATAGGTTGTGATCTGTACCCAGGAATCGGATACCCACATTGCTATAGTCACAGATCTGTTGGAATGATAGAGTGTATATACACACACTATATAGTGTATATACACCACACTATGTGTGTATATACACAAATATATACATATGTCTAGTGTGCATATATGTGTGTAATATGTATATGTATGTGTTTATGTGTGGATATATACACATGTACACATGTATACACATGCATGTATACCCATTGTTGTAGTTCATTCATTCTGGTTATGTCCAACTCTTTGTGACCCCATTTGGGGTTTTATTGGCAAAGACACTAAAATGGTCTGCCATTTCCTTCTCCAGCTCATTTTACAGATAATGGAACTGAGGCAAACAGGGTTAAGTGACTTGTAGGGTCACACAGATTTGAACTCAGAAAGACGAGTCTTCCTGACTCCAGATCTGGTACTCTATCCACTGCACCACCCAGCATCCATACACACAATCAGGCCATTCCTTGAGACAAAAAACCATCTCTTTTAACACCATTTTTCTTCTAGTATTGTTGTATGGCTTCAATGTATCTGTAATCCAAGAATAGCACAGTGTGAAAGGACTCAAAATGATGAATAACCCAAAGGGCAAGGGAGAACCATATGGTGGGTAGAAAGAAGCCAAGGCATTAATACTAATGATGATATTCTGGTGATGGGCTGGCCATGTAGCAACATACCGCATTCATTTCTACCACCATGCCTTTCTGCCCCTTCAGCCTGGAATGCTCTCTTTTCCCTTGTTCACATTCTCCTCAACCTTCAAAGCCCAGCTAAAGTTCTGCTTCCTCCTTAAAGCCTCCTCTGACTATTTCATCCCACTCTTTCCTCCAGACTTCTGTTGCACTTACATTGAGCACCATACAAGTTATCACAGGGGATTTTTTTCCACATTTCATTATGCTTTTTTCCAGTAAACCCTACTCCCTCCCTTCCCTACCATAGAACCTTCCCTTCTAACAAAACAAAGACAAAAACTCAGAATCAATGAATGCTGGGACCATGTCTGATAGTTTGTGCAACATTTCACACCCATAGAGCCCCTGCATCTGTCGAGAGAAGGCAAGTGCGTTGCATCATCTGTCCTCTGGAAACTAAGAGTTGTTTTTCATTTACATTATTGTGATCATTGCGTCTGTTCTCTTGGTTCTGCTATCTTTGCTCTTTACCAGTTCATATAATTCTTCCCACGTTTCTCTAAATTCCTCATTCACCGCTTACTACAATGCAATAATATTCCAACATTCATTAACCTCCAGTTAGATCAGCAGCTTCCCAATCAATGAGCATCTACTTTGTTTCTCAGTGGGTTTTTTTTTCCTTACTACAAAAGTGATTCTGTTCTCATAGAAGCTTTGATTTGCAAGGGACTTTAGAATTCCTGTAAGCCAACCTTGCACATCATGAAAGATTCCTTTAAGATTTCTTAAAACCTCCAGCAAACAGTCATCCAGCTTCTGCTCCTCCGTGTTTAGTGATAGGGCGTTTACCACCTCATGGCTTAGCCCGTTCTAGTTTCAGATAGCCCTCCTGGTTTGGAACCAAAATCTGCTTTGCTACAGCTTGTACCCACTGGTCTGTTGTGTAGAACTCAATCCAACAAGCATTTAATAATGCCTAATTGTGCTCATTACTAGATGGCATAGTAGATAGTGTGGCAGACTTGGAGTCCAGAAGGGCTGAGTTCAAGTTCTCCACCAGACCCCTAGCCTCGTCCCTTGGGCAGGTCATTCAGCTTTCCTTTTCCTCAGTTACCTTATCTGTAACATAAAAACAGCACCTACCTCACAGGGTTGTTGTGAGGATCATGGAGATATAAAGCACTTTGCAAGCATTGAAGCCCTATGTAGGTTATCTATCATCATCATTATCATCATCATTATTAAAAAGATAAAAATGAACAGTCCTTGCTTATACGAAGCTTATTCTATTCAGGGACAAGAGGGTAGAGATGTGACCTACTCAGATAAGTAGGTCCAGAATATATAGAAGGCAACACAAAATAATTTCAGGAGGCAAGCAGTTACCAATGTGGAGGCATCAGGAGGGACTTCATGGTGCTTGAGCTGTGCTTTTCAAAGAAACGAAGGAATGTAGGTGGCAGTTGCAGTGGGTAGAACACTGGGCTTGGAGTCAGGAACACATGAGTTCAAGTCCAGCCTTAGATACTTAGTAGCTGTGTGACCCTTGGCAAGTCACTTAACCTCTATTTGCCTCAGTTCCTCATCTGTAAAATGGGGACACACTGGAGAAGAAAATATAAAACTACTCCAGTGTCTTTGCCAAGAAAACTCCAGATGACAAAACTGAACAACAGCAAGAAGGGAGGAGTCTAGAGGAAAAGATGTCCTATGTGGGGGACTGCTCCCGGGAGAGTTTGACTGGAGTCACACACAACTCTGATCTCTCCTGCAGATATTTGAATATAGTTGCCGTATCTCCACAAAGTCTTCTTTGTTCCAGTCAGAAATGATTGGTTGTGCCTTCGACTCTTTTTGTTATGTAACACGTCCTCCAGACCCCTCCCCCATCACCATCCTTTAGTTCTTCATCGTTCCCTTGTTTCACTTAAGTTTTGACTCTTCCACTGAACTGTACCTCCTGAGAGCAGGGACCGTGTCGTGTTCCTCTCTCTGTCTGTCCTTGACAGGATCTAGCAAAGTGCTGGGTTTTGTTGTTGTTGATTTGGTTCAGTTGTGTCTGACTCTTCATGACCCCATTTGGTGTTTTCTTGGCAAAGATACTGGAGGGGTTTGCCATTTCCTTCCCTAGCTCATTTTACAGATAAGGAAACTGAGGCAAATGGGGTTAAGTGACTTGCCCAGGGTCATACAGCTAGTAAGTATCTGAGGCCAGATCTGAACTCGGGTCTTCCTGACTCCAGGCCTGGAGTGCCACCTAGTAGCCAAAGTGCTGGTAGGGGCTCAGTAAATGTTGGATGAGTAATTGATTAAGGAATAAAAGAAACCTAAGAAGAGGTGCCTTGCCCTGAAGGAAAGAATAAGTGTAGATTTCACCTGGAAAGGATGACAGTTTTAGCAAATGAAGCACAAGCTGGATCCACATTTAGGGTCCCTCATTTTCCCATCTAAGGACCCTCCTTATAATTAATCATGGCAGTTGCCAAGCAACATATAAAAGTAATGAGAATAGTACTCCAACCCTGATATCACACTTCATAATTTTCAGAGAGTTTTCATATTAAATTCAACAAACATTCATTAAGTACTGTGCCTATTTTGTGCAGGGTACTATGCTAGCTGCTCTGTAACCCCTTCCTCCCTATTTCTCTTTCTTTGGCTTCCTCCTGTACCCTGGATCCGTGAGCCCCCACAGCTTAGCAGATGGAGCCATAAAGAGTCATCACCAGGAGGCCAGTCTTCTGGTGATAAGCATTTCAAATTTAGTGACTGATTCTGAGATGACTTATTACATCCAGCCCCAGCACAGTGCCTGGCACATAGGAGGCATTTAAGAAATGCTTGTTAATTGCCGATGGATTGCTGCTCAAAGCCTTCCCGCTTAATAGAACCTTCCAGAGCTTGTGCTTCCACTGACACTGCCTTCAAACCATAAGGAGATATTTCACTAGACTGGAAGCTCACCATGGGGAGGTTTTATTTCCTTCAGTCTATTTATATTTCCAACTCCTAGCATGGTACCTGGCGCATAGTAGGCCCTTAATAAATGCTCCTTCTCATAAAGCCTCTCCCTTCCTTCAAAATACAGCTCTACTTTAGAAAGCACTCCTTTTGGTAAAGAGACTTTCCCAGTCACCCACTTGCTACCCTTTTATTTATTTATTCTCTGCATATACTTAAATGTGTACTTGTTGACTCCCCCATAATAGTATCTCACAGTCCTCTGAAAAAGAGCAAGACAGGACTTGGGGAGGGGCAATAAAAAGTCCAGTTTGGCTAGAATGGAGACCCTGGAGATTGTCAAGTTCACATCTATTTTGAATATGTACATCATAACTTCAGTTTCCTCAGTCTCCCTCATATAGCTTCTCTGCATTGCCTGATACCTCAAACCCAGGTATCATTTCTTTGCTTAACAAAGATAGAGAAGATAAAGAGATTATGATGAAATCAAGTCGACATTTGTTGTTATAATAATGCCAGGCATTATGCTAAGTCCTAGGGATACAAAGAAAACAAAAAAACCATCCCTATTCTAAAGGAGCTCACAGCGTAATGGTGGAAATGGCATGCAAACTACTACACGCAGACAAGATATACTCAAGATAAATGGGAGATAATCTCAGAGCAAAGGTACTAAGATTCAGGGCAGCTGAGTGGAGAAGTGGATAGAGCACCAGGCCTGGAGTCAGGAGGACCTAAGTTCAAATCCAGCCTCAGACACTTACTAACTGTGTGACCCTAGGTGACTCACGTCATCCTGTTTGCCTCAGTTTCCTCATCTGTAAAATGAGCTGGAGAAGGAAATGGCAAACCACTGCAATATCTTTGCCAAGAAAATCTCAAGTGAGATCCCACAGAGTCAGACATGACTGACCAACAACAACAAAGATTAAGGAGGACTGGGAAAGGCTCCTTGCAGACCGTGGTATTTAGCTAAGATCTGAAGGAAACCACTAGGCTAATAAGGAGGAAGAGCGTCTCAGGCATAGGAGGGAGCCATTGAAAATGGCTGGAATCAGGAGATAGTGAACAGCAGACTCCAGTGTCAATGGATTACAGAGTATGTGGAAGAGACTAATGTTATTAGGGGACTGGAAAAGTAGAAAGGGAGCGCATTGGCTTTAAAAGCCCAACAGAATTTTTATATTTGATCCTAGAGGTAATAGGGAGCCATGGCAACTGATTGAATGGGGGCGGGGCATGATATGATCAGACTTGTGCTTTAGGAAGATCAATTTGAGGAGAGAGGACATAGAAAGAGGTGATTCATCAACAGTATATAAGAGACTAGAACAGGGATGGGGGACCTGAAGCCCCATGTGGCCCTCTAGGTCCTCAAGTAAGGCCCTCTGAATCCAAGTTCAGATTCAGTCAAAGGTCACACTTGAGGACCTACAGGGCCACAGGCCTCAAGGCCACAGGTTCCCCACCCCTGCACTAGATGTATAGATTTGTGAGCCTATAGCATCTAAGTCAGGACTGAAAAAAGACCATCTGTTTTGTCATATAAGAGATCATTGGTAACTTCAGAGAGCAAATGAATGAATGCAGAGTTAAAGAACCTTAGTACTTAACTTAATCTTTCCTCTAAATCAGTGCTTACTAGCTGTGTGACCTTGGGCAAGTCACTTAACCCCAATTGCTCTGCCTTCCCCCCTCCAAAAAAAAAAAACAAAAACAAATAAAGCAGCACTTCTGAAACTGTGAAATGTGACCCCATGTGGGGTCCCAAAAAATTTGGCAACAGTAAAAGGTTTATGAACGAGTGATGACCAAGAATTAATTAAAAATCAAACTCGTAGTGAACCCGAGGTGTTTCTGGCAGTGCTTGCCCACGTTGCATCACGCAGCTTCACTGCAGCCTTGGTTCTGAACACGCAGCATGCGCACTTTGTGCTGCACGTGCCATCCACCAATGCCAACAAACTCTGCCAAAACTCAAAGAGGGGTTGTGAGAGGAAGAAGTTTAAGAAGCCTGCTCTAAAGCAGGGCTGTCCAACCTTAGGTTATCTTAGGGCCGCATTAAAATAAAATAATTATTCGAGGGCCACACCCAGAATAAAAGATATAGTACATTAATAGAAAGTGGGGGAACGCGCATCATCAATAGGACAGGCAAAGGCACAAAGCGTGAAAGCAAACACAAAACAACAAGGTGACAACACAACAGTATAAAGGTAGGTGCATACTAGCTAGTCAGTATCGTACAGATGGAATGCATCCCACAGATCGATTGAAAATTCTTTGCTATATGTTCCGTCCGTAATACTGCTTAAAAACACCAAAGAAAATTAACATCAATGAGATTATTTATTAGTGATGGAATTAAAATCTCATACGCATTCTGTGCAAATTATTATTTTATTTTTTTGCCCATGAAAGCTAAAACCCACAGGCAGGCTGCATAAAATTGCACTGAGAGCTGCATGAGGGCTGTATTTTGGACAGCCCTGCTCTAAAGGAATTAGGAATTGAAAGAGCATTGTTAAGGGGGGAGCTCTACAGGGTTTGAAGTATTTTATACCAATCATAATAGCTAGCATTTATATAGCCTTTTAAGGTTTGTGAAGTGCTTTACAAATATGATCTCATTTGATCCTTACAACCACCCTGGGAGATAGGTGTATTTTACAGATGAAGAAACTGAGGCAGACAGGTGAAATGACTTCCTAGTGTCACTCAGCTAGTAAGTGTCAGAGACCAGATTTGATCCTAGGTCTTCCTGACTGCAGGTCCAATACTCCATCCCCTGGGCCACCCAGTTCTTGGGGAATTCCAGAACCTGATTCCTTCCATCTGGGGGATGTTTCTTACAAATGATTAGGCTTATGTTATCTTATGATGACAGCCAAGCCCCTATACATTAGGTTGGGGTGGGGGTGGGGAGGAAAAGGGCAGATTGGGTTTTAGAAAACTCCTTTTCTTCCCTCTTTCCTTTTCTCTTCCCCCTTCCTTGCCCCCTCCCCCCCCATGTTCTTCCAAGACTTGAGCCTTACGGAAAAGCACATTCAGTTTCTTAGCTTGTTGCCATGGAAAGAACTGCAACATCACCTGTGAGTTCATGCAAGAAAAAAGGAAAAAAAAAATTCTTTAAAAAAAAATAGGACAAGCCAGTTTTTCTAAAGTGTTATGAAACTGGAAGAAAAATCCAAATTGTATTCTCCCCCTAAATATAACCAGTTATACAATGAGCAGATGTTGGAACTGGACGGGGTCTTCTCTGTCTTCCACTCAGGACTCTGTGCTTCCTTTTTCCGCCCTGAGGAGTGAGCCCTGGAGCAGAGAGGATGTTTCAGATGGCTGGCTCCAATGCAGGCTCCTGGCCTGTTTGCCAGATGGAATCATGTGTTTTGGAGGCTTTCTGTCACCTACCAGTAAATGACCTCCCCGGAGGCCTGGACTCCAATTTGGCCTCCTCATTTTATCTTTCTCTTCTTAATTTCTTCCATGAGTTCTTTTCATCAAAGGAAACGCCCGCTGTCTTTGATCCCTTCGTGGGTCACTTCTTTTTCTGCCCAATGGGCTGACGGTCCTAATGCTAGCTCACATTTACGGTGTCAACTTTTTAGGTTGGCATATCCCTTTCCACGGAGGGAACTCCAAGTGAGGAAATTACCTCAACCAGTTACTGTGTCACTGAGAGGTTAAGTGACTCGTCCCAGGTAACACAGCCAGCATTTTTCCCATATTACAGATAAGGGAACTGAGACTCAGAGATGTAGAAATTATTTGTCCGAGGCCTCAAAGCCAGGGTCTAAGGCAGGATTTGAATCCAAGTTTTCTTGTTACCAAGTCTAGCTCTTTATCCATGGTACCATGATATCTCCTTCCACCGTAATATGCAGGTACAAATGCGTCGATCAGTCTCTGATTTTCAGTCTAATGAAAGATGGAACTATAGGCTTCTGTGTTTTGGTTTGTGACCTGACTACAGAATAAGTCATACATTCATTCATCCATTCATTCATTCACTGAATATTTGTTAAGCGCCTAATGTGCGCCAACCACTGCACTAGGCTGTGGATACAGAGACAAAAACTGCACAGCCCCTGCCCTCGAGGACCTTCCATTTTATTGGGGAAAACAATGCGTATGTATAATGGCATGAAATATATACAATTTAGATGCAAATGAAGAAGGAATAAAGCCAAATCATAACAATAACAACATACACATCAGCTACAACTATGTAAACAATAAAGATGACAGCCACAAAAAACAGACAAGTACATGGAAAAGGGTTCCAAAAATGGACACAGAAAAAGGGCTTTGTTTAAAAAAAGTGTGTTTCAGCTTTTAACAAGGTAGGAGGAATAAACTAATTAAGCCTAATTTAGCATTTGATATATATGATCATTTTGTATTCATGTATTTGAACATTTATTCCTGTGTCTCAGTTCTCACTACTTGTGAGATCTTGTGTAGTTTGCATATGCAAAAATCTGGCCTGAACCTCGGCTTTCTTCTGTAAAATGGGCATAAAAATACTTTCTCTCTCTCTCTCTCTCTCTCTCTCTCTCTCTCTCTCTCTCTCTCTCTCTCTCTCTCTCTCTCTCCCCCCCCTCCCTCCCTCCCTCCCTCCCTCCCTCTCTCTCTCTCTCTCTCTGTCTCTCTCTCTCCCCCCCCCCTTTTCCTTCCTTTCTCTCCCTCCCTCCCTCCCTCTCTCTCTCTCTCAGGGTTGTTGGGAGAGAAATGCTCAAGGTAGTTTGGTGTAAAGAACACTTGTCTCAGAATCAGAATGTAACCCTGGGCGAATCATTTAATGGCTTCATGCCCTGCTACCTCATCTAAGAAATGGGGAAAATAATACACTACTGACCCCATAGGATTGTTGTGAAGAAATCATTTTGTAAGACAAAAAAAGCACTATATAAATGGCAGAAAGTGATTTATGAATGCAAGTTATCACAAAAGTACATCTGTGTGTTCGAGTTCATGTACATGACTGTTGTTCGTGCTCAGGGTGGATGTCCCAGGGCTATCTATCGTGAAATCAGGTTTCTCACATGTCAGGGAGGGAGATTGGCCCAAGGCACGAATCTCTATCATCTCACCCTGCATCCCCCACCTGCGTTGTCAGACTGGGCCATTGGAGTTCAGCAACCTGAGTGTCCTAGAGTGCCATCAGTGAGGCTGCAGCCATCACCATTCATGGGCAGGTTTCTGGTATAAACTTGGAAAAGGGGAGAAGAAATCAGGCATGAGAATAAACGAGGGGGAATAAAAACCAGGTAAGGGAGATGTGTGGCAGCTAGGTGGGACAATGGATGGAGCACCAGGCTTAGGATCTCTGAGTTCAAATCGGGCCTCAGATACTTAGCAGCTATGTGACCCTGAGCAAGTGATTTAAACCCTATTTGCCTCAGTTCCTCCTCTGTTAAATAGGGACACACTGGAGAAGGAAATGTCAAACTACACCAGTATCTTTGCCAAGAAAATCCCATGGACAAAAAAAGTCCATGTGGTCACACGAAATTGGACACAACTCAACAACAACAAGGGAGATGTGTTCGTTGCAGGACTTCGGAGTTAGAAGAGGCCTCAGAAACCAGCCAGGCTATCCCTCCCCTGCCCAAGCCTCCCTTCTACAGTCTTCCTGACAATAGTTCATTGTTTGAAAGACCTCCAGTGTAGAAGAGCTCTCTACCTTCTCAGGCAGCCTGTGCCGCTGTTGCAGGGCAGTGATTAGAAGCAAAGGAATGGGAGATGAGCCAAGACCAAAGTAATAACTTCGGTCTTTCTGCCTCTGATTCCCAACCCAGGCCAGAGTAATGAATGACCTGGGGTGGTAAGCAAGGGGCAGAAGCAGATAGGTGAAGAACAGACAGGCCAGATTTTTCCATCTCCAAATTGCTCCCAGTGCTGAGAGATCTGAGGACTGTAGATTTGTGGGTCTAATTTTTAGTCACTGCCTCTGCTCCTAATAATACAGCAGTAATAAAGCCTACCCTGCTTAAAGTCGACTTAGTGGCATTAAGAAGAGCCCAGTGGCCATTTTAAACTGTTGCCGAAACTCCCAGCAGCACAAAGAAGAAAAGCCAAGGAGAAAGACAACCGCCTAAATTTAAATCCTTACTCTGTTATTTTCTAGCTGTGTGACCCCTGCACTCTTTCTGGACCTCAATTTTCTCATCTGTAAAATGAGAAGATTGGCCTGGTTGACATCCAACATCCCTTCTAACTATAAATCATACAATTCCTAGTTAGATCTCTGCCTCAACCTGACCTACGTCGTCGTCGTCGTCATCATCGTATCTATATAGCTCTTGATGGTCTGCAAAGTGTTTTGCGAATATTATCTCATTCCCCCCCCCAAAACAGCCCTGGGAGGTAGGCACTATTATTATCCCCATTTTACAGATAAAAATACTGAGGCAGACAGCCATAAAAGGACTCCCAGAGTCACACAACTAGTAAATGTCTAAAGTTAGATTTGAACACTGGTCTTCCTGACTCCAGATTCAGCACACTATCTGCTATCCCACCTACTTGCCTCAAGACAACATACACACTGCCTCGTTAAACAAGAACTGTGGAAAGCAGGGTGCATCTGACCTGCTTTTGACAAGTAATCATGTTGAAGTGTCTCTCAACACAGCAGCCCCATGTTGGGTGAGAAGTTAATTGGTGCTTACCTTACTGAAGGTCTTCAAACCGCAAACAGATGCGCCCCCGCTGCTTGTCAGATGTATTGAAGAAGGGATTCCTATTCAGGTACAGGTTAGACCAAATGGGTTCTGAGGTCCCTTCCAACTCTTGACATTCTGTGCTTCTGGGAAAATTTGGTTCAGTCCTACAAGACATCAATCTGTGGCTCAGGGCACACCCCCCTCCCCCCAAGAGGTTTTGGTTTTGGTTTTTGAAATGAGTGTGTCTTTCTGTGACTTAATGAACTTCCATAAAATCTTAAATGTGGAGAAGCATTGACTGGTGATTTTACAGAGGAGAGCAGAGGAAATGAAGACCAGTGGGGTAAGGGAGGGTAAGTAACAAGCCCAAGAGCCCACCTCTGGTTATCAGAAAACCTTTCTGGTAGCCTTAAATTAAAATCTTTTCAGTTATCAATGAAAACATGTATTAAGTGTCTACTATTGACTAGGTGATACGGTGGTCAGAGTGCTAGACCTGGAGTTAGGAAGACTCATCTCTATGTGAGTTCAGATCCAGCTTCAGACATTTACTAGCAGTGTGACCCTAGGCAAGTCACTTACCCCTGTTTGCCTCAGTTTCTTCATCTTTGAAATGAGCTGGAAAAGGAATAGCAAACCCCTCCAGTGTCTCTGCCGAGAAAGCCCCAAATGGGGTCACAGTGAGTCGGACACAACTGAAATAACTGAACAGAAACGGTTGATTCATTCATTATTTCACCAACTGTTTATTAGGTACTTACTGTAATAGGTGCTAGGGGAAATTTTTTTTAAAAGATAGAACCTGGTCTCTATTCTCATAAAGCTTACAAGTTATCCAAGAGAATACTTCATATAGTCAATTATCATAACAATAATATTGAATAACCGTAGTAATGTTGTTGTTCGTCCTTCGTCTATACGAATGTCTATACCGATGACATCACAGGGTTGGGGTCAAGGTTCATAGCTCATATTTGTGTGTAGCTAACAGTTTGCAAATCACTTTCCTGATAACAGTTTTCTGAGGTCAGTAGCACAATATTATTTTCCTAATGAGAAAACTGAGGCTCAAAATGACTGACCCACCTAGTAAATTAACTTATCCAAGGCCACACAGATTAATCGGCATCAAGGTGGAGTTTTCAGCCGGACTTTCTAACTCCAAAGCCCATCCTCTTCCTACTCTTCCACCTTATCTTCTGCCTCGACGACGTCACGTGTTGATAATAACTAGCATTTACGGAACACTTTTAAGGTTTACAAAGCACTTTACAAATGTTATCTCTTTTGATCTTTGAAACAGCCCTGGTAGGGAGATGCTATTATGATCTTCATTTTACAGATGTGGAAGCTGAGGCAGGCAGAGGTCGAGTGACTTGCCCAGAGTCACACAACTAGTTAACTTTATGTAGCTGGATTTGAACTTAGGTCTCCCTGACACCAACTCCAGCACTTCATCCATCGTGCCCCCTAGCTGCCATGTTGACCCTCATAAAGAAGAATTGACTAGGTTAACAGTATAAGAGAACTATAAGGTGCTAGGTGAGGTCTGAGGAAATAACGGATGAGTTCTGTCAGTCAATTTAAGCATTTATTAAGTGCCTAATGTTTGCCAGGCACTGTGCTAAGTGCTGGGGATACAAAAAAAGGTAAAAGAAAAACCAGCCCCTGCCTTCAGGGAATTTACAGTCTAGTGGGGAAGACAGTATGTAAAAACATATATGCAAAATGAGCAGGATAAATAGGAAATAATTCACAGAGGGAAGGCACTGGAATTAAGAGGAGTTGGGGAAGGCTTACTGTAGATGACATTTTACTTGGGACTTAAAGGAAGCCAGGGAAGCCAATAGGCGGACATCCCAGGAATCAGGCACAGCCAAAGGATATGCCTAGATCCAAGAGATGGAGTATCT
The DNA here is from genome assembly GCF_011100635.1 of Trichosurus vulpecula. Classification (NCBI taxonomy): domain Eukaryota; kingdom Metazoa; phylum Chordata; class Mammalia; order Diprotodontia; family Phalangeridae; genus Trichosurus; species Trichosurus vulpecula. The sequence goes on along the minus strand of NC_050573.1, from coordinate 116,244,241 downwards.
TATTTGTGGCACAGTCAGGAGGACAGGGTTACTGGCTCATAGAATACACATCAGGGAATAAGGTATAGGAAGAATGGAGAGGTAGGAGAGGTCTCAGTTGTGAAGGGCTTTGAATGCCAAACAGAGCATTTTGTATTTGCTCCTGGAGGTAAAAGGTAGCCACTGGAGTTTATTGAGTAGGGTAGTGATGTAATCAGGCCTACACCTTAGGAAATTTATGACTGTTGGGGACCACGGAAGGCTTCCCAAAGAAAATGGAATTTGAGATGGGTGGCAAAATGGAAAGAATCCTAGCTCCAGATTCAGAGGGCTAAGTTTCGAGGCTTTAAAAAGTGCTTTCCAATCAGCAGATGTTTGTTGTGGGTAGCATATGTATCATTACACCTGTTTTGCATCTGCAGGAGCTAGAGCCCAGAGAGAGGTTTAGTGATCATAAGTCTAATAATAAATGTCAGAAGTGGGATTTGAATTCAGGGCTTCGGACTGCAAATTCGCAAGTCTTTGTTATGCTTCTTTGCAGGGAAGCTGCCACATGTCATGTTTAGATTCACTATACAGGGAAATTTTCTAACAATTAGAGCTATACAAAAGTGGAACTGGCGCCACCTCGGCAGGCAAGTGAGTTCCCCTTTGCTGGGAGTGTCTCCGGGGAGCCTGAGTGACTGGGGTATGTTACAGAGGGCATTCCTGATTGGGTACAAGTTTGACCTTTGCCTCTTCCAACTCTCGGATTCTGTGGTTTCTTTTTCTACACTAGATTTCCTACTTCAAAGGAATATCCGATAGTGTGCCAGGCACATAGTAAGTGCCTAATAAATGCTTGTTGACTGATCATATTCAGTGACAGATGAAGCTAAGACAAGAAAAAGAAGACTACCTAGCATTTATATAGAGCTTTAATGTTTACATGGTACTTTGGACAAATACCATCTCATTTTATCCTCACAACAGCCCTGTAAGGTGTAAGTGCTATTATTATCCCGATTTTACAGGTGAAGGAACTGAGGCAGACATAGTAAGTGACCTGACAGCCAGTAAGTGTTTAAGGCAGGATTTGAACTTGACTCTTCTTGACTCCCCAACCAGGGCCCTCTCCACTGGGCCACATAGATGTAGAATGAAGAAGAGGGTTTCTAGGCTGGAAAAAATTATCAGATCTGCACCACGTTCCCATTTGTGGGGGATCATTCTTTCAGTCATTTGGGTTTAAGGTGAGGGGGTAAGTTGGGCAACCTAATGGAGGGCCATTTTTAGATTTGAAATTCCCTTTGTTTCCAGTTGTCATTATAGGGTTTCTCTTTGTGCACCCACATGAGTCTGAAAACATTTCCCTTTTTTTCTCCTTTCCTCTTTTTGGGGGCTTGGGTTTGTTATTTTGTTATTTTGTTTTACCAACTTATAGTTGAAGAAATCTGCCCTCCACTAAAGGCTTATGCCAGGGCTCTTGAAAATTGTGCTGATGAAGCACAGGCTCTGACATGTGCTAGCTGGAAGGAGAAGATTCCTGGACAGGCCAGTGGACAGAATGTATCTGTTGTCTAGGGACCAGCCTCACCAAGTTCGGAAAGATCTATCACCAGGTTGGCTTCAAGAGGATGGATTTTTCAACCATATTGACTCTTCAAGACCTTCTATTAAAGCACAGAGAGGTTGAGACCTGGATCGGCAGATAGAATCCCCCCAGGCATCAAGTCATGGAAGAGCATGGCACAGTGGACAGAGCACTGTCTCTAGAATTAGAGGAGCTGGGTTCAAATGCTGCCTCTAAATCTTACCATCTTCCTAAACCTGAACGAGTCAATCCCATGTTCTGTTACCTCATCTGTAAAATGAGGGTGTTGGACTGAGATGGCTTACAAGTTTATCCCCTCTGATCTTATGAAGTGCTGCAGAAATGGGACTTATATACAGGGTGACCCAAAAGTCTTGGTGCCCTTTTCAGCTTTACTAGGGTCTAATAAGCTTAAATCTGCACTGTTATTGGGGACACCATAGACAGAGAGATTATGAACAGATGGTTAGATAGATAGGGATAGACACAGCTAGATGTAGATAAATATGAGTAGATGGTAGATAGGGATTGTAGCCAGAATGGCCTTTGTTTTCTTTGAATGACTCAGCTTACCTCATTGAGCCTCTGGACACTGTGGCTTGCTCTTCCGGGGCAGGAAGCCCAAAGAGCATTCCAGGAAGCAGACAACTTCCTGTGTGATGAGTCATGGGGCTGGCTGAGGGGAGGTGTTAACGGCTACGCTAGGGGGAGGGGCCAAGTCAAGAACCAATCGGCCCTGGTCGTTCAGGCGGTGCTTGATGATGTCAAAAACTCTATAAGAGGGGAGAGGACAGCTTGAAGATCCTCTTTTCCTTTTCCGGTTGGAGCCAGAGACAGTTACAGCGACAGTTACAGCAACAGTTACAGCTACAGTTACAGCCACAGCCACAGCTGAAGCAGGAGCTGCCAGTAGCAGAGCTGACCTACGGGAGAAAGCTGAACAAAGACTTCAGGCCAGTGGGTAATCTTATTACCATAGAGGGGGAAACATGATTTTGCTTTACGCAATCATGCTTCTCTGTAGCCTCCTGGTTACTCTTTCAAGGCGTACTTATTGGGCCTGGAAGCTTTTGATCAATATATCAAAATGGGGTTGCTGGTTCATGGGTTGGTTACTGTGGAGCCTAAATAAATGTTTTGATTCTTCTGCCTTCTACTTTGAGAGTTTCTTATATCCGGCGGTTCCGAACGTTTCAGACATGTTTATGATCCTCTTTGAGATTATAAACTCTGCCCTCCTAATACAGGGATAGACTGATGTAGGTAGATATTGACACAGATAGATGGAGAGAGATAAGGATACATAGAAAGATGGAGAGGTAGGATGAAAGATAGACACAGATGGAGAGGTAAGATAGGAAGATAGACACAGATGGAGAGGTAGGGAGAGAAAGAAAGGCACACAGTTGGAGATAGACAGATATAGATAGAAAGATAGGCAGATGGGGATAGATAGATGGAAAGACGGATGGAATGGCTGGATGGACGGATGGATGGATGGATGTAGAAGGCAAGACAGACGGAGGTAGCAGCGTACCCTGTGTAAGGACCCTTAACCTCTCAGTTCCCAAGCAACATTCTGAGACTATAAATTGTAGAATAGGTGTCCGTCTGTGCTGGTAGAGGAGTTTCCTCACCAGGAGTTCCCTGTCAAATGAACTCAGCCATCTGGTTTGCAAAAAAAAAAAAAAACAAAAACAAAAAAAAAAGCGATGTAATGATACAGATTGTTCTAAAAGTTTTAGTGCAGTTAGCTGTTACTGTTAACGCTCAGTAACAGTAGAGAATCCAGTCAATCCACAAGCACTTATTAAGCACCTACTACATGCCAGGTGTTTGATACAAAAGTCCCCTGACTAGTGCTACCCCCCGCAAGCCGAGAAGTGGCCCGCTTCCCCGTTTTTTTCTTGTAATTTTATCCAAAGACTTGCCCGTGGGATCCTGGGTACTGTCTGCCGTCTCTCCGTCCAAAGTCGTCCCCAGAAAGGACGAAGCCCGAAGCCCCCAGCCCGCGGTGCGGAGCCCGGGAAGCGGCGGGGTGGGGGGGGGGGGTGGTGGAGGGGAGTCGCTGTGCCCCCGGTAGATCTGTGGGGACATTTGCTGACATTTTTCATGGGCCCTGACCTTGTCTCCCTCGAGCTCGCATCCTTCCCTGCTGTGCTGCATGTGACACCGAGGGTGCCGCCACAAATCTGCCCCAGTTATTTTTAATTAGTAAGAGTGGGGGAGGGGAGGACCGTCCAGTGCCTTTGAGGTTCTCCACGCTGGGTCAAGCACAGAGCAGGGCAGGGCTGCAGGGCGTCCGCCCCCGGCTCGGCTGTGCGCCCCCAGCGCAGGCTTGCGGCGGCCGGTGACCCGCGGAGCGCCCGCTGCCCCGCTCTGTTTGAAGAGGGGAGGCTAAGAACGTGCTGACTCCAGGAAAGGCCTCGGAGAGAGCCCCGAGGGATTGTCGGGTAGTGGGGGACGAGGGAGGAAACGGGGAAAACAAACGGACCTGGGATTTTCAACAAAAGAACCGCGGCTTCGGCCATCCCCAGAAAAAGGGAGAGCAAAGCCCGAAAGAAGGCTCTCCCTCAGGGCGGCCCTGAGGCCCGCAGGGCAGGGCACCTGGGGGCGAAGCACTCCGCTGGCCTGGGGGAGCCCGCTCCCCATAATGACAGCTGTGGTTACTGCTTATTACTGTGGTAGAAGCAGCCGGCCCTGTGACCTTCCCGGTGTCAGAGACCGAGAGAGGAGGAAGGGAAAGAAGAGAGAGGGAGAAAGAGAGGTGAAGACAGAGGGAAAGAGAGGGAAGGAAAAATGGAGAGAGGGGAGGAGAGAGAGACAGAGATGGAGGAGGAAAGAGAGGGAAGGGAAAATGGAGAGAGAGAGAAGGAAGGAAAGAGGCAAAGAGGGAAGGGGAGATAGCGGGAGAGATGAAGAGGGAGAGAGAGAGGAGAGAAAGAGAGGGAAGGAGGGAAGACAAGAAATAGACAGGGAAGGAGAACAGGGGAAGAGAAAATGGAAGGAGAGGAGAAAAGAGGCAAAAAGAGGAAAGGAGGGAAGAAAAGGGGGCAAAATGGAAAGAGAAAGAGGGAAGGAGGAGAGAGAGAGGGAAGGAAAAGTAAGGAAGAGAGAGACAAAGGAAAGGAGAGAAACAGGGAAGGAGAGAGTCAGGGAAAGACAAGGAAGGAGGAAGAAAGAGGGAAAGAAGGGAGAAGATAGAGGCAGAGGGAAGGAGGGGAAATAGAAGAGAGAGGGGGGAGAAAAAGGAGAGACAGGAAAAGGAGGAGAGACAGAGGGAAAGAGGAAGAGAGAGGCAAAGAAAAAGAAGGGAGGAGAGAGTCATTAATAAGAAATTTGGCCCCCTGGTGGTGCTGATGCTTAAAAAAGTAGCCTCTACTTTGATAGAAGACTTCAACATACTATGAACAGAGCAGTGGATTTAGAGTCAAAGGACCTGGGTTCAGATTCTACTTTGCTACTTCCTGTGTGGCCTTCGAGCAAATTGCATCTTATTTACCTCTTTGGGCCCCAGTTACTTCCTCTGTAAAATGAGGGAGTTAGACTAGATGGCTTCCCAAGGCCCTTTTGACTCTTGGGCTATTAGCCTAGTTGTTTTTTTTTTTAATTTTATCACTGCCCCTTTATTTTTTTTTTATAATTAAGATTTTATATTTTAAGTTTACAGCACTCAGTTCCACGTAACTTTGAGTTCTAGGTTTTCTCCACCCCACCCCCCCAAGACGGCATGGAATCCGATATATCTTCTACAAATAACTTCACATTGAACTTATTTACATAATAGTCAAGTTGTAAAGAGGAATTATGACCAATGGAATGAATCATGAGAAAGAAGAAACAAAACAAAACAATAAAAAAAAACAAAAGAGAAAAAAAAGGCAAGCATAAAGTATGCCTCAATCTGCATTCAGACTCCATAGTTCTTTCTCTGGATGTAGATAGCTCTTTCTATCATGAGTCCTTTGGAGTTGTCTTTGCACCTTCTATTGCTGAGAAGAGCAAAGTCTATCAGGGTTAGTCCTCACAGAATCCATATATCTGGTTGTGTATAATGTTTTCCTGGTTCTGCTGTCCTCTCTCAGCACTATGTCGTGTAGGTTTTTCCAGGTTATTATGAAGTCTGTATCATCCCCATTTCTTATAGCACAGTAGTACTCCATTACCTTCATATACCACAACTTGTTCAGCCATTCCTCAATTGATGGGCATCCCCTTGGTTTCCAATTCTTTGCTACTACAAAAGGAGCTGCTACAAATATTTTTGTACATATGGGTCCTTTTCCTACTTGTATGATCTCTTTGGGATACAAGCCTAAAAGTGATATTGCTGGGTCAAAGGGTATGAACATTTTTATAGCCTTTTGGGCATAGTTCCAAGTTGCTCTCCAGAATGGCTGGATCAGTTCACAACTCCACCAGCAATGTAACAATGTTCCAATTTTCCCACATCCTCTCCAGCTTTTATCATTTTCCTGTTTTATCATTTTAGCCAATCTGACAGGAGAGATGCGGTACCTAAGAGTTGTTTTGATTCGCATTTCTCTAATCAGTAGTGATTTAGAACATTTTTTCATATGCCTGTAGATACCTTTAATTTCTTCCTCTGAAAACTGCCTGTTCATATCCTTTGACCGTTTCTCAATTGGGGAATGACTTGTATCCCTATAAATTTGGCTCAGTTCCGTGTATATTTTAGAGATGAGGCCTTTATCAGAGACACTAGTTGTAAAGATTTTCTCCCAATTTTCTGCTTCCCTCCTAATCTTTGTTGCATTGGCTTTTTTATACAAAAACATTTTTATACAAAAACATTTCAATTTAACATAATCAAAATTATCTATTTTGCATTTTGTAATGCTCTCTGTCTCTTGTTGTGTCATGAATTCTTCTTTTCCATAAATCTGATAGGTAAACTATTCCTTGCTCTCCCAAATTGCTTATAGTATCAGCCTTTATTACTAAATCATGAACCTATTTTGACTTTATTTTGGTATATGGTGTAAAATATTGGTCTATGCCCAGTTTCTGCCCTACCATTTCCCAATTTTCCCAGCAGTTTTTGTGAAATAGTGAATTCTTAGCCCAGAAGCTGGCCTCTTTGGGTTTATCAAAGAGTAGATTGCTATAGTTGTTGAGTGCTGCATGTTGGGTACCTATCCTATTGCACTGATCTGTTTCTTAGCCAGTAACAGGTAGTTTTGATGACTACTGCTTTATAGTACAGTTTAATATCTGGTATGGCTAGGCCACCTTCCCTAGCATTTCTTTTCATTAATTCCCTAGATATTCTAGACCTCTTGTTCTTCCAGATGAATTTTGTTATTATTTTATCCAGCTTTGTAAAATAATTTTTTGGTAGTTTGATTGGTATGGCACTGAATAAATTAATTTAGGTAAAATTGTTATTTTTATTATATTAGCTCAGCCTAACCGTGAGCAACTGATATTTTTCCATTTATTTAGATCTGACTTTATTCACATGAAAAGTGTTTCATAATTATGTTCATATAGGTCCTGGGTTTGTCTTGGCAGATAGACTCCCAAATATTTTGTAGTGTCTACAGTAACTTTGAATGGTATTTCTCTTTCTATCTCTTGCTGTTGGGCTTTGTTAGTAATGTATAGGATTGCCAAGGATTTATATGGGTTTATTTTATATCCTACAACTTTGCTAAAGTTGTTTATTATTTCAAGTAGTTTTTTACTTGATTCTCTAGGATTCTCTAAGTAAATCCTCATATCTGCAAAAAGTGATAATTTAGTTTCTTCTTTGCCTATTGTAATTCCTTCAATTTCTTTTTCTTCTCTTATTACTACAGCTAACATTTCTAGTACCAAATTGAATAGTAGGGGTGATAACAGACATCCTTGTGTCACCCCGATCTTATTGGGAATGCCTCTAGCTTATCCCCATTACAAATAATGCTTGTTGAAGGTTTTAGATAGATGCTATTTATAATTTTAAGGAAGGCTCAATTTATTCCTATGTTTTCTAATGTTTTTAGTAGGAATGGATGTTGTATTTTGTCACAGGCTTTTTCTGCATCTATTGAGATGATCACATGTTTTCTGCTAGTTTTGTTGTTGATATGATCAATTATGCTGATAGTTTTTCTAATATTGAACCAGCCTTGCATTTCTGGAATAGATCCTACCGGTCATAGTGTATTATTCTCATGATAAGTTGCTGCAGTCTTTTTGCTAATATTTTATTTAAAATTTTTGCATCAATATTCATTAGGGAAATTGGTCTATAATTTTCTTTCTCTGTTTTGACTCTTCCTGGTTTAGGTATTAGTGCCATATTTGTGTCGTAAAAAGAATTTGGTAGGACTCCTTCATCTATTTTCCCAAATAGTCTATAAAGTATAGGAATTAATTGTTCTTTCAATGTTTGATAAAATTCACATGTAAAACCATCTGGCCCTGGAGATTTTTTCCTAGGGAGTTCATTGATGGCTTGCTCAATTTCTTTTCCTGAGATGGGGTTATTTAGGAATTTTACTTCCTCTTCTGTTAACCTGGGCAATTTATATTTTTGTAGATATTCATCCATATCCCTAAGGTTGTCAAATTTATGGGTATACAATTGGACAAAATAATTCCTAATTATTGTTTTAATTTCCTCTTCATTGGAGGTGAATTCATCCTTTCCATTTTTGATACTGTTAATTTTATTTTCTTCTTTTTTTTAATCAAATTGGCCAAAGGTTTATGAATTTTATTGGTTTTTTTCATAAACCCAGCTTTTTGTTTTATTTATTCAATAGTTTTCTTAATTTCAATTTTATTAATCTCTCCTTTGATTTTCAGTGTTTCTAATTTGGTATTTAATTGGGGATTTTCAATTTGTTCTTTTTCTAGCTTTTTCAGTTGCATACCCAATTCATTGATCTGCTTTTTCTCTATTTTATTCATGTAAGCATTTAGAGATTTAAAACTTCCCTTAAGAACTGCTTTTGCTGCATCCCATAGGTTTTGGAATGTTGTCTCATTATTGTCACTTTCTTGAATGAAGTTATTAATTGTTTCTATGATTTGTTCTTTGACCCACTCAATTCTTTAGAATTAGGTTATTTAGTTTCCAATTAATTTTTAGCTTATTTTTCCATGGTTCTTTATGACAAATAATTTTTATTGCATCATCATCTGAAAAGGATGCTTTGACTACTTCTGCCTTTCTTCACTGGACTGTGAGGTTTTTATGCCCTAGTACATGGTCAGTTTTTGAGTATGTGCCATGTACCACTGAGAAAAAATTATATTCCTTTTTATCTCCGTTCAGTTTTCTCCAGAGGTCCATCATATCTGCCTTTTCTAAAATTCTGTTCACCTCCTTAACTTCTTTCTTGTTTATTTTGAGGTTAGATTTATATAGTTCGGAGAGGGGGAGGTTGAGGTCTCCCATTATTATAGTTTTGCTGTCTATTTCTTCCTGTAACTCCCTTAACCTCTCCTCTATGAATTTGCATGCCATACCACTTGGTGTGTATATGTTAAACAATGATATTGTTTATGGTTATGATCATTGATTTATGGTACCTTTTAGCAGGATGTAGTGTTCTTCCTTATCTCTTTTAATTAGATTTATCTTTACTTTTGCTTTGTCTGAGATTAGGATTGCTAGCCCTACTTTTTTTTACTTTAGCTGTGTATCACCATTTCAAATGTGTTTCTTGTAAACAGCATATTGTAGGATTATGATTTTTAACCCATTCTGCTATCTGCTTCCATTTTATGGGAGAGTTCATCCCATTCACATTCACAGTTATGATTACTATCTGTGTCTTTATCTCCATCCTATTTCCCCCGTTTATGCATTTATTTCTCCCTTTCCCCTTCCACTCCTCAACAAAGTTTTGCTTTTGACCACTGCCTTCCTCAGTTTACCCTCCCTCTTGATTCCCCTCCCTTATCTTACCATTTTCCACTTGCTACTTCTTCCCTCCCTTCTATCCCCCTTTCCCCTCCTACTGACTATAGGACAAGTTAGATTTCTATACTTATCAAGATATGTTATTCCTTTCTTGAACCAAATCTGATGAGAGTAAAGCTCAAATACTGCTCTTCTCCCTCCCTTCTTTCCCTCTACTATATTGTGTTTTGTGCCCTTCATTTGATGTAATTTACCCTTTTCTACTACCTCTTTACGTCTTCTCCCAGAACCCTCCCTTTACATCTCTTAATTATTGTTTTTATCCTTACATCAGTTATTTTATACAGACATCTACAGTCTATGTGTATCCCTTTCAATTATCATAATAACTATACTATTCTCAAGATCGACATGTTATATATATGTACATATATATAACATACATGATGTAATCCTAAATAAATATGTAAATAATTTACCCTCATTGATTAATAAAGTTTGTGGGGGGTTTTTCCCCCCGTTTAGGTTTTTATGTCTCTCTTGAGTTTTGTGTTTAAAGATCGAATTTTCCATTGAGTTCCTTTTCATCAGGAAGGTCTGGAATTCCCTTATTTCATTGAATGTCAATCTCCTTGCCTGAAAAATTATGCTCAGTCTTGCTGGGTAGTTGATCCTTGGTTGTAGTCCGAGCTCCTTTGCCCTTCAGAATATCATATTCCAATTTCTCCTGTCATTTAACGTAGAAGCTGAGAGATCCTGCGTGATCCTGACTGTAGTACCACGATATTTGAATTGTTTCTTTTTGGCTGCTTGCAGTATTTTCTCCTTGACTTTGTAATTCTGAAATTTGGCTATAATATTTCTTGGAGTTTTCAATTTGGGGTCTCTTTCAGGGAGTGATCAGTGGATTCTTTCAATGACTATTTTACCCTCTGGTTCTAGGACCTCTGGGCAGTTATCTTTGATAATTTCCTCAAGATATTGTCAAGGCTCTTTTTTTCATCATGGATTTCTGGTAGACCAATAATTCTTAGATTGTCTCTCCTAGATTTATTTTCCAGGTCAGTTGTTTTTCCAGTCAAATATTTCACATTTTCTTCTATTTTTATCATCCTAGTTTTTAAGCCCTGGATCCTAAAGCCTTTATGGAAAACCTTCCTTTAGGGCCTTGTGGTCAGAGAACAGCAAGTTAGTTCGGAAAACAGCAAGGTTCCAATATGTGCATTTGGTGCTCCAGGCTAAGGAGCAAAGGTTTAGAGCTAGAAGGAAGGTTAGAAGCCATCTAGTCCAGTTCCCTCATTTTACAGATGAGGAAACTGAGGCATAGAGAGATGTTAAATGACTTTTCTTCCGTACTATCCACTCAGCATAAGTCGTTTTTTTGTTTGTGTGTGGGGGATTCCTGCTATTTGTACCCATAGGACCTGTTGAGGGGGGATGGGGTTGTGACTTGTCATAAAAATTAGGTTTCTGGTCTAGTTCATGAAAATTTTCCAGGATAACCTTCAGAAAATGTCAAGTTTCCCCCCACCCCTCCACCTTAGGTTTGGAAAGTAGGGTCAAGATACCTGCATTTCTGTTGCCCTTCCTTTGGATACAGGCACCCCATAAGCACCTCCTCACCACTGAGCCCAGAATATTTTGTTAATCATCCATTCAGCATAGGTGGCTGAGTGGGTTAAGAGATGTATCATATGCTCAAATTCTGAACCAAGCAATATCCTTTTGATGAGTTTTGCTGAGGTTCCTCTCCATCAGCCTCAGGCTAGACAGATTCATTTGGTCAGGCTTGCTTACTTACTTGCCTATGGCAGATGTCTCCAATCTTTTTAAGAGCAGCTGCTCCAGGAAGTTGATTGAACTTTGACCTAAGTGAAGAGTACACAACCTGGAACCAGAAGATCCAGGTTCTCTTAGTAGCAGTGTGACTATAGGAGACTTCTCTGAACCTCAATTTCCCAACCTGTAAATAAAAGGGAGAAGGAACATAGATAATAAGATTTAATACTTCTGGAGAAAAGATGTGATCACTGCCCTCAAAAAGATCTCAAGCTCATTATGCCCAAAAAAGGAACTCATTATCTTTACTTAGAAGCCTGCCTGTCTTCTACACTTCCTCATTTCTGTTGAACATACCAACCTGAGAACACACTCAGATTCTCACAATATCAAGGTTATCCTTGCCTCTATCCCTCCCATATCCATTTAGTTTCCCAGTCTTATTCATTGTCTTTCCACACCATCCCTTACACTTGTCCATTTCTCTTTAACTCGTGGGGGGGGGGGGGGGAGGCGCGGCGGGGGCCGCGGCTGCGGCTATCATCCCTTCCAGGCTTCCATGACCTCTTCCTTGGGCTGTGGCAGCAGATTCTTAATTGATCTCCCTGCTTCTAGTCTTTTTCTTCAGTCCATCCCCCACACGACACAGCTGCCAAATCATTTCCCCGCTGAAGAGTATTTGGTAGTTCCCTAAAGCCTCTATGACAAAATAGCCCCTCATGCTCTGCCTCCAGCCCACATTTCCAGCATTTTACATTATTCCTCTTCACGAACACTGTGTTCCAACTAGACTCTCTTCCCTGCTGTACCCCAAACCCAGCCCCAGTGTTCTGTATAATAAGAGCTAGCATTTATAGAGCATGGTAAGGTCTGCAAAACGCTTTACAAAAATGATCTCTCACACACACACAAAAATTTTAATTAAAAAAAATTATCTCACGATGCTCACAACAGCCCTGGGAGGTAGAGGATATTATCATCCTCATTTTACAAAGGAAGAAATGGAAGGACACACAAGTTAAGTAATATGTGTAAGGCTGGATTTTAAGTCAGGTCTTCCTGACTCCAGGTCTAACACTCCGGCCCCTCTACCCCCAGCTTCCAATCCCACCCTCCATGTCTTTGTACAGGCTTTTTCACGTGCCTAGAATGTCCTCTGCTATTGCCACTACCTCCTCCAATTATTAGTTTTTGTCCAGGCTGAACTCAGACACCAGTTTCTTTTCTGATCTCCATAGGTGCTAGTACTCTCTCCCTTCACAAATTGTCTTCTATTTATCTAACGAATGTTGTATTCCAGTAGCTGAATATATCCTCCTTGAGGTCACCGACTATGTTGTTTTGTCATTATCTCTTCATTGCCCAGCACGGTGCCATACATATGGCAGATACCTGATAAATGTTATTCTCTCAGGGTCATCCTCAACTCCTTAGTCTCTCTCATCCCCCATTGTAAGACATAATACTGGCACACAAGATGGCTGCTAACACAAGTTCATTCTTGATCTGGTCGAACAGGAAACACAGGTTCAAAGGGGTTAATAATCTTACTTTATTCTAGTCTAGTCTTCTCCTTCAGTGCTAATAATGAAGCACAAACTCCTACAGCATTCCCTAATCATCCTCGCAGGGGCCAGCTAGAAGGGGAGGCAACTACCCCTACATCTCGATGGGGTCAATCTAGACAGGCACAACTTGTGAATTCCCATAAATCTCCTCAAGCCTCAATGGGGGCCAGTTGAGGCAAACACAGATTCCTCCCAAGCCTTGATGAGGGCTGATCAAGGCACACAGCATTCCAGCTTGTGCATTCAGCCCTAAAAGGGTTCCCCATTCGCTGATGACTGCCCACCTGCTTTATAGGGCAACAGACAAAGAAGGCATATATATCTCTCCTAGAGATTCCCTTTTCTTCTTCTGACCCAGCCACCACCCTGGCGCAAGCCCTCATTGCCTCACACCTGGACTAATGAAACAGCCTGCTGGTGGGTCTCCCTGCCTCAGGTCTCTCCCCACTTCAGTCCATCTCCCACACAGCTGTCAAATTGATCTTCCTAAAGCACAGGTCTGACCCTATTGCCTCCTTCTTCAGTAAACTCCAGTGGCTCCCTATTACCCCCAGTATCAGATATAAAATCTTGTATTGGGCTTGTAAAACTCTTCCTAATCTGGCCCCTTCCTCCCTTTCTAGGTTTTTACACCTTATGTCCTTTCACATACTTTGCAGTCTAGGGACATTGGCCCTCCTTGCTGTTCCTCCCTCAAAACACCCCATCTCCAGGCATCATCTGTGGAATGCTCTCCCTCTTCATCTCTTATCCCCTGGCTTCCTTCAAGTCTCAGCTAACTTCCTACCTTCTTTAAGAAGCCTTCCCCAACCCTCAATCCTACTGCTTCTTCCTGAGATTCCTCCCAGTTTATCCTTTATCTTTCTAGTTGGTACATGGTGTTTTACATGTTGTCTCCCCCATCAAATTGTGAACAAAGAGTGTTTTTCTTTCTATTCTCAGCACATTGTGCAGTGCCCAACACATAGTAGGCACTTAATAAACACTAGTTGACTTGAACACGCTTGATTTGAAATGAACTTGAGAATTTGAAGAACTGTCTTGTGGAAGTTCCAGTGGACTAGGTCTCCTTGGGCTCAGACTATAGAACTAAGTGTGGTATATGAATGTAATGGAATACTATTATTCTATAATAAGTGATGAGTGGATTTCAGAAAAACTTGGAAAGATTTACTTGAACTGATGCTGAGTGAAGTGAGCAGAACCAGCAGAACATTGTACACAGTAACAGCAACATTGTGTGATGACTGACTTTGATAGACTTAGCTCTTCTCAGCAATACAATGATCTAAGACAGTTCCAAAACACTCCTGATGAAAGATGCTATCCACGTCTAGAGAAAGAACTATGGACTCTGAATGCAGATTGAAGCATGCTATTTCCTCTTATTTTGTTGGGTTTTTTTTGTTCTTTTTCGTGGTTTTTCCCTTTTGTTCTGATTCTTCTTTCACAACGTGACTAATATGAAAATGCTTAATATTATCATACATGTATAGCCTGTATCAAATTGCAATACTATCTTGAGGAGGGGGAAAGGGAGGGAGGGAGGAAAAAATCTGGAACTCAAAATCTTATATAAGTGAATGTTGAAAACTAAAAATAAAAAAGGCAAAAAAAACCCCAAAACATTATAGAACTAGGAACCAAAAAGTAGGAGAAGTAAATTTCAGCTGGGGGTGGGGGTGGGGGTGGGGTACGCCTAACCATTAGAGCTGTCCAAGAATGGAATGAATTGCGTTAGGGAGTTCTGAATTTCTCATCTGTAGAGGTCTTCAGGCCAAGGTTCAGCTCAGCTGGGTAACCACTTTGGGAGGAGGATATTATTGACAGCATTCATGATTTGTGCTGTGGTTAGACACGATGACCTCTGAAGTCACTTCCAGCTCTAAGGGTCAATATTTTCATCTTTTAGAATCTAGGTAGGTAAGGCAAGGGTTGGAAGATACCTCATTAGCAGCACACATCCTGGATAGTTAAGAAAGCAGAGTTATCATGAGGCACCGGTAATCAGAGACTCAGGAGAGGAACCTGATATTGAAACAAGTCTCTGCCTTATCCTGGGCTTCTGTGAACTTCCTGCAGGTTAAAAGCTAATCCCAGCTAAGTGAATTGACAGAGGGAGAGGTGAAAGTTGATACAAACCATGGCAAAACAGAAATTCAGAATCCAAATGCTATAGTACCTGTAGGCATGCACAACATCTTTTGCATATCCAGAAAAAGAAAAAAAAACAGCCCAGAGTTTAGTTTTGAACTTGACTAGACGGGTTTCTGAGTCCCCCACTGGACGTAGGAAGCCCCCATTTCATTTGGCTTTGCAAAAATGGTGCCTGCCAGCTCTTCCCTGTCACCATTGCTCTTCAGCCCCAGGAAACTGGACAGACCAGTAGACATAAGAAATACTAGTGAAGCATAGGCTAGATAACCAGGGTCTTAACCTAGAGTCTACAGACCCTCAAGGGATCGTTGGATAGATTGAATCAGAAAAATATTTGGATACCGGTATTGGTTTCTTTTGCAAGCCTGTGTATTTTATTTAAAAATCATTCTAAGAGGGCGTCCATAGGCTTCCCCAGACTGCCAAAGGGCACCATGATACAAAAAATGGTTAAAAAAAACCAGCACCATAGAGGATATTCCTACAAAAGCAACCAATTAAAATTCAACAGTTATTAGGTGATTATTATGTGCAGAAGCAAAACCAGAAAAAGGGGGTAGGCTGGTCAGACAGGAGAGGACCAGTAACAGATGGCCAGGCTGGGTACCCTGTTGGTAATGTCAAGAAGGTGCTTTGGAGGGACCCCTTTTGTCAGATTTGCCGAAGGACGTGGGCAAATGTCCCATTTTCTTCAAAAAGAAAAGAGAATGAGTCAGCAATCTGTTGGGGAATGAGCTTGACTTATATTCCTGGCAAAATTTAAGAATATTTGAAGGTAAAAGTGGCAAAAGCTTGGCAAGTGGTTCTATGTGCTGGGTAAGGGAGAAGAAACAGTTGAGAATAGTTTTGAGGTTGTGAACCTGGATCAGTGTAAAGACAGTCATGCCACCAACAGAAAGCAAAGTTTAAGAGGAGGGACAGTTTTAGGGGAGACAGTATCGATTTATTTTCTTTTTTAAAATTTAATTTATTCTCAACTTAGAAATAAAACATAACATAGAATAGAAAAAAATTACACATCAGACTGCAAATCGATTATGTACAACTTGCTATTATTTTAAAATATATAATAAAGTTATGTAATTTTCTTTTTTCCCTTTTTTCCTTCCCTCCCCCCACCCTAGAAACGGCTACCTTTAGACACAAATATGTGTGTGTGTATATGTATGTGTATAGATCTATATGTAAAATCATTCTATACATGTATTTATCAGTCTTTCTCTGAATCAGATAGCATCTTCCTTCATAGGTCCTTTGTAGTTAATTGGGTATTTATAATAGTCAAAATTAGCTGCTCCAAGTTGTTCTTAAAACAATATTGCTGTTACTTCATACAACATTCTCTGGGTTCTGCTCATTTCAAACATGATGAGTTTGAGATGCCTAAAGGACATCCAGATGGAGACTTTGAGAAGGCTGCTGATAGCTATTATGGGAGTGCTGAGAGATAGAGATGTAGATTTGGAAGTCCTCTGCATATAGCTCACTAAAAACCCTGAGAGCTGATGAGCTCACCAAGAGAAAGGGGTGTAAAGACAGGGCTCTAGACAGCCCTTGGAGGTACCCACAGTAGGAGAATGGTCATGGATAATGAAACATCCACAAATGAAACTCAGAAGCAGCAATCACTTTACTAGACAAACCAGGAGAAAACTGTCAGGAAAACCCAGAAAAGAGAACATATGGCCAGCTAAATCAGATGCTACAGATAGGTCAGAGCAGGATAAGAACCAAGAAAAAGCTATTACACTTTGCAATTAAGAAATTGTTTGTAACCTGGGAGATTGTAGTTTCCATGTAGTGGTGGGTCAGACGTGATATTGCAGGGGATTGAGAAGTGAATGAGAAGGTTTGGAAATGGAAGAAGGGGGTGTAAAATGATATAGCTGCATGGCAAGGTCAGCTGAAGGATTTTTAAAGATAGGGAAATCCTGAGTGTGTTTGTAGATGAGAGAAAGGTGAGGGATGATGAAGGGGCCAAGCTGCCAGAGGAGAAAGAAGGGTATGAAATCAAAAACAGGTGTAGAGGTTGTAACATTAGTAAGGAGAAGATCAGAGATGGATGGAGCAGAGGAGAGAAGAATGGGGGCCGATACAGAGGGATTTTGAGTCGTGGATGAGAGGGGACACACCAAGGAACAGCTTCATGAGGTCAAGGAAGGAGGGGGATGGTACAGAAGGCCTAAAGAGAGAAGAGAAAATCTGGAAGGAGATAAGGAGTATATTAAAAGATTAGTTAAGGAAGAAGGATTGCCATGGGCTGTTGAGCACCCAGGTAAGGGTAAATAACACGTTTGTACGTAATCTAGTCAGAATGCGTGGTTCCTTCCAGTAGCTCTCCACAGAAGGTGAGTAGGCAATCTTGGGACTTGGCAAGGCATTAGTGGTGATAGAATGAGGGGCAAAGAGTTCCAGGGGAGAAGATGATGTATGGTTGAAATACAGAACTACAAGGAAGAGGTGAGGTGAGTAGAGGTTGTGATGAAGATGAAGGATAGGTCTGGGAAGAGTGGGCAGAGGGATAGATGTGTGATCAGAGAGGAATTTCAGAGTTCTGGATCATGGCAACAGAACACTTATGGGTGAGGGTGAAATCGAAGGGAAGGCTTTTTCTGTGTGACAGAAGTGGAACGAAGGTGTTTCCCATGGCCCACGAAGAAGTTGAATAGAGCCTGAGAGTACATCTCTGTGTGTATTGAAGTCTCCCAAGTGAGAGAGCAATCGGTCATGAAACACTCATTAAGTACCTACTGTGTGTGGGCAGGAGAAACAGACTGAGGCAGTTGCTGAAAGGAGAGAGATTTTGTGACCTTGCTCTCTCTTCAGTCCCACTTTGATGTTGTTGTTGAGTTGCTTTTCTGTTGTGACCTCACTTAGGGTGGTGTTTTTTGGCAAGGATACTAAAGTGCCTTATCATTTCCTTCTCTAGCTCATTTTATAATTGAGGAAACTGAGACAAACAGGGTTAAGTAACTTGCCTAGGGTCACCCAGCTAGTAAGTGCCTGAGGCTAGATTTGAACTCAAGAAGGTGAGTCTTCCTGACTCCAGGTGCTGGCACTATATCCACTGTACCACCTAGGTGCCCTTCATTCTCACAGCCACACCCATATTTAAGGCCATCAACACCTTTGGCCAGGCTATTGCAATAGCTTCCTAATTGGTCTCTTTGCCTATTAGTCTCTCCTCATTCCAAACTATTCTAAAATGTAGGTTTGACCACGTCACTCCCCTGGTCGCTAAACTCTTATTACTGCAAGGATCAAATGCAAACTCTTTTACTTGGCATTTAAAGCTTATCACAAGCTGGCCCCAACCTTCCTTTCCAGCCTTATTATGTATTACTTCCCTTCATGTACACTACAGTTCAGCCAAAATGGCCTTCAGACCATTCCCCTGAAAGATCACTGTCTTTCATTTCCATGTCTTTTCGTTGACCGTTCCTCGTACCTGGAATTTGCTGTCTTCTCAGCTCTGCCTCTAAGGATACCTAGTATCTTTAAGACAGCTCAGAGGCACCCTTTTTGCATGAACCTTTTCTCATGATCTCCTGCTCCTCTATCCTCCATCCCCAGCTGCAAGAGCCTTCCCCTCAAAATTTGTTGTTCAGTTCTGTCTAACTCTTTGTTATCCCTTTCGGGGTTTTCTGGGTAAAGATACTGGAGTGTTTGCCATTTCCTTCTCCAGTTCATTTTACAGATGAGAAATCTGAGGCAAATAGGGTTAAGTGACTTGCCTGGAGTTCCATAACTAGGAAACATCTGAGGCTGAATTTGAACTCAGGTCTTCCTGACTCCTGGCCAGCCACTCTCTCCACTGCACCACCTAGCTGCCCATCTCCTCAAGTACCTTAAGTCTATTTTCTATATTCCTAACTGCGTTGTAAGTTCTTTAAGAGCAGACGTTTACTTTTATCTTTGTATTGCCAGCACCTACCACAAGAGTTTTTGGAGCACAATAGATGCTTAATACCTGTTTATTTGTTGTTAGCCACAGGGTCAGAAAATATTTCTCCAGGGTTTTGACTGGGGCTTTTCCCTTAGGGGTCTTTTGATGACTGAAAGCACCTGCTCATCAGGTTTGCAGATGAACCAAAGCTGCGAGCCTTAGCTACTACCCCAGAGCAGAGGTGTCAGAATTGGCCAGCAGAACTCCCCAGTGCAGTCCAAACCACATTAAAAGGTCATTGGGGAATGTTTTACAAAATAAGTACAAAAATTTCAGTGCAATGTAGATAAAGTTAATTTGTGATTTTCCAAGTCCATATGCAGCACTCAGGGATCCCCTTCCTTTGAAGTTTGACACTACTGCCTTGGAGGACAGAGTGGGTTTTGAAAGGCCAAAGCATTGGACTGAATCGATTAAGATGAGAAACTCAATAGGGATACATGTGAAGTGTGATGTTTGGGTACTAAGAAATCAACTTTGGAAATAAAAGATCTAAGAGGTGTGACTGGACAGTAATTATTCTGAAAATGATTTGGGGATTTTAGTGGACTGAAAATTCATTATGAGTGAACAATGTGACATAATAGCCAAAGCAGCTAATGAGGTCTTAAGCTACATCAGGAAAAGCATAGTATACAAGACTAGGGAGATGATAGAACCTTTGTATGCTGTCCTAGTCATACCACATCTGGAGCACTCTGTTCAGAAATGGGCACCACAGTTTTGGAAGGATATTGACAGCCTAGAGAGAATGTCTAGAGGAAGTAAAGAGCCTCAGGTCATGCCATATAAGGGTCAACTGAAGAAACCCTGGGGATTCTTAGCCTGGAGAAGAGATCACTGTCTTCAAGTATATAACAACTTCTCCCCTGGAAAAGGGAGCAGACTTGTCCAGAAGGCAGAACTAGGAACAATAGGTAGAAGTTATAAAGAAGCAAATTTAAGCCTGATGTCTGGAAAAATCAGTCCTAACGATGAGAGCCATCTAAACAATGAACTAGGCTGCCACGTTGCCCCTCCCTAGAGATCTCCAAGCAAAGACTGCTTGTCCAGTGTGTTGTAGAGGAGAGCATTGGATACAAACTGGAATAGATAGCTTTCTTAGGGCTGTTTCAACTCGTGATTCTGTGATACGGAAATGGATTCACAATCAACAGATAGTTTATTGAGCACGCAGCACTAACTTAGTACCCTCCTGCCCTGTGCTGGAAGCAGGAAAACTGTCTCCATCAACCACAAGAAGATGAAGCCTGCCTAGAAGCTTGGAAAATAAGCAAATGAAAAGATTCTGTAGGGTTGTCTATAAAATAAATCCCTGAAGTCTTTCTGCCTCTCTCAATGTTTTGATCACCAATGTTGACAGATTGTAAATCCAAGTAGGAACATCTAAACATCTGATAGCACCTTATTTATTTTTGTGACATATAAAGCTAGAGTTGATTTCTTTTTTTTTCTTTCAGTCTCAGCAGGATTTTTCTTTGAGGAGCATATCATTCTCCTCCAAGCCCTGAAGTCTGATTGTGTGTCTGTGATTATGTGTGTACATGTAGTTATTCTTTCTGAAAGGGGTGGGGGGAGAAATCTCAGGCATTGATGAAATTTTATGAATCAAAAATAAACTCCAAAAATTTGGCCTTGTGCTATTTTTCCTATTCATTCTTCTTTTGAATTGCTAACAAATCAATAGAGTTGTAAGGGACCAAAGAGTTCATCCAGTATCCAATCTGAAGGATCCTACTGTGTACCTGGCACTGTGATAAGCATTTTACAGATGTGTCACTTAATCCTTACAGCAACTCTGGAAGCTAGGTGCCATTATTAATCTCATTTTATATTTGAGGAAACTGAGGGAGACAAGTTAAGTGACTTGCTCTGAGTCACACGGCTAGTAAATGTCTGAGGTCAGATTTGAACTCGGGTCTTCCTGACTCTGAGACCAGCTCTCTTTCCACAATGCTGTGCCATCACATTCCCTTTACAAGACTCGAATTCAACTAAGAACAGGGATCCTATTTGATGCATGTGTTATATCTTTCCCAGCATTTAGCGTGGAGCTATGCATATATAGGAACTGCTTGTTGAATTCAGGCATGTGTTCTATGTGCAATCATATGTTAACTGGCGTTTGCCCTTTTTGTATCCCCAGGGCTTAACACAGTACCTGGCACATAGTAGGTGCTTAATGAATGTTTATTGATGGATTAATTGACTATCTAGAGAGAGAATCATAGCCTTAACTCTGGAAGGGACCTCAGAGGCCATCATGTCCAGCATCCTTGGCGAATGAGGACACTGGGGCACAGAGAGGGGCTGACCCAAGGTCAGACAGGATAATTGAGTTGCAGGTCTGGGTCATAACAGCTTTGCTGATTCAGAATCCAGTGTTTATCTAGAAAATCTCTTGCTGTGGGAGAAGAGAACTCCTTCAGGCCCATGACACTATGTAGAAGCCACAAGAGTTTATTCCCCAACTTAGAGTCACCCCCAACTTCCTCAACCTCTTTCCTGTAGGCAAAGCCAGTCCCTATTACGTATGTTAGACCCTACTGCCTTTCTAATGTACAAAAGTGCGAATTTTGCCTTCAAGGTCATAGGTGACATTGGGATAGCCATGCTGGGCAGCCAGACTCTGAATACTTGGCAGTCCTTTCCACCCTTACCAAATGTGATGTCCTAAGGCAAGGGGCCAGGAAAGTCCTCTGCACCCCATCTTTGACCCTGAATCTCATCCTAGAGAAGGGAAGGAGGCAGCATGAAATCACCAAATGGCCAACCTTCTTATTTCACAGATGGATAAAACTGAGTCCCAAAGGAGGGAAAAGAGACATCCATAGTTCAGAAGAGTAATACTTATGAAATACTATTGTTGCAGAACAAAAGACACTGCCACTGGAAATACATAATTTTATATTTCTATTTACTGAGCCAATGAGAATATCCCAGTAAGGAAGGTTTAGTGGGGTTTTATACACATTTCCTAATGGGATATGAAAAGCACTGTGGTCTCATAGAGAGAAAACTGTGCCTCTGAGTCCAAAGACTTGAGTTTGAGACCTATCTCAACCACTCCCTGTCTCTCTAACATTGGACAAGTCTTTCTGAGCCTTGATTTCCTCATCTGTAAAATAGAAATGATGCTGTTTAGTCTTCCTGGGCTGGTTGTGAGAATCCAAACAGACTAACAGTGAGAAAGTATATTATTAATTGTAGAGCACTGCAGTGCTGTAAGGCAGTATTGTGAGCACCATGCAGGACTAAATTCAGAAGTCAAATTGAGCAAGGTCTTAACAAGCGATTAATCGCCGATTTCATGCAAGGCACTAGTATGAGATCCAAAGGGTCTTCATGACTATGGAACTACTTAGTACTCTTTTCTTTGAATGTTAAAAGGGCAAAAAATTATGAGAGTAGCATTAGCTCCCGGCCCAAACCTTTTAAAACTAGAGGAGGAGGAGGAGATGAGGATGCTATGGTGTTAAATTGAGGCAGGGGGAGGGGGGGCGGGAATACCTGTGAATTTATCTGTTCTGGTCCCAGGATCATCATGTATTTGACATTTAATAGCTGGGTGACCATGGGCAAGCATCTTACTTCTCTGGGCTTCACTTTCTTCGTCTGTAAAATGGGTGTAATAATACACATAGGGTACACATAATTGTATATTACATACAACCATACATATATATGTCTGTGTGTATAATAGTACATGTAGAGTTGTTGTGATGATTAAATGAGAGAGATTATGTAAAGTACTTTGCAATCCTTAAAGCAATATATAAATATCATCTTTTTTTTTTACCTTGGTAATGGGAAGAGAAGAGGGATGAGTAAGCTTGGCATGGCTTAGATGTTTAGCAGTCACTTTTGCTCATCTTCTATCACTCCCATAGTCAGTAAATCCCAATGACTTCCTTTTACCTCCAGGATCAAATATGCAACCAATGAGCATTGTAGAGACAGAGATTTAAATTAAAGAAAACTTCCTAGTAATTGTTGCTGCTCAGATGCGGGGATAGGCTACCTCAGAGATCTTCAGGCAAAGGCTGGATTGGCATTTGGAAGGAGGTGTTGTTCAAGCGATTCCTGTTGGGTGTAGATTAGACTAAGTGACCTCGAGGTCCCTTCCGACTCTGAGATTCTGTGGTAATTTAATTCTGGTAAGAAAAAGGAAGCCTTCCAAAGCTTATCCTGTACTGACACAGGAATGTCAGTTTTGTGCTGGAAGAGACTTTCAAAGTCCAGCTGCCTTCTTTAATGGCTGAGGAAACTGAGTCTCAGAGAGGGTAAGCGACCTTGCCTACATTATAGGTAGCAGAAGCAAGGATTATGGTGCTAGGTCCTCCAATCCCCAAGCCAGAGGCAGGGAGTGCTGAAGCCAGCTCATATGGGCGGGCTCAGGAGAGCCAATGGTTAATTTTTCAGTGTGAGCATTTACAACTCAGAAATCAGCCAGTACTACTAATCAGGCCCGGATGAATTGTTTTGTTTATTGTCTAGACTTAAGGTGGTGGAGAAAACGTTAACAGTGCAGATGAAGCTTAAAAGTGGGTTGTGCATATTTGTAGATCTGGTTGTTAAAACCTTTACCAGCACACCCTTGGCCGTAGGTCTTTCCATCTCCACCATGTCGCTTGCATAGCACAGTGAGGCATCAGAGGTCCGACCAGCCCTACTTTCATTTGATCGGCAGTGTTTGAGTAGATGGTGATAATGGTGATTCTAATGTCTTTTAGTCCCCAAAGTTTTGACCAGGGTCACAACAGCTCGTATATAATAAAGACCAAGGGAGCAGTAAAGGAAGGGGGTGGGGGCGGGGAGGAAACATTTCTGAGGATGGAGCCTGCTGTTCCAAAAGCACAAATTCCCTTTCAAGGCAGTAAATTCCTTTATGTTGTTTGTTATGTTAAGTAGGTTAAATATTTCTCCTGAATTCTGATCTGTGTGTTCATACTTGATGTTAGAAAAGCTTCCCAACATTTAGAGCTGTCCAAAAGATGTAACTGCCTTTAGGTGGTGCAGTGGATGGAGCACTGGGCCTGAGTCAGAAAGACTCAGTTTTCTGAGTTCAAATCCAGCCTCATTGGCTGTATGACCCTGGGCAAGTCACTTGACTTTGGCTCAGTTTCCTCATCTGTAAAATGAGGTGGAGAAGGAAATGACAAACCACTCCAGTATCTCTGCCAAGAGAACCCCAAATGAGGTCATGAAGAGTCAGACACAACAAAGAACGACTGCAACTAAAATTTAAAAAAAAAAGATGTAACTATGTAGTACAGTGAATCAAGTGATAGGTCTGGAGTCAGAAAAACCTGAATTCAAATCTAGCCTCAGATACTTCCAAGCTTGGTAACCTCTGTTTGCCTTAGTTCCATCAGCCCTACAATGGGGATAATGATAGCACCTCCCTCCCAAAGCTTTTATGAGATCAGATTTGTAAAGCACTTAACATAGTGCCTGGTACATAGTAGGTGCTTAATAAATGGTTATTCCCTTCCCCACTTCCTGGGGATATAAACAGAAAAAATAAGACAGCCCCTGCTCATATTCTCACGGGAAGAAACAATACTTAGAAAACTAAAGATTCAACTTTGTAGCCACCAGTGGTTTTTATTACAGGTTACAAACCCGTCTCCATTTCACAGATGGAAAAAAGAAGGGAGACAAAGGGCAGAAATAGATAGAATGATCAGTGTACCCTGAAGCCAGAGGACTCGGGTTCAAACCCCGTCTCTGACACTTAGCACCTGGGTGACTTTGGCCTCTGGTTGCTCCATTGTAAAATGAAGGGACTAAATTTACGTAGTCTCTAGGCTCTTTTCCTGTCCTTTGGTCCTATGAGAATAGAGCTAGGGGGCCGAGATCAGTAGCCAGAACCACTGGTTTCTGCTCTTCCACCCCTTTTCCTGGTAGTACCCCTTCCCCTGGTGTGGTTAGAGAGGGGACCTGCAGGGCTCTGCCTCTCCACATGCACCCAGGCAGAATCAGTTAACAAGTCTGTAAGGAAGACCCCAAGAAGCTAGAAGCCTCCTTTTAGTGACTTTGATCTATCAACAGGATACATCCTTTGCAGGCTCCTGGACAGGACTGTTATTTTCCCTGACAGTTCCAGGGAAAAGCCATTAAATTAGAAGTGGCACCCCCTCCAAAGCCATGAGGTGGGAGGCTTTGAAGTCTGGCACACTGCTCCTTTGCGGGGGGCTGAAAGCTGACAGGTACCTCTAGGGTACAGGGCGCTTGGTTCTGACAATCCTAGGCTGCTCTCCAGTCCCTATTAGGTTAATGTAAAGTCCTGAGAATGTCGAGCACCTCCAAAAATCTGACCGCTCACTGTCTCATGACTTAAAATGCTTCATTAGAAAGTTCAACTGTCAGGGGCATTTCCCTCATCCTGACAACTAAGCCGTGTGTCATCACCTTGGAGGCAGGGACCTATTTTCTCTGGCCCCTAAGACTGCAGGCCACTTTGGGGGAAGGTCAAGAAGTGTCATAGGGCCAGAATGCCTGTGTCATCGGTGTGGAAAAAGCTTTGTTCTCAGAATAGTAACAGAGTGGGGAAGGAAAAGGGATGGAAAAGTGGTTACTTAGGAAAGAGTTGGTTGTGCCATTTTTACAAGTCAACCTTTTGTAAATGTAATTTGGTGAGGAAGAGGGAGTGGTTAAACTGGGAGGATAAATGCCCAAAATAATAATAAACAGCTCCTAGAATTAATTTTAAAATAACTAAGCAGTCTGCTGGCCAAAATAGCTTCAGCAGAGCCAGATGATTCCATGACTGCTTTAATTTAGGACTTGTCGAGGACCTCATTCATGTGCTAGCTTTGGGATTTCATTAATAGAATCACAGAACTACAGAATTAGGAAAGACATTATAAGGTACCTGGCCCAACCCATTCCTAAACAGGAATCCCTCTACAAAAAGGGGTCTTCCAGCATTTTTGTGTCATACCTCAGCAGCCTGGTGAAACTTGTAGACGGACCCTTTTTCAGAATAATATTTTTAAATGTATAAAATAAAATACATAGGATTATAAAAGAAACCAGTCATATTGAAATACAATTATCAAAATATTTTTTAAGTTCCCAGACCCCAGGTTAAGAGTATACCCAACTCTGGTCATCCACTCTCTGTTGAAAGGCCTCCAGTAACAGTGAACCCACTACTTCCTGAAGCATCCCATTGTACTTTTAGACAGCCGGCCCTGAATTGTTGGGAAGTCTTTCCTTACATTGTACCGCTCTACAGCTCCCAGCCATTGCTCCTGTTTCAGCCTTCTGGGGCTAAACAGGACAGCAGGTCACTCTTCTACCTTACAGCCCTTCAGATACCTGAAGACATCTACGATGTCCCTCCCTCCCACCTACCCCCCTCTCAAAAAAAAATGACTTCTCCAGGATAAATATACCTATTTAGATCAGCTGGTTAGGATATGACGTGATCTCAAGTCTCCTCACCTTCTCTACTCTTCTGATGGTTTTTCTAAAATATCGACATCTGGAATTTAACCTCCAAAACCCTTCAGGAGTGTTCTGACTATGGTGGAGAGCAGTGGGACTGTTGTCTGCCTGTCTTGTCCTGGGCACTAATTAATGCATCATGAGATTACAGTGTTGTTTTTAGCTGTTATGTTACTATCCCTCCTCCGTCCCATACTCGTATGGTTGATCTTTTGAATTCATATGCATGTCTTTCTAGAACCTTCATCACTGTATCTTCTCTTTCCATCCCCTAACTTCACTCCCATTCTTCTTTCACCTAACAGAAAGGGGAGGAGCACCAAGATGAGAAAGTTCAGCCCCTCAACAAATAACTAGGAGAAGCACCATTTTTTATACCTACCTCCACTCTGACAATACACAACGGTCCAAGGGGAGACAGCACCCTGAAATAGCAGAATCACAGTTGGAAGAGGGATCCCTGAAGTAATTTTGTACAACCCTTAGCTGAAGCATAAATTCCCACTGTGGTTTCCCCCACAGGCTTCTCTGGTCTCTCCTTGAATACTTCTAGCAACAGGGAACATACGGCCCATACGACAATGTTAGGAAAAATCATTAAGAAATTCCTCCAAATGTTGACCCCAAACCCTGCTGCCTAGAACTTCCACTTACTGATCTTAGATCATAGATTGGATCATAGATCCTAGAGCTGGAAGGAACCTCAGAGGCCATATATCCCCACCCCCTTGGTTTTATAGATGGGGAAACAAAAGCCCAGAACATGACCTTCCCAAAGTCACAGTGGTAGTACGTCTCAGTGGCATTTGAACCAAGGTCTGATTCTGGCTCTTTGTGCTGTGCCACAGTCCTCTCTGGATTCTTGTCACGATTCTATACTTTCCACCCCTCTGCCCAAAGTGAAAGAAATGCATGGATCGAAATTAAAAATGTCAACTCTCCAAGAGTCACCTGGGACAGATTTGATGTGACTAGTGAAGACCTCTTAGTAGAGTGGAAGGTGTCTCCCACCAAAAGATAATGCCTGGATTCTTAGATGGAAAACTACACCCTTAGAAGAGAAGAAACAAACAAACAGATGTCTGCTTAAACCACATGCAACGTTTTGCATTTTGTTTTGTTTTGCTTTTTCTCCAACCTCATCCAGTTCCCCAGTTATCTTTCCTTCATGTCCTATAATCCATGAGAGGCAATGAATAAGACGTTTCATCTGCCACTAAAAGAACACATGAGAAGCAATTAGATCTTAAATGAAGGTTTTAGTTTTTTTTTGCTCCTGTCAATACACAGTTTGCTGTTAACCTAATTTAGAGACACTAGCAAGTCTGGCCCAGAGTTCAAGGAGTGCTTCAGTGAACACAGGTTTAATGTGACTTGCACCATCCAATACAGAAATAACTTTTGTTAGGTAATTCTTTATTGTTTCATCCATTGACCTTAACTAAAGACATGGTTTGCCTCGGAGGTCCTGAAGCCACATACGTTGCGTCTTTGCATGTAACCCCTAGGACCAACCAATCAATCAAAAACACCTACTATGTGTTAGGTGGTGGTGCAGTGGCAGGAGCACCAGGCCAGAAGTCGGGGAGACTGATCTTCCTGAGTTCAAATCCAGTCTCAGACGCTTATTAGCTGTGTGACCTGGGCAAGTCATTTAACTCTTTTTGCCTCAGTTTCCTCCTCTATAAAATGAGCTTGAGAAGGAAACGGCAAACCACTCCAGTGTCTTTGCCAAGAAAACCGTAGAGGGGGTCACAGAGTCAGACACAACAAATGACTGAATACCAACATGTGAGTGCTTTTATAGATGTTGCATCATTCGATATTGCCAGCAACCCTGAGAGGAAGGTACTCTAATTATCCCCTTTTTATAGAGGAGGAAACTGAGACTGAGAGAAGCAGTCACTGGCCCAGAGTCACACAGCCTGTGTGAGACAGGATTGAACATAAATCTCACTGACCCCAAGCCCAGCATTCTATCTACTGCACCATCACCTGTCTAAAAATAGATGGGTGAAAGGTGATTCACGGGGAAGGCAGTAGTCCCCAGGGTGGGGGGGAAGGGGACAGTCAGGGTCCAGAAAGGCCTCCTATTTAAGATGGTGTTTGAGCTAAGCCTTGAAGGAAACTAGGGTTTCTAAGAGATAGAAGTGAGGAGGGAGGGCATTCCAGGCATGGGGCAAGGCACGTGCAAAGGGATGGCGAAGGGAAGTGCATTGCTGAGAATGAGAAATAGCACAGCCCATTTGGCTAGACCACAGGGAGTATGGAGGAGAGGAACATACAATAAGGCTGGAAGGGGAGCATTGGAGCCACATTGTAAAGAGCTTTGTGTTTATTTTTTATTATTTTATATTTTTATATTTATTCCCAAAGGTAATAGGGAGCTACTGGAGTTTATTAAGTAGGGGTATCATATGGTTAGATTTGTGCTTGAGGAAAATCCCTTTGGCAGCAGAGTGGTAGATGGATTAGAGTCAGGGAAGACTCGAAGCAGAAAGCTGTTTCCATCCATTAGAAAGAATGCTGCAAATGGAGGAAGGAGGAGAATAAGCATTTATTTATCACCTACTGTGTGACAAGCTCTTCATAAAAATATTATCTTGTTTGATCCTCACAACAAGGCCAGAAGGTGTAGATGTTATTATTATCCTCATTTTATGTATGAAGAAACTGAGGCAGACAGTAGTTAAGTGATTTGCTGAGGGTCACATAGCTAGGAAGTGCCTGAGGCCAGATTTGAACTCTGCTCTTCCTGACTCCAGTGCTCTATCCACTGTGCGACCCAGCTCGTCAGACACAGCGACTGTCAAAATAGCATAATAGCTGACATTTCTGTGGGGCTTTGCAGTTTACAAAATGCATGCGCATACGTTAGCTCACTGCATCCTTACCATAATGACTAACATTTATGTGGTACTTCAAGGTTTGCAGAGTGCTTTACCTATGTTATCTTATTTTTATTGACAACAACCCTGTGAGGTAGGCGCTGTTACTATACCAACTTTACAGAGGAAGAAATTAAGGCAGACAGAGCTTAAGTGGCTTGGTCAGGGAAGACACTGCTAGTAAGTGTCTAAGGCGAGACTTGAACTCAGATCTTCCTGACTCCAGGTCTATCGTACTGCTTAGCTGCCACAACAACCCAGTGAGACAGTGGGCCGTAGAGGTAAAAGGGCTGGCTTTGGGGTCACGAAGACCCACGTTCAAGTCCTGACACTGTGACCAGGGGAAAATTATCTAAATTGTTAGTGTCCTCAAACACCTTCCTGCATTACATAGGAGAAATCATGTCTAGACCAAAACAAACAAGGATCCTGTGTGATAGGTAGCACAACTTACTATTATCACTGATATGTATGTGAGAAAAATGAGGCCAGGCAGACTTAAGTGACTTTTCTAAGGGGGCCTAGCTGCCTAAACTTTAATTTAGTTCCAACGCTCTTTCCACTAGTTAGTGGTGCAAACAAATGTCTCATGTCAGGTACCTCAAATTAGTCACAGGATTGGAGAATCACAAGGGACCTAGTAGCCATCTAATCCACCCCTACCCAAGAGGAATTCCCCCTGTAACATATCCAGCAGTCAGTTATCCAGGCTCTGCGCTGAAGACATCCACTGAGAGTTCCTACTCCTCCCTTCCATTTCAGGATAGCTCTAATTGTGAAAATCTCACTAGCATCAGATCCGCACTTGCCTTTTTGCCACCGTCACTTGTTCTGATTCTGCCGTCTTGGACCAGATAGAATCATCAGACACTTAAGCAAGGAGAGCTTCTGGTTCACCTGATGCTTCTCCCCTTCCCCATCATTCCCTAAACCAAATATACTTCCAAAGGGAAGTAGTCAGTGCCTTTCTCCTCTTTTGTGCTATCTTCTCCTGAGCCGTGGAATGATTTTTGTGATCCCCGTTGCTTGCTTTGGGCCTGTTTTCTCCTTTCTCCCACCAAAACTGATTATTCTTCGTTGGAACCCCCACTCCCCTAAACCTTTTTTTGTGGTGACCTAGATATTGAGGTGGCAATTGGGATGGGTTTTGGGAGCAGCTCAGATACTTTTTAAAAAAGATTAAGTATTTAAGTGTACCATGAAGAGAAACTGACCCTGACTTTGTTCTTACCCCACAGATATAATGTGGTCTGACGTGTTTAGTGGATGAAGCTGACAGGAGCCATTTTCTGAGCTGAAATCCTTCTGAAAACGTAAACACTAGACCTGAACGTTTGAAGGAAGCCAAAGCCATTTCAAAAGCAAAGTCCTTCTGGATCATTCCCCACATTTTACTGTTTCCCCCCCCCCCAAAAAAAATTAAAATAAGACATTGCACACCAGACAGATACTATGGCAAGCAAGAGAAAATCAACAACTCCGTGTATGGTCCGGACGTCCCAAGTAGTAGAACAAGAAGTCCCCGAGGATGTTGACAGAGGCAAAGATAAAGAAATCGGAGTTCCCCAGCCTGACTCTGGTAAAGATGGTTGGGCCACGGAGCCTGAGAGCTCTTCCAAAGAAAGTGAATTGATGGAGGTGAAGTCAACATCAGAGAGCCAATCCAAAAAACTCCAGGGGGGTTATGAATGTAAATACTGCCCATACTCTACACAAAACCTGAACGAGTTCACGGAGCACGTGGACATGCAGCATCCCAATGTGATCCTCAACCCACTCTACGTGTGCGCAGAATGTAACTTCACCACCAAAAAGTATGATTCCTTGTCCGACCACAATGCCAAGTTCCACCCTGGGGAGACAAACTTCAAGCTGAAGTTGATTAAACGCAATAACCAAACTGTTTTAGAACAGTCCATCGAAGGATCCAACCATGGTGTGACCGTCAGTGGCGGCAACCTGGGGAGCGGCGACAGTGACCCCGGGATCTCTATGAGTAAGACACCTATCATGAAACTGGGGAAACCCAAAACTGATGCCAAGAAGGCGCCCAGGAAACCAGAAGAAAGTGGTTCTGATAACCACGTGGAAGGGAACACCACTGCCCGGGTGGTGACAGAGGCTGCCGAGGCTTTCGCAAGGCTTAACAGCATTGAACTGCTCCAAGACTCACTAGGGCACGTGATGCCTTCTGTACAGCTACCACCAAATATTAATCTTGTCCCCAAGGTCCCCGTCCCATTGAATAGTACCAAATATAACTGTGCCCTGGACACCAATGCCACCATGATTAATTCCTTCAACAAGTTCCCTTACCCAACACAAGCTGAACTGTCATGGTTGACAGCTGCCTCCAAACACCCTGAGGAACACATCAGAATCTGGTTTGCCACCCAGCGCTTGAAGCATGGTATAAGCTGGTCTCCAGAAGAGGTAGAAGAGGCGAGGAAGAAGATGTTTAATGGGACGATCCAGTCAGTCCCCCAGACGATCACTGTGTTGCCAGCTCAGTTGGCATCCACCAAGATGTCCCAGCCCATCATCCAGACTGCTTTACCTTGCCAGATCCTTGGCCAGACCAGTCTTGTTTTGACCCAAGTGACTAATGGATCGACAGTTTCGTGCTCCCCCATCACGCTTGCTGTCGCGGGGGTGACCAATCACGGCCAGAAGAGACCTTTACCAAATCTCCAAGCAGCTCCAGAGCCCAAACGGGCCCATGTGGCCCAGGTTCCTGAGCCACCACCAAAGGTAACCCCCACTGTGCTGCCCCCAACGAATGATCGGAAAAAGACAAAAGAACAGATAGCTGAACTGAAAGCAAGCTTCCTCCAGAGTCAGTTCCCTGATGACGCAGAAGTCTACCGGCTCATCGAGGTCACCGGCCTCGCCAGGAGTGACATCAAGAAATGGTTCAGCGATCACCGATATAGGAGCCAAAGGGGCATCGTGCATATCACCAGCGAGTCCCTCGCCAAAGACCAGTTGGCCATCGCGGCTGCCCGGCATGGACGTTCCTACCATGCATACCCAGACTTTGCCCCACAAAAATTCAAAGAAAAAACACAGGGTCAGCTTAAAGTTCTGGAAGATAGTTTCATGAAAAGTTCTTTCCCCACCCAAGGAGAACTGGATCGGCTCAGATCAGAAACCAAGCTGAGCAGGAGAGAAATTGATACCTGGTTTTCAGAGAGGAGAAAGCTTAGGGATAGCATGGAGCAAGCTGTGTTAGACTCCATGGGATCCAGCAAAAAGGGCAAAGAAGCAGCAGTCCCCAATGGTACTTTATCTCGGCTAGACCAGCTTTCTAGTGCCCAGCTGGCCAGTTCTCTCTCCAGCCCCTCCCCAGCAATGATGAAGAACCAGGAACAAATACACCTCCTGAAGAGTACATTTGCAAGAACCCAGTGGCCCACCCCACAGGAATACGACCAGTTAGCAGCAAAAACTGGTCTGGTCAGAACTGAAATTGTGCGTTGGTTCAAAGAGAACAGATGTTCATTAAAGACTGGAACCTTAAAATGGATTGATCAGTACCAACAACAACATGCTATGGATGGCCACAGTAATGAGTCCGTCCTGAGAAAGGGAGCACCGCACCTCGCTGAAAGTCCAAAGAATGGGGGTGAGATAGTTCAGCAATATTTCAAGGACCACAAAAAGCTGAGTGAAGAGGATTTGGACAAACTGGTGACCAGGGCAAAAGTGGGTTGCGAAAAGACCAAAGACTCCTTGCCGGGCAAGACAACAGAGGCCGCTTCGGACAGATCTGAAGGTAACAGCCGGGATGGTCATGGCAGTGATGAGAATGAGGAGTCTGATGTTGTGGACTGGGTAGAGGTGACGGTTGGGGAGGACGATGGCATCTCAGACTGTACAGATAGCTGGAGTCAAGCAGCACCAGAGGGTCGAGCGGAGTCGACCAATTATGATTCTGATTCTGAAGGTGTAACTGAAGACACTGGCCACGTTTAGACAGGTAATTCAGCCTCGGAAGTAGTAACTTGTCTAAATCACTCCCAGGCAAAGAGTCAGAGGGAAAGAGAGAAATTGCTTTTAAAAAAAAATTGGTATATTTCCATTAGGGAAAATGAATGAGGGAGATACTGGGATGTGTCCAGTTTTTTAAATAATGGTTATATATAATATATGCACATATATGCACACATATATGTAAGTATGTACATATAAATAGGCATGTGTGTTTATATACACATATAGCTACATATTTAAATCAATATATGGAGATATAGGGGCAGCTAGGTGGCACAGTGGGTAGAACACCTGGTCTGGAGTCAGGAAGACCTCTTTTCCTGAGTTCAAATGCAGTCTCAGACACTTACTAGCTATGTGACCCCAGGCAAGTCATTTAGCCCTGTTTGCCTCAGTTTCCTCATCTGTAAAATGAGCTAGAGAAGGAAATGGCAAACACTCCAGTATCTTTGCCAAGAAAACCCCAAATGGTGTCACAAAAAAATCGGACACAACTGAAACAACTGAACAACCACAACATCAGTAGATATAGACAGATATTATATATGTTATCAAACCTGTAATTTAAATGTGCCTAGTTGTTCTTGTGGTATCTATTTCATATGTGTATGTAATAAGAATAAGCATATTTAAAATAAAATATGCTATATAATATTCACACACATATGCACACATATATGCACACACATATACAGGGTATCCCAAAAGCATTAGTGTTGTTTTAAGCTATTAAAGCTTTGGAACTCTCTATATTTTATCAGACATGAAATTTAAATATATTTATTTAATATACTTGTATAAATGTGTGTGTGCATATACTTTTTTTTTAATCAGGCCAGAGATTTGGATAGGTAGATTTGCTGGTATAAATGTGTGTGTACTAGTATAAATATGTGTGTGTATATATATATGTATATATATGTATATATATATATACACACACACACATATATACATATGCATATATATATACTTTCTACCAGACCTATGATTTAAATATAGTTATATTGATTATTATTTAAAGTTATTATTAAAACATATTTTAAAATTTATGTATAACAATTTTATATATTATTAGAAGTATATATGTATGTGTATTATATACATATATAATACACATGTATATACTATTAAAAAACTAGACCTTTTATTTCATGACTGTTGGAAATTCCCAAGAAAAAGGCCTCCTATCAGTGTAAATTGGTACTGTCTTTGGAATTTGTAATATTAGAGAGTAAATAACTTCCCAGGATCACCCAGCCAGTATATGTCAGAGAAGGAACTTACATCTGAGTCTTCCTGTCAGCACCCCCTCCCTCTCTCTCTTTCCTCATCCCTCTCTCTTTTTCTCTCCCCATCCCTGCATTCCTCCCTCCCCCTCTTCCTCTCTTTTTCACTCTCTCACTTTCTGTTTCTCCCTCTCTGGACTCCCTCCCCATGTTTCCTCCACATACGCACACATACACATGCATGTACATTCCACTGGGGCTGCTAGATTTTATGTCCTTATTTACAAGGCTAGGATAATAAATAGCTGTGGTTGCCATTTACATATGAAGTCAACACTCTGCCTAGCCTGTGATGTCCCACTTGCCTCCTTTCTGCTTTCCATTTCTAATGGCAATTGTTAGAATTCATCTGGCATGTATTTTGTGTTGGCCGCTGTTAAACAAAGAGTGATGTGGTTTTTAAGAGTAAGTACCCAGGGTATTTAGACAGGATTTAGAGTTGTTTCCTTCAACCTGGAATGTTTTTAAAAGACTTAAAGTATTTGGTGTATACTGTGGCATAGATAACAGGGTATGAACTGCATGTCCTGGTTAAGTAACCATGTTCTACCTTGAATTGGTCCCCCATAACCCCTGCGAATCTAGACTAGCTTGGTATTATTTAAACCCAGAGAGCCACAAGAGGAGAGGCCAAGGAGGTAACCATAGTTACTAATGTCCATACTCTCCACATAATGGGCCTTCCCATGGAATCAGATCCAAGCTGATGCTTCTCAGCAGGTCAGTGCAGATGGAGTCCCTCCTGCACCATCGCCAGCTTGGTAGTGACTGTAGAGGATACAAAGATGGATGCGCAGATGGAAACCCACCTTCTCTGCAGCCCAAACACTGCAGGGCTGGCCCAAGACTAGGAAGGGGAGAACTCTTGTGGTTGAGCCATTTGGGTCTGTCAAGTCCCACATACCTCCCTAAAAGGGAGCCACATAAGTTTAATGGTATATGAAGATCTCACACCTTATTTTAAAAAGAAGAGTAGGAATCTCCATGTCAGTTTGTATCTAAATGAAGCACCAGAGACACTCAGTTCCCCTCGATGAATAAACTTGGGCAGGATTGAGAATGAGAGACGTGGAAGCAAGCTGGCAGTCCCACCCACCCTCCCTTTGCTAGAGCAGCTTAATTAGCAGCCAGCTGGCCACTCAGAATTGTACCATTCCCCCTCGTCACTGTCCACCTTCTGGTGTAGGTGCTAATGGGTTTCAAGTGAATGAGTTTCAGCGATAGAGCCAACAGGGCAGGCACCCAGAAGAGAAAGGATGGGTGAGAGCCTGATTCAAGCCTCAGGTAGGCCTGAGTTCTTTGAGAATTATTTTTTTCCCTTCTCAGGCAGTTAAGTTTCATCAGCAGATGCTGCTGGGTGTTAGTGATAAATCTCTCTGAGAAAGAGAGATGGTGTTAGCCCAGCCCACAGATCTCTTGAGCAGGGGAAAACGTTTCATCAAAATGAGGTGATGATTTTTTTTTAAAAAATTGCTAGCTGCAAGCATTCCCTCCAGCCTCACATCCTTTCAGCTCTGGTCTTTCAGATCCTTTAGACATGAGTACATGGGGATTTTTTGTGGCATTAGTTCAACAGCTGCAATTTTCATATATTACTTTAAGTTTTGGAAAGTGATCAATGGAGAGATAGATAAATCTATCTAAGTACTTTTACCCACATTTTACAGATGAGTAAACTGAGGCAAACAAAGATTAAGTGACTTGCCCAGGATCACTTCAGTAGTAAATATCTGAGGCTAGATCCAAACTCAGATCCTCTAGATCCCAGGCCTGGTACCCCTAGCCACTGAGTCACCTAACTGCCTCTGACAGATTACTAGGTTAGATACTAGTCTATATTTGGTCCACTCCTTCCTAAGAAATAAGTAAAATAGCTTTAATAAGTGAATTTAAGGAAAACTTTTTTGTTGTTGTTTTCCATGGCAGGTAGATGTAGAAATAAAGACAGACTTAAGTAAGTGGAGAAGTCTTAAATTGCTCATGATCAGACTGTGCCAATATAAAAATGATATAACTACCTAAATTAATTTACTTTTTCAGTACCATACCAACAAAACCACTAAAAAGTCACTTTAGAAAAATAACAGAAATCCACAACAGGTAGAAGCTAGTCCTACATCTGCAGGTGTTTGTTCAGCATTGGGGTATAATACTTATGTCCTAGCCAAGGTACTCACTTCACATGTGAGTTCACATAGGCACCCATGGAATCTCAGAGTTAAAAGTGACCTCAGAGACCAGAGTAGTCCCAGCTGGACTTCCATAGGGATCACCTCTACAATATACTGAGACTTTGCTCAGAAACCTCCAGAGATGGGGAATAGGCACCTCCCAAGGCAGCCCATTTCAGTTTGGGGCCAATCCACATTGTTAGGAAACTTTTCTGGCCTTCAAACCAAATCTGCCTCTATAGCTCCCACACCTTTCTCTTAATTCTGGCCTTAGGATCAAAAATAGCAATCTGATTTCTCCCCCCTGCTCCCCCACACACACTTCCACCTCAGGATGATAGATAGCTGTTATGGTTCCCCACTTCTAAGTCTTCTTCTTTAGACCCAACTTCTCTAGGGTGATCCACAAGTGGTGGGAGCTAAAGACCCTTCACCATTCTGGTAGCCCTCCTGTGGATACCAAAGACCCTTCAACATCCTGTAGCCCCTCCCCTTAAGGTTATTAATGTCTTTCCTAAAATTTAGTGCCCAAAAATGAACCTCACATTCCATGAGGGGTCTGACTAAGGCAAAGAAGAGCAAGGCTTCTCACATCTCTAAGTCCTGGACATTGTGCCTCCTTCCTTAATTCATCTTCCAGATCATCTAAGCTTTTTCTGGATTCTAAGTCACAGTGTTAATTCATAGTGATCTAGCAGGCCAGATCTTTTCTCAGATTACTGTCTAGCCAGTACCTTCCCCCATCTCGTGCTTATGATGTTGATTTTTTTAAGCCCAGATGGTAGACTTTATATTTATCCTTATTTAATTCTCTCTTATCAGATTTGCCTCAGTGTTCTAGCCTGTCAGTACCTTTGGGGATCCTTGCTCTGTCTTCTGTCTGTACTAGCAACTAAGTGATGCAGCAGATAGGACTCTGGGCCTTGAGTCAGGAAGACCTGAATTCAAATCCAGCCTCAGACACTTATTAGGGGACCTTCATTCCCCTCCTGGCCCTGTGACTTTAAAATGATGGGCCCCTGCCTGGTACCTCCATTTCTACCCCAGTCCTTTGTGTTTCAGCTTCCTTTTGTGAGTTGTCTTCCCCCACTAGAATGTAAGACAGGTGCAGTCTTTGCTTTTGTATCCCCAGCACTTAGTACTGGTACGTGGTAAGTATTTAGTACAAGCTTGTTTCCTTCCTTCCTTCCTTCAGTTCTACACGTGAAGAAACAGGCCAGTTGCATTTTAGGAACTTGCCCATGATCACCACAACAGTACTTCTAAGTGTCAGAAGTGAGATGTGAAGTCAGGGCTGTGAACACCAAGTCCACCGTCTTTTTTAGTGAGTGCTTCTTTGGGTAGGAGCCACAGAGAGAGTGACTCACTAGGAATCTTTAGGAAAAACTTCTCATAATGGGAGTTGTTCAAAAGTGGAATAGGCCGTGACGTTCCTCTTCATTGAAGGACTTCAGGCAGAGGCTACCTGACCATTTGTTGGTGGGGTTGTCAGGATTCCTGCTCAGATCTAGGTTGGACTAAATGACCTCTGAGGTCCGTTCCAGCTCTGAGGATTCTGTGTGACTGATAATATGCTCTAGACTTTTGCCAATAATCAAAATCATGCTCAGCGGGCCGTAGTATAGTGGACCATATACTACTCTATGTACCTTTTTGTAAATCAGGACATTTTTCCTTCTCTACACGGTGGCACCTTGCCTATTGTCCATGATCTTTCAAACGGTAACTAGGTAACCTTCAGTATCTTGCAATACAGTTCATTTGGACCTGTTGCTTCAACTCATGAAGAGCAGCCAGGGACTCTCATACTGCCTACTTGTCCTGAGTTTCAACTTCTTTTGTTCTTTTTTTTTTTTTGTATTTCTAATCCATAGATCATCCTTATCAGGGGAAAACAAAAGTAATTTCAATAATAACAACCAACATTAATATAGTGCTTTAAGAGTTGCACCATCCTCTATGTTATCTCATATGTTATGAGATATGTTATCCCATATGTTCATTAATGATAACCCTGGGAAGTAGGCACAATAACACCTATTAACCCAATTTTACAGTTGAGGAAACTGAGGCAGGCAGAGGTTAAGTTACTTGCCTGGGATCATGAAGCTAATAAATTTTGAGGTAGAATTCAAACTCAGGTCTTCCTAACTCCAGGTCACAGTGGATAGAGTGTAGGACCTGGAGTCGGAAAGACTCTTCTTCCTGAGTTCAAATCTGGCCTCAGACACTTACTAGCTATGTGACCCTGGGCAAGTCACTTCACCCTGTTTGCCTCAGTTTCCTTAGCTGTCAAATGAGCTGGAGAAGGAAATGACAAATCGTTCTTGTATCTTGGCCAAGAAAACCCCAAATGGGGTCACGGAGAATCAGACATGACTGAAATGACTGAACAGGAACAACAAAAAATTGTCCAGGCTAAAGAGTGATAGTTCACCTGTGATCCTCTTTTCCCCATATACACTCTCTTTTTGTTGTCCTGAGCCTTTCTTGCCAACCTCAGCTCATTATAAGCATCAGGACTCTTAACACTATTCTGAAAGCACAATGCCACATTTCTGTATGTACCTTACCTGCTGTCAGATCCATCTTCTGTACATGACTCTTTAAATTCTCATTTCTTTAAAGAGTTGCCTATGCATCCATGTTGTTTTCTATAGCTAGATCTCCTTTTCTTCTCAGGAGAATTATTTTCCTTTGGGTATTCAGAATTTTATTCTTGAGAACTTCCCGTCCATCTTGGGCTGATTTCCCCCATAGAATTTTAGTCCATGGGATCTAACAGAGCCTTTCCCTGAACCCTTGAGTATCTGCTTTCTTAAATTCTAGGCTACATATTTAGACCTATGCCCAGCTTTCTTTGCCCTCCCTTTCCCAGATTCTGAAATGTAAAAGTACTTCCTAACAGTTTGACCTGTCTAGTAGTAAAATAGGCTTTCTCAGGA
Organism: Trichosurus vulpecula; assembly: GCF_011100635.1. NCBI lineage: Eukaryota > Metazoa > Chordata > Mammalia > Diprotodontia > Phalangeridae > Trichosurus > Trichosurus vulpecula. Next base: position 116,204,619 of record NC_050573.1, on the reverse strand, counting down.
TGTCCTGGCTTTATGTGGATGACCGTATCATCTTGGTGATGTTGTAAAAGGAATTCTCATTCAAAAAATTACAAAGTCCTTTTGAAAAGAATTTCCATTGAGGTTGGACTCAGTGACTTCTGAAGTGACCACTATCTTGAATTCAGGTCTTTCTGCTTCTTAAATCTCATGGGGTTTTTTTATCTTTATACTGTAAGGCCTTTCATCTTTAAAAAATGCTCTTTTGATCCTTGAAGCAATTCTGTGAGATAAATAGGACAGGTATTATCCTCCCCATCTTACAGAGATTGAAATTGAGATAGATAATGATGGGAGAGTCAGGAGGCCTGAGTTCTAGTCCCTGATCCCAACTGACCACGGGCAGTTGATTTACAGAACTTCTCTGGGACTCAATTTCCTTGTCTATAAAAATAAATGAGAGTGACAGGATATCTGAGGTCCTTTCTCCTTCTGATATTCTGTAATTCTAAATTCTTGCTCTGTGATTGTGAGGTTTATATCCATAGATGTGACCCCTAGGCCTAGTTAAAACTAGGGAGACTTTGAAAGAAATAGAGTGATATTTCTCCCTCCAAAAAAAATTATGGAAAGCCTTGAAATTTTAGGCACAGTAATGGATACAAAAAAGATTTCAAAGAAACATGACTCCTCATTTTGTTAGCACTGGGCAACATGGAGCTCCCTCTCTCCCTTCCATCCTTACCCCCTTGGGTCTTCTCCTCTCTGAAGGTTCTTCCTGCCAGCTACAAGTAAGAAAGTTGGCTTGGAGACCGTGCTCTGCTTTCTGGACTCTCCTTCCTGATGGTACCTGACTTCAGATACAAACTAAGCAGTTACCAAGAACTTTGAGAGCACCCTCCCTTGTGGTCATGTTCCATCCACAAGTGCCTGGGCTCTGCTGTCTGCCTTTTAAGTCACCCAGCAGGATCCTTTCTGAACAACAGGAAGGGTGCTGGGTGAGATGTGTCAGGGGCTTCTGCTCATACGCTTGTTTGGATCTCCAGCTTGGAACTTGGGCCTATTAAGGGGGAAATCTGACTTGTTTAAGAATTTGGATTTGGTTTTTATTTTGGAGGTAAGTATATTTTTGTTTGTTTTTTATACCACGTATTCTGATGCCTCTGATCTAGGGACAAGTGCTACTAATTTAATTCACTTTCCCCTGAATCATTTATTAAAGGAGACTAGGTCTTACTATTTAATCTGAGGAGTCTTAGGATGCCAGCATGGTATAAAGAACAGTCTGATAGGGGAAGTAGCCTTGCAGTAGATGGCATGAATGTGGGGGGAGGTGGCCCATGGAGAGCAGACCACCCAGAGATTCATTCATAGTGGGAGAGAGGGGAATCTGATACCTTGCCTCTTTTGCTCATTCTTGGGAACCCTCTTCCCCACTCAGTCATGGCTCATGTCGGTACCTGAGGCAAAGTCCTGTTCTCCCTGCCCTACTTACACCTCTGCATATGGGGGAAATAAAAGCGGACTAGGGACAGCACCATGGATAGAGCACTGGGCCTGGAATCAGGAAGACCCAAGTTCAAATATGTCCTCAGAAACTAGCTATGTAACCCTAAGTAAGTCACTTTAACCTCTCTGTTTGCCTCAGTGTTCTCATCTTTAAAATGAGGATAAAATAGCACCCACCTTCCAGGGGCATTATGAGGATCCGATGTGATAACAATTGTAAAGCACTTAACACATGGCTATATAAATGTTATGTAGCGATTGCATACATTATTATTAATTAGGTATATATTTCTTATATATTATTATTTGATATACTATTATATATTGTTGTTACTATTATTAATTGCTAGAAACCGGGTCCCACATCCTAGTAACTATGTGGTCTTGGGTAATTCGTTTAAGCTTTCCGTGCCTTGGTTTACCTCATCTATAGAATGGGCGGAGTAATATTTATACTGTCTCCCCAAAGGACTTGCTGTGAAGATCAAAAGAAATAATGTAATATGAAGACACACAGAATTCAGTTCTAAAAATGGAAGCTGCTGCTATTAGATAAGGAAAACCAGCTTTTCCGGGGTGGGGGGGGGGCCTCCGCCACCTTTCCATCAGTCCCCTCCCAGGCTCTTGCCCAGACCCGGCCTTCTAGTGTGAGAACAAATGTTTTCCTCTTTTGTCCTTTGGTAGTGGGCCTCCTTGGGAGCTCCTGGCTGCAATTCCCCCAGCCCTCCTGGCCCCCTTGCTCACCTCCCCCAATCCTGTGGCTCCTGACTCATTCACTGTTGCTCCCTTAAGGAAGCTCCCAGAAGAAACACAGCCCAAATACTGAGACTCAGGGGCGTATCTGTTAATGCACTAAATTACCCACAAACATCATCTGTGATTTTTTTTTTTGCAAAAAAAAAAAAAAAAGCTCCATTCCAGACATAGTTTCTCCCCTGCCTCCCTTTTGACCTTCTGATCGGGTAAACAGAGAGCCCTTTTCAGCTTTTTTCATTGCTAGCTTGCAGGATGGGAAGACAGTGTTTGTTTCAGACCATGTACAATGAGACAGAAAACCTAAAAGTGTACTCACTTGCCAGATGGAGAGGGGGCCGTGCATTGAGCACCATCCAGAAAGAGAGAGTGAGATTTTTCCAATCAGTTTGCAAAAAAGACTAGATTTCAGGGTGACTTTTGCTTAGCCTATGGGCACATGTAGATTTGGGGTAGGTGGTTCAGGAAGGGAGTGGAGAGATGCACATGTAAACATTGAGCACACTACCTTTTAAACTTTAGAGTAACTTAGACTTCTGTTGGGTTTTACCAGTACCTAGAGGGATGGGGAACCTGCACATAGTGCTTTCACCAACACTGCCTAAAGTAGAATTCTACATTGAATGTCAGAATTAGAAGGGGCTTTCAGGTTCATCTAAGTAAATCAGGGATTCTCAATCTGAGGTCTTTGACCTTGTTTTGTGTTGTTATTTGTTTTTCACTATTTTGATGACTGGATTTCAACAGAATTAGTTTCTTTTGTAATCAGTCCTGTGTTTTATTCATTTAAAAGCACTACTTTGAAAAGGAGTCCATAGCCTTCACCAGGCTCCCCAAGGGGGCTAGGACACAAAAAAGGTTGAGAAACCCTGCCATAGTATAGCCCCCATGCCTGAACATGAATGCCGTACACAATCTGATCTTGAAAAGAACCTTGAGATCAGAGAATCATAACCCTTTTTTCTCATATCATGGACCCCTTTGACAGACTCTGTGAAGCTTATTCTCAGAATAATATTTTTAAAGGCCTAAAATAAAATACATAGGATTACAAAGAAAACCAATCATATTGAAATACTGTTATCAAAAAAAATTTTAAACAAGTTCACAGATCGTAGATTAAGACGCCCCCGCCCCGCCCCCGCTCTTGGCTGATTCTTTACATGTATAACTGACCCTGGAATCATTTACTTTATTCAGCCTAGTGGTGGGAAGAAGTAGTGATCTGGCCCCTTCTGGAAGCTTAGCCTCATTTCATAGAGTCATGAAATTTGCCCACATCTTGGAAGTTTGCTAAGACATAGTCTAGCTTCTGATGCCTCATCATAATATAGAGGTGACTCCTACATAGTCATTGGCTACACTGGTGAAGTATAAACTCTCACAGGTACTACCATGCTTAGAAAGGCTTTAATTATGGCCCCTGTAACAGGTTAGATCTGTTTTCCTGAGAACCAAGCTAGCTAGCTAAAAGTAGAGAGGCCCATCAAGTAGAGAGTGCCCCAGGGGTCCATTTTTATTTCCCCCATGTGCAGAGGTGTAACTAGGGCAGGGAGAATAGGACTTTGCCTCAGTTGCCAACATGGGCCATGACTGAGTGGGAAAGAGGGTTCCCAAGCATGAGCAAAAGAGGCAAGGTGTCAGATAACAGATTCCCCTCTCTCCCACTATGAATGCATCTTGGTCCGCTCTGTAGCAGACTGGCCACATGATAATGAATTTTGGAGGGAGCCATGGCAATGCCACGAAACAGAGAAAAACAAAAAATTTGATTATTTGTATTTTAAATATCCTTGTCCAACCAGTAGTCATATTGCTCGAGGAACTGAATCATACCAAGCTTGTCTTTCTTGCTGTAAATAAAGCCAGGAGAAAGAAGGAAATTGCAATTAATGGATTGCTAATTCATAGGCACCCTGGAGAGGTAAAGAACGGAGCCGGTTTAAAAAGATTAGGTTTTCTGTGCCCAAAGACTACAAAAGCATTATTTCACTGGATTTGATCATCAAATATTGCAGGATTAAATATAAGTAATTTTAAAAAAAAGACCCCCATGAAAATAACAGCAGCTTATGTCCCAGTGTCAATTGCTCAGGATAAAGTGGTAAAGAAGTTCTAGGAAGAACCTTGTAAAATCTTCGAGATCAAACTTAACTTGCACCCTGAAGCTTGCTGACTTTAGTGCAAAGTTAGAAAAAGGTGATGATGAGGGAAAATATATTGGGAGAGCTTGGTTCAGGAAGAAGGAATAAAAAAAGGCAAAGATTTGGATGTTACACAGAAGCCTACATGATCATTTTCTCCAATAAAAGAATTTGGTGCTGTACATAATGAGCAGTCAGTCAGCATTTATTAACCATCTACTGTGTGCCAGGCACTGTACTGAGCACTGGGAATAGGAAAAGAAGCAAAAGACAGCTGTCCCTTCAAGGAGCTCACGACGTAATGGAAGAGTTTGACCCCTCTGGGCTACATAGATGGGAGGAACTCCCAAAGAGATGAAATCACACAGCCATGTTTGCATATGGGGTGTCCTCCCTTCCAAAGGTTGCCCAGGATCCCTTTGCAAGACACTTGACATCTTGATACAAAAGAGAGAAGGCTTGTTCTAGAATCAGAGGCCTTGGCTTCCTAGCCCCTCCCCCTCCTTCTGTCACATAGGCCCTGCATGAACTTGGGGAAACCTAACCTCCCTGGACCTTGTTCTCTTCATCTTTAAAATGAGATCAAACTCGATGGCCTCATAGAAGCCCCCAGTTCTAGATCTGTGGTGCTTTGAGAGAGGTCAGCCAGTCTAAAGGGAGCCAGATGGCCCAGTGGGTAGAGCACTGGGCTTGGAGTCAGGAAGACCTGAGTTTAAATCTGCCCTCAGACACTGTGTGATCCTGGTCAAGTCAGTTAACCCTGTTTGCCTCAGTTTCCTCATCTGTAAAATGGGGCAAGAACAGCACCTAATTCCCAGGGTTGTTTTGAAACTCACATAAAATAACCTTTGTAAAATGATCAGCCCAGTGCTTGGTACATTTTGTTGTTATTGTTCAGTCTTGTCCAACTCTTTGAGACCCCCATTTGGGGTTTTATTGCTGAAGATATTGGAGCGGCTTACCATTTCCTTCTAGGAAACAGGCAAACAGGGTGAAGAGACCTACCCAGGGTCACACAGCTATTAAGTGTCTGAGGCCGGCTTTGAAGTCAGGGAGATCAAATCTTCCTGATTACACGCCTGGCGCTATACACACTATGGCACTGTAGAAGGGGAGAAGAAACCCAGGGATGCAGGGATCCCAAACCAAAGTTCCCAGGAAGGGGCCACCTGGAATGAATTCACGGACCCAAGCAGTCTTTAAGTCAAGGAGGCAAAGATTTATTACACTTTTCAGCGGGCAAGAGTTCTTAGGGAACCTGCAACCATAGAGGGGTGAAGGGGGAGTTTTTATAAAAGATTAAAGGGGGAGACATGTCAGTTTGGTGTTTGGGGGTGGGATTAGGGAGTGGTTAGTTCTTAAAAGAACATGCACATTTAGTATCTACTGCGCAGGCCTATTACCCAGAGTTCTCTAGGAAATGGGGGGGGGAGTTACTAGGGGTGTGGTCTTTGCTGAAACATCACTAAGTTCACTGTTGGCTGGGGCTAAAGGGGAATAGTTTCTCATCTAGTGTTTTGTTAGACAAAATACTATGTCTGGGATGCATGTTAGAAAGGTCAGTGAATAGTAAATATGGTTATGACTCAGTGTTCAGTCAGTTATCAGCATTCGGAAATCAATCTATAGTTACACATAGCTGCTTAGGAAGGAAGAAGGAGAGATAAGTTAGGTGGGGCACACTGTCCTTTAGCTAGAGAGACAAAGCCTGGGAGAGTATATGTTTTGAGAACTAGATGTGTTTTGGAATTGGAGTTCTGGTACAGGCACCTAGCAGAGGCTGTTAGAATTAGGGTCCAAGCACAAGCACCCCATCAGCATCACCTAGGTGCCCCTGCCTGGCACATAGTAGGTGCTATATAAATGCCTATTTACTGCCCCCCTTTCCCATTATCCAAACCATACCCAACCAAGATTGTCCTCTGTGACAGAGGCATCAAACACGCCCCTATAGCACTCTGTTCAAACCAGATTAAAATGTAATTGGGAAATATTTAACCAAATAAATAAAAAATACAATAGAACACAGATAATGCTATTATGGGGCAGCTAGGTGGCACAGTGGATAGAGCTTAGTGTATGGAGCCAGAAAGACTCATCTTCCTGAGCTCAGATCTGGCCTCAGATATTTGCTAGCTGTGTGAGCCTGGGTAGGTCACTTCACCCTGTTTGCCTCAGTTTCCTCAGCTGTCAAATGAGCTGGAGAAGGAAATGGCAAATCACTCCAGTATCTGCCAAGAAGACCCCAAATGGGGTCACAGAGAACCAGACGCAACTTAAACAACTGAGCAACAACAAATGTCATTAGGTAGCTTTCTGCATCAAAATGCAGCACTGCCCATTTCTGTTTGAGTTTTACACCTATGATCCCAACCATCCCCAAGCCTACCATTATCCAGTGCCCACTCACAGATTTCCTCTTTCAGTCATGGGCAATTCATTACTCTCCCAAGCACATCGTTCCGCTTTGGGACAACTCTCATTTGTTAGGAATTTTTTCTTCACCCGAACCTTCCCCAGGTTTATTTTCTACCACAACCCTGTAAAGGAGGTAGTATAGGAAGAACTGTCATTTGCAGATGAGGAAACTGAGTTGCATAGGACTAAAGATCATCCCCCACTGGTGATACGATGTCAGAACAGGAGCTCGATCCCAAGTCTTCTGTTTCTAAATCCAGTGCTCTTGGCACTGTACCCCACCTCTTCCTCCAGTGTTAATCCAGTGTTATACTTTGAACTGGCCATTCCCTGACAAGAGATACTTTAATGAATGGTTTTACTTTGGAACTAAACAGAATGGGGTAGAATGTCTCCAGAGGCCATGCTAAGCTGGCTTGGCTGCATTGTGAGCTTCAGAAAATAGCACAGGTTATTTTTATCCACACAGATAATGGACCCCGCAGACCCTCTTTGCTAATAATGCACCATATGCGAACACTCTTTGTCAACTTGTGCAGTTTTGCAAACATTCCTGATACAGTGTAAGGTAAAATTATTTCTCAAACCTAATAACCAGCCTGATTTGTGACACATTTCCAAATAAATTTCAATTAACCTCTGATACAGGAAACCATAAATAGAACCTAATAAAAACTAACCACCTATGCAATATCCCTCAACCAACTTTATTGTTTTTCTTTTACTACTAATGTCTTTTCTTGGTTATACCACAGTCCCATAAAGCCTTCCCTTATAAAAATGGCAGATGGGCAAGCTAAACATAATACTGAATCTGTTAGTGTATACACCATTCTGCACCCATAGTCTGCCTTACTCCACAAACAAGAGATGTGTTGCATCTTTTATTCATTGGAGCCAAAACTGGGCCTTGTGTGGAATCTGATTTCTGGTGTATTTTCATTTCTGTAGCCACTAGGTCTGTTGTTCTCGTCTTCCCCGTATTTCCCTGAATTCTTCCTGAGCTGCTTTCTTCTTCTCCTCCCCCCTTCCTTCTTCCTCCTTCCTTCCTCCTCCTTCCTTTTTTCTTTCTCATTCTTCTTTCTTCTGCTGCTGCTACTGCTACCACTACTGTTGGGGTTAAGTGACTTGCCCAGGGTCACACAGCTAGTAAATATCTGAAGCTAAATTTGAACTCAGGTCCTCCTGACTCTGAGGCTAGTGCTTTATCTACTGTGCCACCTAGCTGCCTCTAGTGTTGTTTCTTATGGTGCAATAACGGCCTGTTATGTTCTTAGAACACAATTTTTTCAACTGTTCCTCGAGCAAAAAAGCATACACTTTGTGTCCAGTTTTTTACTACCACAGAAATTGCAGCTACGACTATTTTGCTAGATATGGGACTCTCTGTTTGACCTTGCGACATATGCTGAATGGATGTATCATTGGATCAGAGTGTCTAATAATAACTAACATTTATGTAGTTCGTTAAAGTTTGCAAACCTGCACTGTAACATTTTACATATGTTTGATCCTCAAAACCACCCCAAGAGATCGGTCTTGTTACTATCCTCACTTTACAGATGAGGACCCTGCTAGTAAGTAACTGAGATGGGATTTGAACTCAGGTCTTCCCAATTCCCCATCCAGGACTGCATCTGCTAGGCCACCCCCCTGAGATGTAAACAGTTCAGCTGTGTTTTTTTAGCATTGCACATGTTTTTCCAGAACAGTTGGACCAGCTTTAATGACTTCAGCCATAGTGCACTGATGTGCCTGTCTCCCCACAGCGCTTCCACCTCTTTCTTTTTTCATCTTCGCCGAACACTAATCTCCTTTAAGTGAATAATCTCAACTCCCTTGGTCCTTACTCCAAATCCTCCTTTTAACGACTTGCCCTAGCTCTGCTGGAAGCGAGGAAAGGTTCTGCCAACTATGGCGAAAAAGGTAATCAAAAAATAAGAAGCAGGAAAAAGAGCCGCCAGAGCCACCAAGAACCCAGTATTCCGTACATGTTAAAAATTGTCCAAGAGGGGCAGCTAGGTGGCACAGTGAGTAGCGCACCGGCCCTAGAGTCAGGAGGACCTGAGTTCAAATGCAGCCTCAGACACTTGACATACTTCCTGGCTGTGTGACCTTGGGCAAGTCACTTAACCCCAATTGCCCTGCCTTCTCCCCTCCAAAAAAAAAAATCAAAAATTGTCCAAGAAAAACTCAGTATTAGCCATTGAATTTAATTCAGTAAATATTTAAGTGCCGGTTTTGGGCAGCTTACTAGGGATACAGAGTTGAAATACAACCTAATACAACAAACATTAAATGCCGCTGTGTGCAATTATAAAGTTTGAAAGTGATTTTTAAAAGGTTTTTTTTAGTAAGAGTATGTTACATGACGAGTAGCTATAACACAATGTTAAATGATAAGCGTATTAGTTACAAAGCAAACTGCCAAATGAGAGGGAAGGAACAGAGACAGTAAGCATCTCCTATGTGCCAGGAGCTGTGCTAAGTGCTTTATAAATGTCATTTCATCCTCTTGATAACCTTGAGAGAGAGAGATGCGAATATTGTTCCCGTTTTACAGCTGAGGAACTAGGACAGAGGCCGTGACTTGCCCGGGGTCACACAGCCAGTAAGTGGGGCCGGATTTGAACTTGGTTCCTCCTGACTCCAGACCCAGCACCATATCCCCAAGCTTTCAGATTCTCTTGATTCCCTTAATCAAGTGACTTCACCTCTCTGGGCCTCATTTTCCTTGTCCATACAGTGAGTGGACTTGGATTAGATAACTTCAAAGGGCCCTTTCAGCTCCTGATCATTTTGAATCCTCTCGTCCAGGCTGTACCTTCCCACCTCTGTTGTTGCCGTTGTTTCAGTTGCGTCTGATTCTTAGAAGTTTCTTGGCTTGCTGTTTCCTTCTCCAGTTCACTTTACAGATGAGGAAATTGAGGCAAACAGGGTAAAGTGACTTGCCCAGGGTCACACAGCTAGTAAATGTCTGAGGCTGGATTTGAACTCAGAAAGAGTTCAGGCTGACTCCAGGCCCGGCTATCCACTGTGCCACCTAGGTGCCCCTTTATTATTGTTAAGAGCTATCCAAAAGTGGAACAAATTGGCTTGGGAATTTGTGAGTTTTCCTTCCCTCACTAGAAGCCTTCAAGTGAAAACCGGATGACCGTTTGTGGGTAGTGTCTTAGAAAGGATGTATGTTCAAATACAGGCTCGTTCAGACAGCCTCAGAGGTCCCTTTTAAACTCTGACACTGAAAGGTCTTGAATACAGTTTTGTTTTTCCTGTCCCCAAGAAGAATCCGAAAGGGGTCCAGCTTGGAAGATCAGCAAAGAGACTTTGATAATTCATTTCCCTGTGAATGATGGGCATCTCACTGATACTTTCTCCTTGTGTTTTGTGTTTCCCTTTCAGAGAAACCAGTCAGACCTACTATCCCGATCATTAGTGGGGCTCTGTCTGTGAAGAGAGCAGAGAACTTCACTCTTCCTGCCATTGGACAAGATCGCCAAGGACCGCTGACTCCAAGTTGAGCTGCCCTGGGGTCTGCCTTGCCATGGCCTCCACCCCCAAGGAGCACTCATCGGATGGAATTGTTCATAGTGCCAAAGTCCTACTACTGCATTTTCAAAGGGTCCTTGTAAATAGATTGCTCCTCCCTTCCCCGCCCTCCCCTCCCCACCCCATTCTCATGCCCTCAACCTCTTGCGATACTGGAATTGATTTGTACAACGTGGCCATTTTGTTACCTTTTTAAATCGGCTCGAGTTGCTTTTACAGATCATATGCTTGCAAGGTTTTTTGGGGGAGGCTGGTAATGTGTGCTTTTATTTTTTTTTCCTTTTTTTCTCTTCTATTTTTTTTCTTGGTTTTTGTTTTTAGAATTAGCAACCACTATATCTGCATCTGGGTTTGGAGGGACTCTCATGATTTTGTTTCATTTTTTAGACCTAGTTTGAAAAGGGGGGAGATTTTCCAATGGGGTGTGCAGAGAAATCTCCTTTTAGTTTACCCCAGAGGTAGCTTATAATCAGAGCAGCCTCAAACCCAGCCCTAGCCCCCTTTCCTTCCCAGCTGTTTGCATGGGACTCCCTGCTGTAAGCTCTCCATAAAAGGCTTTCTGCACTGCTGGGAGCGGGGGCTGATTGCCTAACTACTGTATGTCCCCAGCCAAGCTCTTGGCCCAGCGGGCATCCCAAGAGCTGCATGGCATGCACCTGTCCTTTTTAAGCACCTTTTTATATAAAAGGAGGAAGGGCTCCAGTGTTTCTTAGGATTTTTTTTTCTAAGATGGAATTCATCATATGTAGATGGTACCAAGATGAACTGGAGGAAAAACTCCAGTGTTTCTTAGGATTTTTTTTCAAAGATGGAATTTATACTTGGATCGTACCAAGATGAACTGTTTGGGGTCTTGTTTTTTTCTTAACTGCCTTTTTGTGGGTGTGATAATTGACAAGATCTCTGCATAAGCCTTCACCGTTATCATTTTTTAAAGCAATTTTAGATCCCTGAGTGCACTTTTTTCAAATGCCCCTAACTTGGAAAAATAAAATGAAAGATATCTCCTGTAAATGTTGCAGTATGAATAGTTGTGTTGGCAAACTTTCCCCCCACCCCCACCCCCTACTTCAGCACACCGCACAAATCAGAACGTCTAGGGAGTGTGGATAAAACCAACTTTTATAACTTGTTGCTCATTTGTTGTAACTCAATAAAACAAAGACTAAACATTTTTATAACCTTTTCCTCTGCTGTTTTTCTTTATTTTATTCTCTTACTGCCAGTAGGATCCCTTACCTAAGGGACTTGGGTGTTTTCTCCCCACACTGGACCAGCCTAGCTAAGTTCAGAGGTGACTGTAACCACATTGGCCACAGAGGGATGACTATTTTGGCCAGAGCAGCTCTTAAAGGCAGGACATGCAACTCATAACTGTTGGGATCTTTCCAAGTCTTATAAGCAAATCTCTGCACTGATGAATTCATAAGGAGGGCTGGGGGCCGGGGAACATAATAGCTAACTCGAGGTACTTAAAGGGCTACATAGAGGAAGTATTACACTTGTTCAATTTGACCCCCAGGTCAGAACTAGGAACAGTGGATAGACGTTACCAGGAGACAGATTTAGCCTTGATGTTAGGAAGAAAATCCCAAAGAGCAGATCTAGCCCAAAGTGGAAGGGCTGCCTCTAGAGAGGAAAAGCTCCCCCAGATTGAATATCTTCAGGCAAGAGTTGGATAGGTCCACTTGTATGCTAGAGGGTTTTTGTTTAGTTTTTTGAGTCTGGTTCTCCCTATTTTGCCCAGACTGGAAGTATAGCAACTACCCACGGACTGATTTCTTTTTTTTTTTTTTTTTGGAGGGGGAAAGGCAGGGCAGTTGGGGTTAAGTGACTTTCCCAAGGTCACACAGCTAGTAAGTGTGTCAAGTGTCTGATGCAGGATTTGAACTCAGGTCCTCCTGACTCCAGGGCCAGTGCTCTATTTACTGCGCCACCTAGCTGCCTCCCGCCCCAGACTGATCTTACTACTCATCAGCCCAGAAGTTTTCATGGGCCCCATTTTTTCTGACTTGGGCTAGTTGGTTCTAACTTAGGCATCCTGATGCCTTCCCTGCCCTACCCCTCATCCCACAGGTTTCATGGAGTTGGTGCTAAACTTAGTTCAGACACTTGCCCAACTTAGCCTGTGCTTCTGAGAACTCCTAAGCCAAGCACCCACTTCAGCTTTCCCATATCAGGGATCTAGGCAGGCGTGTGTCACCATGTTCAACCTGTAGGGTATGTTGGATTTGGGGTTCTTTCTCAAGTATGGATTGGTAGAGAAGATCTCTAAGGTCTCTGGAAACTCTGAAGTTTTCTTAAAATATTTCCATATTACTTAAATTTTCCTTCGGGGCCATGATAAGGGATAGGGACTGGACATGTCATTGGTATAGGCAATTATTATTTCCTTTTACCAATCTAGGTGGATACCTCCTCTATAATTTATAATCTTAGAGAATACCCTGGAGTATTAAGAGGTTAAATGACTTCCCCAGGGTCACACGGCCAGCACAAGACTTTTAGTTTGAAGCCTGGCTCCTTACACTACACTGGAGGTATCAAACATTTGGCCTATAACACTCTAGAGTGGGGCTGAACCAGATTAAAATGCAGTACAATTAGGCATAGATAATGTTCTTCAATCATGTCCAACTCTTTGTGACCCCATTTGGGGTTTTCTTGGCAAAGCTACTGGAAAGATTGGTCACTTCTTTCTCCAGTTCTTTTTACAGATAAGGAAACTGAGGCAAACAGGGTCAAGTGACTTACCTAGTTTGTGAGGCTCTACCTCATTTAAATCCACTTCACAAACAGGTCAAGACATCACCCCATGATATCATTGATCCTCTTTGAAAAGAAACAACAAACAACACCAACAAGGGTCAACCCAGCTACTCAGTGTCTGAAGCTAGATTTGAATTCAGGAAGATGAGTTCAGGCCCAGCGCTCAGTCTATCCACTGCACATCTAGCTGCCCTTAAGCATAAATATTACCTTTTAAAACAGTTGATGTGGGACCTACTAGAATCTTTAAGTAGACCCCTTTTCTATTTGAGTTGGATACTGTTACAATGCACCATATTTGCCTGTCTTTGAAGGGTTGTCACATAGAAGAGGGTTTCAACTTGCTCTGCTTGGCCTCAGAGAACTGGGAGCAAACAATCAGCAAGCCTTAAAGTACCTACTATGTGAGGCAGCTAGGTAGCATAAGTGTCAGAGGTGAAATTTGAACCTAGATCCTCCAAGAGTCACAGCTCTTTTCCATAGGGCTTGATAGGCTCCTAGTTGATTTTTACCAGACATTTTCATTGATTTTTTCACACACACAATGGGTTCTGTTAACCTACGTAAGAGCCCTCAAGAACTGAATTGGGAGTGAGATGTTTGCAGAGACAGCCTGGATACTGAGAGGAATAACTGTCAGGATACTCTGAGAGTCTAAGTCTTCTAAGAGATGTGTCCTGCTGAGGAAAAGTACATAAAGGCCTCAGAGTCTTAAATCACTGATGTGGTGTGGGACAAGGGGAACTGAATGAGGAAGAGAGACCTGTGTTCCAGTACTGCCTCCTCCCATTATCAGCTATGTGACCTTAGGTGTGTTGCTGGGTCCCACTTGCCTTATGTGTCAAGGGGAGAGGATATTCATTTGGCCTACCTGAAGTCATATATCTAGATCACACCTTAAGTTACCTCCTAACTCATTGATCTTTCTTTCATGCAGTCGACTTTTCACTTACTCAAGTCAATGAGCACTTGTTAAGTACCTGCTGTGTGCTGAGGCGCTGAGTAGGTTAATGTAGATCAGGTGTGGTCCCTACCCAACATAGCAGGTAGGAACTAGTAGGGTGTGATTCATTGGCAAGAGCACTAGCTCCAGAGTCTTCCCACTATTAGATTGTAGGTTCCTTGAGGGCACAGACTTTTTTTCTTTTTTGTATCTCTAGTTCTTAGCACAGTGCCTGGCACATAGTAGGCAATAAATTATTAATTAATAATAATTATATAAATTAATTGATTGATGCTTATTGATTGATGGAGCTCAAATGCCACCTCTGACACACTACCTTTGTGGTCTTGGGCAAGGAACTTCCCCTTCCCAGCCTCAGTCTCCTCGTCTGTAAAATTAGAGGGTTGCACTAGATGACCTAATATTTTTCCAGCTTCAAATCCTATGATCTGAGTTAGTCAAAAGCTGTTTCTCCTCCTCCCACACATACTTTTTTTAAAAGGCATAACAAATTATCAAGGAATTCATTTAGGTACAGAAATTACTCAAGAGACAGATGTTCCCACAAAGTTCTCCCTTTGGTTTGTGAAACAGTTGCTACCGTCTCACACAGTGTCCTGCTTGAAGAAATCATTTAAATTGCCTTAGAGAGAAGCACCGTGAAGGGGTGGGAGTGGAGTAGGGTAGGAATAGGGTTGGGTTGAGAGAGATTGAGAAGGCAGAAGGACTGTAAATGCTGCCTTCTGCCAAAGAAGGAGCCTGAGGAATCCTGGCAGGGCTGGAGTTGGGTTTGATGCTCATTAAATGGTCCCAGAAGGGAGAGAAACAGCATGGAAGTGATGAGCAGCCTCCATGATGCAGATGTTGGAAGCATTAACAGGGAAAGGAATTACAAATGGAACCAAGAATGAGCAGGAGCCCACAAAATAAATTCAGTGCAATGGAAAAAATTACAGGTTGGAGTATGAAGGAGGGGCAGGTTGTTAGCATTTCCTTCCACAGTCAAAAACTAGTTATTATCTTCTGAGATCTGGGGCTTTTCCTCTTCCATTCCCCTTCCCATATGTGAGACCCCCTTCCCACATAGATCACTGAATCCTAGAATTGAGGGCTAGACTTGAAACAACCTGAGGCAGGGAATAGAAATCAACATGAGGCAGAAATGCCAATGATACCACAAAGCAGCATCTGGTGATCTGCCTAAAGCAGGAACCCATTTTATCCTATTATCCATTTAGGGAAGACCTTGGTCACCAAAGAGACAGTTATCCAGGCTGAGTAGGTGGAGCATTAGACATAGAGTCTAAAGACCTGAGTGCAGATCCCAGCTTAGCTATTTGGTACCTGTGTGACCTGCTGCAAGAAGGTGCTGGAGCCACCTTCTACCAGCTAAAGAAACTGTTAAATTTTCAGTGTGACTGTCTACACTCCATGTAAATCACTACAAATCAGAGCTTGATTTACTGTTTTCTTGATTGTCTAGATTTTAGGAAGTGAGGAAGAAAAAGTTCATAATGAAGATTAATCTTAAAATGCATCATCAGGGCAGCTAGGTGGCACAGTGGACAGGGCACTGGCCCTGAAATCAGGAGGACCTGAGTTCAAATCCAACCTCAGACACTTACTAGCTATGTGATCCTGGGCAAGTCACTTAACCCTGATTGCCTCAAAAAAAAGTGTATTTTGGGGAAGCCAGTTGTTAAGCATTTACCAACACACCCCTAGCTGTAAGTCATTTAACCCCTCTATGCTTCAGTTTCTTCGTTTATAAAATGAGAGTCAAAATAAACTAGATAATTTCTAAAAATTCCTTTCTAGCTCTAAATTCTCAGTATTCTGAAGGCCTTTTGAGGTGATAGCAGCCAATTTAGTACCTGAATTAAGTGATCATTGTTATTGGGGTACCACCACTTCTGGCACTTGTATGCCCCAAAGTTAATCACAATAATGGTTCTCATTTATTTGGCACATTAGGGCTTGCTAAGAGCTTTCCATGATCTCCTCATTTGATCCTTAGAACGCTGTGAAGGAGGTGCTTTTGTTAACCCCATTTCATAGATGAAGAAATTGAGCCTCATAGAGAAGTGACTTGCTATGGGTCAGCTACCCAGTAAACATCTAAGGCAGGATTTAAACCCAGCCAGATCATCCTAACTACAAATCCATCTGCTCAAACCGCTACACCATACTCAGCCTCTCAGGTGTCAAGAACAAAGACATTGCTGGTCTGTGATTCACCATCATCACTGCTCAGCCCTTTGGTATATTCTGTGCCTGAAGACTTATAGCAGTGATGTCAAACTCAAAGCATATATAAGAATCCCACCCAGTGGCACATTGACTTAGAAAACTACATATTAATACTATCTGTGTATTGTATATTTATTTTATTACATATTTCCCAATTACATTTTAATCTAGTTAGGGCAGCACTCAGGCAGCATGTTTGACACCTGACCTACGGTACCCTGCAGTACATCTCACTGCAAAAATTGTCCCCAAGGACACATGGAGTTTGGGAAAACACAAAACCATTGCAAAAGGTATGGTAAACCAGACTCCTTAGAGCTGCCTTACTCTCCCCCAGAGAGATCTTACTAGTCACTACCTCTAGAACACATGGCCAGCTAAGAAACGCCAGCTCAAATTTGAAACTATGCCCAAAGGGCTAGAAAACTGTGCATACTCTTTGGTCCAGCAATAACACTGCTAGGTTCATATCCCAAAGAGTTTTTTTTTTTAAAGGGGAGGAGGAGGACCTATTTATAGCAGCTCTTTTTGTGGTGGCAAAGAATTGGAAACTGAAGGAATGCCGATCAATTGGGGAATGGCTGAACAGACTGTGGTATATGATTATAATGGGATATTATTGTACTATAAGAAATAATAAGCAAGATGATTTCATAAAAACTTGGAAAAACTTACATGAACTGATACAAAGTGAAGTGAGCAGAACCAGGAAAACATCATACACAGTAACAGCAGTATTGTACAATGAAGAACTTGACTATTCTTAGCAATACAATGATCTAATGTAATCCCAAAGGATTTATGATGAAAAATGCTATCTGCCTCTAGAGAAAGAACTGATGTCTGAATACTGAAGCATACTTCTCTTTCTTTCTTTCATTTTTTTCTCTTTTGTTCAAGTCTTCTTGCACAAATGACTAATCTGGAAATTTTTTACATAATTGCACAGGTATCACCTATATCAGATTGCCTACTGTCTCAGGGAGGGGGGAAAGGAAAGAGGGAAGGATAGAATTTGGAACTCAAAATTTTAAAAAAAGAATGTGTTAAAAATTATATTTACATGTAATTGGAGAGGAAATAAAATATTGCTTTAAAAAAAAGAAACACCAGCTCAGAACTGTTAGCTAACCTTAACTTCAGAGGCTTGCTACAGGCAAACTTAGAGAAGACTTCTCACTAAAAAACAAAGGAATCGTAGGAGGGCTGAGGTTGAATCTGACATTCATTAATGACCTGGAAGGGAGAGAAGCAGCATGGCGGCATACTTGTCAGGGTTACTGGCAGCAGAGGCTGCTTTCCTGATCCATAGATCAATGGCTCTGCCTTCTTGATTTGGGAAAACTGAGGACGGACCTCCAGCTTGGTCAAATTCAGGTGGAGAGTAGTCTCAGATTTCATCAAAAAGAAAACTTTGCCAAGTTGGAGTTGGGGATAGGAAGAAGAGGCTGCTCTTGGTAAGAGAACCCTGGAATATCTCAGTTCTTCAAAGACAAAGCTTTTAGTTTCTAGTTCTTTGCTACTAGAAAAAAAGAGCTGCCAGATATAGTTTTGTGCATGAGTACTTTTCAGGGGAGTCAACTTGAAAGGGCTCACAGCCCATCGTAAAATTTTCAGCATGAACGTTTACACTTCAAAAATTGACAGACTACAAATTAGGGCTTGATTGTTGTTACTGATTATCTAGACTTAAGAAAGTGATGGAGAAAATTTTAATAATGCAGATTAAACTTAAAAGTGTATCCTTCTCACATTTGTTTTCAGAGCCCTGAATGTTAATACCAGCACACTTCCAGTCCTTTTCCTCTTTCTCTGTTCTCTTTGAAATACAGGCCTAGTAGTGGTATTGCTAGGTGAAAGGGAATGCACAGTTTAATTACTTTTTGAGCATAGTTCTGACAGAGTGCTTGTGCTTGGACCCTAATCCTAACATCACATTTTCCCTTAGCCTCTGCCTGGGTGCCTGTGCCTGTGGCAGAATTCCAATTTCAGAATACATCTAGTTCTCAAACATATTCTTTCCCAGGTAGCCTCTCTCTAGCTAAAGGGCAGTGTGCCCCAAAATTATCTCTGCTCCTTCTTAGTAAGCAGCAATGCCCAATTATAGATTGATTCAGGATGCTGATAACTGACTATACACTGAGTCTAACATGTATCCTAGACAGAGTCAAATGTATACTCCCTTACATTAATCTTGTCTAACAAGACATGTGATGGAACCCACCTGGATATTCCCAGTCAGCTGTGAACTTTTGGTGACTTAGTGACATTTCACAGGCAAAACCACACACCTGGGTAGCCCCCCTTTGGGCTATTTCCCAGTGAACTCTACCTGCACAGTAGATACAAAAAGTGCATGTTCCTTTAAGAACTGACCAACCCCTAATCACGCCTTGACCACTCCCTAATCCCACCCCAAAACACCTAATTGACAGGTTTCATTCCTTAATCTTGCACTTAAACTTTTCCTATAGCCCTATATGGTTGTAGGTTCCCTAAGAACTCTTGCCCACTTTATTTACCTAAAGCGTAATAAATCTTTGCCTCCTTGACTTAAAGAATGCTTGGGTCCACGAATTCTTTCCAGGAGGCCTTGCCTTGGGAATTTTGGTTTGGGATTTCTACATCCCTGGGTTCATTTCTCCCTCAACAGTTCCAGATTGCTTTCTAGAATGGGTCTACCAATTCACAGTTCCACCAACAGGGTATCAGTGTGCCTGTTTTCCCAAAGCTCCTCAAATATTTCTTATTTTCCCTTTTTGTCAACTTTGCTAATCTAGTGGATTTGAGTAGAACCTCAGAGTAGCTTTAATTTTCATTTCTCTGAGTATTACTAATTTGTAGTATTTTTTCAAATGGCTCTAAAAATTTGCATTCCTTCCTTTGAAACCTACCTGTTCATATACTTTGGCCATTTATCAATTAGGGAATAGCTACACAGACTGTAGGATAGGCATATAATGGAATACCATTATCCTGTTGTCAAGATCCCCATGCCAAGACTACCCCTCTCTTTTTACTCCTCTTTTTTTAGCTATTAGGAGATACCCTGTTTTCCAGAGCTAAGGCCCAGCTAGCAAGCTGTGTCTTGAGCCTGGCATAACACCAATCCTTTGCACTCACCCTCAGGATGAGCTCTGCCGCAGCAAAATCCCAGAATTGCTGCACACCAGCCCCAAGTGGTCCCTGAGCAAGCACTTGGAGGACCCATGGTTCATGCATACCCTCTAGTCATGAAGTCCTGCTATGAATCAAACTTGTCTCGCTGTTGCTATTTCTCTCCTTTTCAGGGCTACAGCTCACTGCATAGTGACTAGTACAGGTATTGAGATTTGCCCACACTACAGGGGGTCTCCTTGGTATCAGAGGAGGTCCCAGTACATGTGCCTAATTCCCCTCCTCCAACAGCATGAAGAAAGCTTTTTGCTTATGACCACTGTTAGCTTTGGTTTTATTTTATTTCATTTTGTTTTATTTCTTAGAGTTAACATTGGCTGTGATAACCTCTATGAGCTCTTTGGCATTAACTCTGGAACTTTCTGGTCATTTGTTTTCATTTGTATATAGTGTAGTACAGATTTGTTTGCTTATTGTCCCTCCCATTCAATTGCAAGTGCCTTTAGGGCACGGGCTGTCTTTTGCCTCCTTCTGTATCCCCAGTGCTTAGAGCAGTGCCTGATACATGGTAGGCACTTGATAAATGTTTGTGGACTGACTCTAAGAAATAATGAAGATGGTTTCATTGAAACTCGGGAAGACTTGTATGATCTGATATAGTGTAAAGTGAGCTGAATAAAGAACAATTTTTACAATAACAACACCAGATAAAAATTGGAATACTTAATTAAGAATTCTGATCAACTCAAAAGCCAGACGTGATTCCAAAGGACTGATGGTGAAGCGTGCCCCTGACCCCCTAACAGAGAGGTGTTACATGCAGGGTACAAAATGAGACATATTTTTCAGATACGGCCAATGCAGAAATTTGTTTTACCTGATTATGCATATGTTACTTATTTTGTTTTTCTTTCCTTTTCTTTTCTTTTTTCAAGGGGGAGAGAAGTGGTAAGAAGAGAAAACCAATTTTTGTTCATTAAAAAAAACTTTTAATTAAAAAAAAAGGCACAGGAGGTAGGATATATTCTAGGATAGCCAGGACCATCACACCCAACTGCTGGGGAGACAGCCAAGTCTTGCAACTGCCAGCAAGAATTAGAAACGACATGAAGTATAACTTAACAGCCTGAATGCTCCAAAAATGAGGAAACTCAGATAAAGGAAATGATAAAAAGTTTAACTTAACAGAAACGAGGAAGCTCAGATAAATTTGAAGCCCTCATTAACTGAGGGTTTAACAGAAAACCTTTTTCTGATTCAGCACTTATTGTCAAACTCCTCATCCCATCCAAGGTTCCTGGATTCACAGACATCTTGACGATTTTGTCTAGATTCAGGGCACTCAGCCCCCTTCACTGAGTTCTCCTGAGAGCATCCTTTCATCTCAAGACTTTCTGAGTTCTTCCTTCTTTGAGGGTTGTTCCATTGGGCCAAATATCCCAGACTCAGTAATCGGGCCTAGAATCAGGAAGACCTGAGTTCAAATTAGGTTCAAATGTGTGACCCTGGGCAAGTCTCTAGTCTCAGTTACCAATTTCCCAGCTCTTTCTTTTTTAATGATTTTTGAACCAAACAGGTCTTTAGGTCTTTACTTTGGAATAGGAAATTCACAGATTAATACAACAACACTCTTGTTGTTCAGTTGTTTGCTCTTTCTTCCTTCTAGCTCATTTTACAGAAGAGGAAACAAACAGGGTTAAGTGACATAACTAGTAAGCATCTGAGGCTGGATTCAAACTCACAAAGAAGAGACTTCCTGATTCCAGGCTCACCACGCTATCCACTGTGCCACTTAGCTGCTAGATTAACATTGGCTCTGCAATTTTGAGTCTTCAAGAATTGCCTGGGGGCACGGAGATGTTAAGTGAATTTCCCACAGTTACACAGCCAGTATGTTTGAGATGAAGGACTGGAAATCAGGTGTCTCTGGACTCCACAGTCATCTTTCCAACCACTACAACACACTGCCTCTCTCATTCCCACCTTTTTCTCATCTCAGCCTCACTAACAGAACTGGTCTAGCAGGAACTCTCACCCCATCAAGGATCATTTCACCCTTTTAGCCATTGCTTCTTTCTGGATAAGAAGCATAAAATATCACGTCAATAGGTCAAAGACCTGTCAGTTGGAAATTCTTCATGGTCTTAGAAAAATGAGTAAGGCTCAAAGAAATTAATAATCAAAATGATGATGATGATGATGATGATGATGATAGCATTTATAGAGCACTTTATGGTTTACAAAGCACTTTACATATGCTAATTCATTGATCCTCACAAAATACTGAGGCAGATGCTACTATTATGCCCTCTGTACAGACAAGGAAACTGAGGCAGAGATTAAGTAACTTATCCAGGATCACAATTTACCCACTATCACACAGAGAATAGTGGTCAAAATAAAGACCTGAACCCAGCTGGTGAATTTTTCTACCTCAGTCACTCTTAAAGACCACCTACTAAGTCATAGAAAGGATTGTTGTTAGTTGTGTCCTACTGGTCATGACCCCATCACCCAGCTACCCCTAGAGGGAGGGTTTCAACCTATCAGTAGCGGAATCACTGAATTCCTAGTACATAGTAAGGGCTTAATGAAAAGATTGTTGACTGACTGATAAAACCATTTATCCTTGAAGGAGCAAAGAACTTGATTCTAAAGTAAGAGGTTAAAAGTCATCGAACTGAAACCAGCATGACTGACCTCGCCTGTTAAAAAGAAAAGTATCTTCAAAATATAGAGAAGAGTTAAAAAAAAGGCAGTGGAAAGGGCATTGAAAAGAAGCATCCCCAAACTAGATCTACTTGCAAAAGAGTAGGCAATGAAATCAGGCAGCTAGGTGGCCCAGTGGGCAGAGTGCCAGGCCTAGAGTCAGGAAGACTCCTCTTCCTAAATTCAAATCTAACCTTAGACACTTACTAGCTGTGTGAGCCTGGGCAAGTCACTTAACCCCATTTGCCTCAATTTTCTCATTTACAGAATGAGCCGCAGAAGGAAATAGCAAGCCACTCTAGTATCTTTGCCAAGAAAACCTCCAATGGGGTCATGAGAAGTCATACATGACTGAAAAACTCAAGAAGATAATGAAGTCGTTAGAATTATTGAATGTTAAAGTTGTAAAAGACGTCAGAGGTCCATTTGTTCCACTCCCTCTTTTTATAGACAAGGTATCTGAGTCCTGGAATGTCAATTACACTTCACTCTCTAGTGGACAGAACACTTCTGGAGCACAGCACTTAGTTCTGGGCCCCACATCTTAGGAAGCTCATAGGTAAGCTAGAGAGTGTCCAGAAAGGGATGACGAAGGAGATGAAGAGCCTGGAGTTTACATCATGCGAGGATCACTTGATGGAATTGGGGGTGTTTGGCTTAAAGAAGAGAAGATTGGGGGTGGGGGGGTGTAGAACAGCTTTTTTCAAGTACTTGAAGAGCTGTCACATGCAAGAGGGATTAGACTTGGTCTGTCTCTCCCCAAAAGGCAGAATTCCTATCAGATGAACTCAGGTCCCATGGAGTGCTTACAGCTTGGTCAGACATCAAAGACCCCAAGGTCATCCGCTGCAACCCCGGCTATTGTCTTGACTTTTGTCCTGTCACTGACTCTGGAAGAGAGAATGAAGCTGATGATTTTGTGCAAATCTGCCTCACTTCAATCCAATTCACACACCAGTCAAGATATAACTATGATGTCCGTGGTCTTCTTCGAAGAACAAAGGATAAACAGCAACAAAGGGCAGAGTTATGAGCAATAGGTAGATGTGGCAGCAAAGCAAATTTAGGCCTGATGCCGGGGGAAGGAAGGAGGAGGGGAACTCCTATCAATCACAGTTGCCCAAAAGTAGTGGGCATTCTCAAGAGGTCTTTAAGTAGAGGCCGGATGACTGTTGTACCGGGGATTTGTTGTTGTTCGTCCTTCATTCTCGAAGAAGACCAGTGACATCAGAAGGGTGATGTCTTGACTTGCAAGTGAATTGGATTTAATAATTAGCAGCTCAAGTGTCTTCCAACTCTTAAAATTCTGTGAGTTGGTGATACAGTTAGTTAGACATACCCAAGGCAAGAACCCAGATCTCCAGGTCACTGTTCCAGTCACTGGCTTCCATCACATGGCTTCTGTCCTTTGGTGATCTAGTGAGCTCAGCTGTAGATGAGTATGACTACCACCCAAGCTGTCCCTTCAGGGCCTGAGACTCTGGAGTGCAACGTTCTATCCCTGGAGTCCCAGCCAGCCTGTGACTACCAGGGAGAGTTAGGTGCAAAATAAGGCTAGGAGAATGAATGATTCACAAAGCGCTAACAGACTTTTTAAGCCACCCCAATGGTAGGCGGAGAGGAGCTCATTCCCAAAAAACAGCCTGGGGAAATGACAGCTCTCACAGACCCGCCACAATACAATCTGGAGACTAGTCAGTTCCTGCCTACTG
Organism: Trichosurus vulpecula; assembly: GCF_011100635.1. NCBI lineage: Eukaryota > Metazoa > Chordata > Mammalia > Diprotodontia > Phalangeridae > Trichosurus > Trichosurus vulpecula. The sequence continues at coordinate 116,180,788 of NC_050573.1, read as the reverse complement.
ATTCCTGAAAGCTACAAGCCATAAATACCTCTAGGCTGGACATAAATACAAATCTCTCCCCTCAATCTCCTGCTTATCCTTGTCACCATCATCAGCTCCTTCCTTTGCCACTGGACTTCGATGGCTCTGGAGAAGAGCGTGAGACCGCCTCATTTAAATCCAATTCGTGCATGTGTCAGGACATCACCCTTGTGAATTCTCTGGTCCTCTTTGAAAAGGAAGGACAAACAAAAACAATAGTCTGTGATCTTTCCATGTTGGTATAAATGGTCATCGAATACCTACTGGGCTCCATATCCCAGGTGTGGGGCTTTTACAGACCAGAGAACACCCTGTCCCTACCCTCAAAATGCTTACTTTCTAATTAGAGAGGCAAGAGTCTGTCTAGGTGGTGCATGGAATTGGAATCAGGAAGGACTGAGTACCGTGGTACTGGAATTAGAATCAGGAAGACCTGAGCTGAGGAGAATGTAGAATGAGGAGAACAGTAGCACCTACTTCCCAGGGTTGTTGTGTAGATCCAATGAGATACCATATATAGCACTTTATAAACCTTAAAGTGCTATATAAATGCTAGCGATTATTTTATTATTACATAGTACTGATCAAAGGAACACCAAAATACTTACTGGGGAGGATGTTCTGAATTTGTTTTAGTGCTTCGGTCCATCAACCATGAAATCCACTATGTTTCAATGAGGTCAAAGAAACAAAGGTGCCATATATACTAAAATTTTCATAGCAGCACTTTTTGTGGTTAGAAACTGAAAACAAGTGGCTTGCTCCCTCCCACTGCAATTGGGAAATGGATAAACAAATTGTAGCATATTAATGTATTGAGGAAGGGAGGTCATCACAAACCACTCCCACCACCACCACCTCCAACAATTTATGTCTTCTAATCCCAGAGGATGAAATCACAAAAGTTAAGGGGCAGGTTAATATAGACAACAAGGTATTAAGATGTTAACCAAAGTGTAAAGAAATGATTTACACTTTGCCACTCAGTTTAGTTAAGATTAAATTTTATAGAATTAGAGAGAAGCTAGCCATTGGCTGAAAGAAGATCTGCCATTCCCTTAATTTAAAAAGCAATCTTGCCAGCTCTGGAGTCAGTTGAGGCAGGAAATGTTTGTGAGACGTGACCTTTGGCAGCAGGGAAGAGAGCCTGCTATCAAAGAAAAAACCAGCCCTTGAAAAAGAATCACTCTTTGCATCTCAGGGTTCAAAGGAATTCTCCCTCTTCCTTCCCCCCTTCCCCAATAACTACAACTTTCTTGGACTTCTTACAGCAGAGCTACTCACCGAACAAGAAACACTAGTTATAGGGAAGTATGCCACTCAGTCAAGAGCTAAGGCAGGAGACAGCTTTGAGGTGTATGAGCTCCATGAATTGAGAAGAGAGCCAACACTTGCCATTGATGGTCGAGTTATGGAGATCAGACCCAGGGAGCCCATCTGAGCAGCCTTCACAGCATAACTACTGAGCTCAAAGGGAAAAACATGAGAATACAAAAAAGTACAGGAGGAGAAATGGGGGCCTTCCAAATGCCTAAAATTTTGAATTGCCTTAGTCCCATGTGTTCCATAGGTATAATGTTCCCCTCTGCTAATAGACTTTATGTTTGTGCCCACTCTTCCCACTGATGCTGAGAGTATTTGTGAGAGTATGCCCATTGAGCTAGTTGCACCTCCTGGCTGATTGTTGAAGGTATGCTCACTGGTTGGGGTTTGCAAGCTATAGTTTAGGGAGTGCAGACTCCTAGAGTATCTATAACCCAAGATAGTCATCCCCCTTAGGGAACCAAACTGTGAATGCAAGTGGGGAAGGGGGTAGTCCAGAAGGGACATTACATTAATATAATATTATTGCACTGGAAGAAATGATGAATGCAAGGGATTTATAGGAACAAAAGAAGACATATGAATTAATATAGCATAAAGTAAGAAGAGTCAGGAGAACAATATATAGTACAATGACTGCAATAAAGTAAATTAAAATAGTGAAAAAAATTTTAAGTGTAACAGATTAATTGGCATATAGATGACGAAACAGGCTTTCCTCCTCTCAGTAAAGACATGGGGGACTGCAGTCATGGATAGCTACATACCTTTCAGATACAGTTGCTTTGTCAGTTGGTTTTGCTTAACAGTTTTTCTTTGCTACTAGATGAGTTCAAAGGGAGGAGGGAACAGAATATTGAAAAATGGCTGTGCATCCTCAATAGATAAATGGTCAAAGAATATGAACAGGGAGTTTCCAAGGGAAAAAATCCAAGCTATTAATAATCATATGAAAAGATATTCAAAATTGCTAATAACTAGAGACTTGCAAATTAAAGCATCTCTTTCACCACAGACTCATCAGACTGGAAAAGATGACAAAAGAGGAAAATGACAAATGTTGGAGGGGCTTGGGGAAAACATACACATTTAAGCACTTTTGGTGGAGCTGTGAATTGTTTCGGCCATTCTGGAAAGCAATGGAAAGGAATTAGGCCCCAAAACTTCAAAATGTGCATTCTCTTTGATCCAGCTATACCACTACTAGGCCTACGCCTCAAAGAGGTCAATGAAAGAGGAAAAAGACCTGTACGGAGAAAACCATTAACAGCAGGTAATTAATAGTGGCACAGAAAGCTGTGGTAGCTAAAAATTGGATGCTAAGCGGGCATCCTCCTGTTTGGAAATGGCTAAACAAATTACAGTATATGAATGTAATGAAATATTATTGTGCCACGAGAAATGAATAAATGAATAGTTTCAGAGGATTCTGGGAAGATTTCTATGAACTGATGCAGAGTGAAGCAAGGGGGGGGGAAAGTCTATACAAGGATTACATTATAGGGAAAAAAAAGCTTTGAAAGACTTTAGGACTCTGATCAACATAATGATAATAGCTAATATTTATATTGCCCTTACCATGTGCAAGGCACTGTGCTAAGGGCTTTACAGTTATTATCTCATTTGGTCCTTATAACAACCCTGGGGAGTAGGTGCTATTAATATCCTCATCTTTCAGATGAGGCAACTGAGGCAGACAGGTTATATCTTCCTGGCTCTAAACCACTGCTCTATCAACTTCACCACCTAGCTGGCTCAAATACAAAGGAACAAAGATGGAATATGGTGGTCACTTACTGTCAGAGAGGAGATGAACTTAAAATGCACAAAAAGACGTATTTTTTGAACATGGCCGACATGGGAATTTGTTTCTGCCAGACCATGTGGCTATGGATTGAGGGCTTTATTTCTCAGGGTTTTATTGTAGTTGTTGTTGCTGCTGCTGTTTTCAGACTTGCTCGATGGAGGTGGGGGAGGGGGAGGGGAGAATAATGGAAAGAGCAGATTATTAAGGACAACATGTTTTAAAAACAAAGAGTGTCTATTCTATGATAGGCCACATTTATTTCAATCTAATTTACTGCTGTGCAGAAGTGTGTTCTGAATAAAAACTCAGGCACTAAACTACATTGCCAAAGAGGAAAGGTCAAAATATATGGCATCATTTTGGTACTTTAAAAAAGAGAGAGAGAAAGTATTTCAATGGGGTAGTATGCTTTTGATGTTGATTACTACCTCTACTACTGAGGATGAAGGGGGACTATTTATTGGAAAAAAATAAGTATCCAGAATTTAAAATGAACACCACTTGTATTTTTTAAATCATTGCAATACTGAGACAATAATGTTGTATAATTTTTTAAAAGCATATTTAAATGAAAGAAAGAAGCCACAAAGGAATCCATAAAATGTTTCCTTTTAATAATTAAATTCTAATACTTCAATGACAAAAAAACTTGAAAGTACCCAGATGTCTCCTTCATAACATCCACAAAATTCTCCTCCATACCTTCTCGGTCTCCTCTAATTAACCTGTTTTTACTCAAGCACCTGCATTTGAGGTAAATGCTTTACAATGATAATCCCATGTTATTATTTTGTAGTTGTGCTTAATTTTTCAAATAAGGAAAATGAGATGTATCTTTTCCTGGATTCAGGCATATCACCGGCACTCCTCTTACTGTCGTCATTGATAATCAGGGCTATTTTTTGGCTTTCGAATCTCAGGATAATACCTGTCTTGTCTATGTCACAGGGTTGTTATAGAAACAGATGAGAATCAGACATTTGATCCATGGCAAGGTGTACCATGCAAGAGATGAGGAGGAGGAGGTAGAAGGAAAGGAGGAGCATGAGGAGGAAGATAATGATATAAGTGTTGGGAACACACATACATACACAATCTGAATGTCCATTGTTAACAAGCAAATTAGTAGACTGTGTGGGAACAAAGAACAGATGATTTATACCATTTTCACACCTGAAGCAAGATTCCTAAATCTCATGGATTCATGTGGTATATATAGGGGCAGGAAAAGATTAAAGTATGTCCAGGGATTCAGGATTTGAAATATTAGGAATGAAGTAAAAAGTGTGTAAATGAAGGAGGAAATCATCTAACATGTTACTTTGCTCAGTGAGTTCCCTTCGTAACCACATCATCTCATTAAACAACTTCCTCTTTTCCTTCTAATTGTCTCTCTTTGGTGTCTTCAGAATATCATTCTCGAGAGCTCCCCACTCCAACAGGGTTGCTTTAGAGTAGTTGCATAGCGTTTATATTCCATTGGATCCTTATCTGAACCCTCTGAAGTCTGCTCTTTCTAAAGTGCATGTCAGACTATTTCCAACTTTCTTCTTCTCTATGACAAATCCTAAGATGAAGTAGACACTTCCCATGAAAATTGCCATTATCTACACTCCAGCAAAGTTTTTCTTTGTTATTATAAATCAAGTACAGAAGAATGATTCCCTTCATTGGTTTGTCCACCTTTTGAAGGATGAAATTATCATTAAGGCAAGTCAAAGAATTAATAGCTTCTCCACTATTGGCAGAGAGAGAACTCCAGCAGATATTGGGATCACTAACATGGGCTTTTCATAGGTTTCCTATAACTTTTCCCAGATGATCTATAATATACTCTGATGGCTGACTTTCTGTAAACTTTATGCATTTGTATATAAACACCTCAAGCCATTGATTACATTGCTGGCTTATTTCTTGGATCTACTGCTATTTTTTTCCCTATATTGTAGCTTCTACTCCCTGTTATATCTAGCTTGACAGAAATATGTAAACAATTTTCTCCCTCCATCTTCATTTTAAAACTCTCTTGATCAGATTTGTAAGACTATAGGAAAACACATTTTTTATCATCCCTCATTACATGTATTCCATCCCTGGCCAAGGGTCTATCATTCTCATTTTTAAACCATAAATTCAATTTCTTAAAAAACTGTTCACTTTCTAAATCTGCTTCACTCTTTCAAAGCCCCTGCCTTCTATCAACTGCAGTGATGAAAATACTGCCTGTACTTCCATGGCTTTCTATTTCTTACCTGGGGCTTCATAATCCTCAGTAAGGCTGCCTATGTTCCTCTTCTGGCAGCATCATTTGTCCCCTTGTTAATCACCAGAAATGGATGACTCTTCAGGATTGACAGACCTTAGGAGGCTCACTATCATGTTCCAAACACATGCTCTGGGAAGATCACAGACCTCTCATTAATAATGTCAGATTGACAAATAGCTGTCTCAGTCCCCTTCCATAGGGAGTCAACAACTACCACCACTTCTCTCTCTCTCTCCTTTGTCTCTTCTTGGATGACCGCCCCCTTTTTGCCATCGGTTGGTCCACTGCCTTGGCACATAAACAGTTGCTTCCTCCTCAGAGGACCTAACTCTCCATTCTATGGGAAGAATCTCATACCTTATGTCTGTTCTAAATGTTTAATGGTCTTCCCCCGCACCGTCTTCCTCTATGTCACATTCTTCTATTCTCCAACTTCCTCACAAAGGTGCTTTTAAACATTCTTTAGCTTCTTTGAAACAAAATTTTTCAAAGTTTTTATTTAATTTTGTTGGTTTTTTTTACCACCCAGACATTTCCCAGTATACTCCCCCAACGATATTGTAACAAGGAAAACATTTCAGAAAAAAATGACCACATCTGTAACACGTATGTAACATTATGCTCCCATAGTCCCCATAGTCCCCCATAGTCCCCAACCTCTCTACTAAGAGGGAAGTATAATCTGCTTTCCAGGACCAAGACTGCTCATTAAAGTTAACCTGAATGCAGTTGCCTTCTAGTGTCATTTTCGTTTACATGATTACTCTAGTATACATTTTCCTCTTGGTTTGTCTTAACTTCCCAAAGGGACTTGACATCCCCTTTAATCAATCAACCAACAGAGTAAATTAGGAATTAAGGAATTTTCCTCATCAGAGTGGGTGAATAAGCCTGTAATCGATTTAAAAGAATCATAGCGAGGCCATTGGACGAAAAGCAGAAGATGCCACATGGGAAATATCTTAGGATTGGTTGAGAAGATCAACATTCATCTCTTAGACTATACTTTAAAAAAAAGTAAGCCCGTACAGAGTCAGTAAATTGGAAGTCAGATCCAGTGAAGGTCTCCTGAGAAAGGATTGTTCTTGGGAAACTGTGAGAAACAATCTTGTTTTCCCTTCCTCCACCTCCCACCCCCATCCACCTACCCCCACCAACTCTCAAGTGCAAATCTTTTCAAATTACTTAAGAGCTTGTCCACTCTTTCTGTCTTTTTCTCCTTCCTTCCTTTCTTTTCTTTCTTCCTTCCTTCCCTCCTTCTCTCCTTCCTTCCTTCCTTCCTTTCTTTCTTCCTTCCTTCCTTTCTTCCTTCCTTTCTTTCCCTTCCTTCCCTCCTTCTCTCCTTCCTTCCTTCCTTCCTTCCTTCCTTTCTTCCTTCCTTCCTTTCTTCCTTCCTTCCTTTCTTTCCCTTCCTTCCTTTCTTCCCTCCCTCCTTCCTTTCTTTCTTCCTTTCTTCCTTCCTTTCTTTCTTCCTTCCTTCCTTCCTTCCTTCCTTTCTTTCTTTCTTTCTTTCTTTCTTTCTTTCTTTCTTTCTTTCTTTCTTTCTTTCTTTCTCTTTCCATTCCCTCTCTCCACATAGGATATCAAACCCTTACCTGCAGGTGCTCTTCCCTAAGGAATATAAATTTTGACCACTGAAATCTTTTATTTTCTTAAGAACCACACCTCAAACCCAAATCACTCTGGCTCTCATTGATTGGTCAACAATAGGTCCCAGGCCAAGCCCCACTTTGTCATTGTTTGGGCCTTGATTGGCTCAGAGTGAATATAAATAGCAATTGTTTCTGTTTTGACCAGCAACCCTGAGAGTCTTTCCCTCCCAGAGTGATATTTTTTTTGTGGGGGAAGAGGGTAAAGAGGCCATTCTCTGCCTCATTTCTTACCTAGCCTTAACCACTGAATAGGCATTGCCTCAATCAAACTGAGACCTGTTTAAAGACCTTAGCTTAAAAAGGCCAAGGTCTTCCACTATATCCAGGGCCATCTCCAGTCATCTTGATCTATATCTCACTTCTGAACTCAGATGGCTGTGGAGGAGAAAGTGAAGCTAGTGACTTTGCACAGCTTTCCCTCACTTAAATCCAATTCACTTGTTATATCACGGCATCACCTTCTTGATGTCATAGTCCTCTTCGAGAACGAAGGACAAAAAACAACAACTCATTGTGATTGTGTTTGTCCTTTGTTCTCGAAGAGGACTATGACGTAAGGGAAATGATGACATGACTTGCAGGTGACTTTGATTTGAGTGAGGGAGGGCTGGGCAAGGTCACCAGGCTCACCTTCTCCTCCAGAGCCATCTGGGTCCAGTGGCCTGATATTCATCAGGATGACTGGAGATGGCCCAGGATGCACTGGGAGACCCTGGCCCTTTTAGGCTAAGGTCTTTTCTGGTTCTCACTTTAAGTGAAGTAATGCTCATTCAATGAATAGGCCTCTTAAGGTTACAGGAAAGTTCCTTAACACCTAATTTACTCTATTGATTGTTTGATTTTTGTTGCTGCATAAAACCCCCTCCCTTATGCTTCAGTCTGCATCAGTTCATGTCTTCCCATTTTTCTCTCAATTTCTGTTATTCTTACCATGCAATAATATCCCATTGCATGGTAAGAATGAACTATAATCCATACACTACAATTTGTCTGTCCACTACCCAACTGGTGATTATCCACTTTGTTCCAGTTTGGGCCCAGGGCAGGGGTGGGGGGGCATGTGTTTTTGCTGCCACAAAAGCGCTGCTCTGAACGTTTGATTGAATCTTCTCACTGCCTTTCAGGTACATGCCCAGTGGTGGGAGTACAGGGTCAAGGGATATGAACGAGGCTAGTGACTTTTCTCACACAATTATAAATTGTTTTCCAGAATGGTTGGACCATTTTACAGGTTTAAAAGTATTATATTAGTATGAGTGTTCATGTCTTCCCACAAACCCTCCGATGATATTTTTTGTCTTTTATCATCTTCAAATTCTTCTTTCCTAGTTTTTACCTTCCACTTTTCCATTTTCTTTTTCAGGGAATATTTCATTCTCCCTAATAACTTAGTGGGGGCAGTGAGGGGACAAAGAGGATAGAGCACTGGGCTTGAAATCAGGAAGATTCATCTTCACGAATTCAAATCCAGCCTCAGACTCTTACTGACTCTTACTAGCTGGGTGTCCCGGGGTAAGTCACTTAACTTTGCTTGCCTCAGCTCCTTATCTGTAAGATGAGTTAGAGAAGGAAATGGAAAATCATTCCAGTATCTTTGCCAAGAAAATCCCAAATGGGGACATGAAGCATCAGCTAAATCCCCCCTACCTTGTGCCTATAAATTGATTATTTTGAATGCTAATGAAGACTTCACCTTTATTCCTAATAAATTCCATCTTATTCTACTTGACCCAATTGTCTGGCTTGTAGAGATCATATCAGATCCCAGTTCAGTAATCTGCAGTGTTTACTATCTCTCTCAAACATCTCTCTATGTGTTAATGACCCAGACTAGTTATGATCTAAAGCCTTTTGGAAGATCCTGAAGAGCCCTTAGGTTATAATGAATTTACTTACTATGCTTCTGCTACAAAACTCCTAACTCCTTCCTTTAACTGATGCTTTGACTTACTTTGGTATTCTTAAACCAGAGGCCTGGAGCCCTGGTCCTGGAGTAAGGAAGACCTAAGTTCAAATCTGACCTTAGACACTTCCTATTTCTGTGACCCTGGGCAAGTTACTAGAAACTGGAGTGGTTTGCCATTTCCTTCTCCAGTGGTTTAAGGCAAACAGAAGTTGAGTGACTTGCCCAGGGTCACACAGCTAGTAAGTATCTGAGATCAGATTGAATTAAGGTCTTCCTGACTCCAGGCCCAGTGTTCTATCCACTGTGCCACCTAACTGCCTTATAAGTGTACTTATAAATTCTTATTGCTTTCACTTTTCCCTTCCTGTATTATATCCTAACTAAAAATAATGACTGACATTTGCATATGACATAGACATTTCGCAAATTTTGCAAAATGCTTTGCATACGTTATTAAATTTAAGCTTCACAACAATTGTATTAGGTAATTACTACAGCTACCCCATTTTACAGATAGGAAAACTGAGGCTTGTATGGATGATGTGACTTATCCAGCATCTCACAAACACAATTAAGTATCAGATACAGGATTTGAACAAGAACTTCCTGATGCCAAACCCAGCACTCCATCTACAATACCACATAACCCTACCACAGCAGCTCAACAGGAAGGACCCAAGCCACTTCTTAAGAATTTTATAACTGAAAGCCTATAAGGTATACTTTGCATTTGTGATAGGTGGAGCCATGTCTCCCTTGATTTTAGACAACCATAAGCTATAAGGTCATAGTACCACAGATTTAGAGCTGTAAGTGCCCTTATGTAGAACCAACTAAGTCCAACCCCTCTTATTTTGAAACTGAAGCCAAGCAAGGCTAAGAGACTTCCCCAAGGCCACACAGCTGAGATTCAAATCTTGGTTTTCTGACTCTAGTTCAGCACTCTTGCCACATTATTTGTGCCCACATAAATATGGTATTATAGATGAAATGGAAAAGCTAAAACTCAAAGACCGTGCCTCAATGATTTTAGCCTACTGCCTAAGAATTTGCCTCCAAGGATTAGTATGATGTAGTCAAAAGAGCATTGGATTTGTAGTCATGGGGTCTGGGTTCCAATCCTGCTTCTGATCTTTACTACCTTGGGTCAGCTTTAAATCTCTGAACCTCAGTTTCCTCATGTGTAAAATGAAGAGATTAGATTAAATGATTTCTAAAGTTCCTTCCAGTTCTAAACTGTGTGTTTGTATGACCTCTCTTGTATGACCTCACTTTTACTAGCAATGACCCTCTGTGAGGGCAAGATAGAAAGATTCATCTGTCTGAAGTTGAGATCAACCAAGACCAATCAGCAGGAGAGATAGTGGCTTGCCCCAGTCCTACGGCAGAAGAATCATGGCAAGGTCAGGCTTGGGGCTGGCATCTCTGGGTGTGCTGTTCTCCTCCCTGGGCCAGAATTCCAGAGCAGCAGTTAACAACGCAGGCTTCTGAGTAAATAGTACCTCGAATCTGCTTGGCAAAGACCATCATCAACCTTCCCCTGGGAACCTTTAAAGAGCATATGTGCCTATAAACATTGTTTAATTAAAGAGCAGCTAAGACATCGCTGGAAACTTTGCATAGCATACTGTGCATAGTGGCACTTTCGGGCTGTGATAGGACTATAGTGCTTCTCTCCCGGATGAGCTGAATGCAAAATGACATTTTATAATTAGACAGATGAGGAAATAAAAAAGAAGACCTTTGTTCAAAGCAGTTTTATCAGGAATGATTTTGTTTCTGTCGTCTTTGTAGCCCCAGCCCATAACATATTACTTGGCACATGGTAGACAAGTAATAAATACTTGAAGGATTGAATTTGGGCAACTGCTCATGCCCATAGAGACCCCTCATTGGGCTGATGTTGCCCAAATGAAGACTGCCCAGTAGAGGCTGGAGGACCTATTGGGAGCCAGATTGGGAAAGCAGCCAAGGAATATAAATGGAGACTTTGACTTGAGCAGAACCAATTTTTCTTAATTCCTTTGGCCCATGGTTTTGAAATCTACGTACGTTCCAACGGAAATTTAATCCGAGTGTTGCTGATTCACTTGCACGGTAAGTCATCTACGTATTGTGAAATAAGGACTGGAACTCCAAGAGAGAAATGTATCCATGTGAGTGTGTGTCTGGGTGTGGGGGGCAGGGGGAGAAGGGTGTTGAGATTTCATATTCTGCGATGAAAAACTGTGGGATTTACCAGAATCCACAAAATTGCAGTGGATGCCAGGGAAGGCACAGAGGATACCAACTCCATGACACAGCCAGAAAAGGGAGGGTGGAGAAAGGTGAGAGAAATACTGAAAGATGAGAACCTAAAGAGGCAGTGTGCAAGAACAGAGCCTCAAGTCCATTCCAGGGAAAGGAGAAAGCAAAATATGGGTCTCTAGCAAGATGTCGTTTCTCTAGACCAAGGGTTCTTTACCTGGGGTCCACATTCTCTCATGGGTAGATTTCAGGAGATCCATTCATTTAAATGAGAAAAAAACTTTGTCTTTATTTTCATTGACCTCCAACTAAAATTTAGTATTTCCTTCAATTCTGAATTAAAACAAAAATTTTCTGAGAAGGGGTCCAAAATTTCATCAGACTTCCAAAAGGGTTTGTGATATAAAAAAAAAGGTCAGGGATGGGAACTAGAGCAAATGTAGCCCAGGTGGAGAGGCAATGCAGCTCCTGCACAAACTGGGATAAACAGCAAGCTAGAAAGTGATCCCCCTCCCCAACCATAATACACCTAATCCCTGGAGGAAGACAAGTGGTAAGGAGGACAGAGATGCACTTCTCTGGGTCACATTCAGTGCATAACTATTAGAAAGGTCTAAGATTCTCAGTGGGACGAGAAGCAGTCCTCAGAACCACAAACTGAAGTTGTCCTCAGCTCCAGAATTTCTAGCTATAGCTCGGACCAAGTCTATTCCAAATACAGTCTGACCAGGGCAGAGCAGCACAGATCTTTATCACCTCCCTAGTATGAGATACTATGCCTCTCTTAACTGGGCTTCTTTGATACTGCATCCCCATCCTGGCTCACACTGAGCTATAGTCTGCTAATAACCCCAGATCCCTTTCAACTAAATTTCCATGCTGCCCCATCTTGCACTTGCTAAATTGATTTTTTCTGAGACTTCGCATGTGCCTTTATTAAATTTCACCTTATTCAATTTGTCTCCATGTTTTATCCTGCTGAGCTTTTTGAAACTCTGCCTCACAGGGTTGTTCTGAGAAGAGCTCTTCATAAAACTTGAAGGACCATGGAAATGTGAGTTGGCTTTATAATTATGGTAGCTGTACATTCCTTCTGAAGGATAGCATTTCCTTAAGAGGCCCAATCTCCCAACAGGTACACAGTTCCACAGGGCTCAGTCTTCTTACTCAAGTTCCCTAGGAGGGATCATTCACCAAGAGATGCATCACTTCCTTCAGATCTGGTCTGCTTGGTTATGAGTGGATGGATGGATGGATGAATGGATGGATGGATGGATGAATGGATGGATGGATGAATGGATGGATGGATGAATGAATAAATAATAAAACATTTATTAAACACTTACTATGTACCAAGCTCTATGCTAAGTACTAAGGATATAAATACAAACAAGTTAGTCCCTGTCTTCAAGTAGCTTACATTCTAATGGGAAACAATTTGTGGTTGGTTGGCTGGTTGGATGTTGTCCATTCTCGAAGAGAACCAAAATGACACCTTGGTCAAGCTACAATGTTAGAGTCAAGCTACAATGTTTCCTACTGTGGCTAATCAGACCAATATAATTTAGAAGGCTCTACCACAGGTCAGGCACAAATAGTCCACTTAAAAACTTGGAGTAGAGATTTCTCTAAATTTGTGCATCTCATGTTTCTTTTGAGCTACTACAATTTTGCTTTGCTCATAGAGCACAGTGCCTTCTTTGATGTGAGTGTGCCATGGTGGGCAGTCCTGGGTCAGTGTTGCCCATGTCACATAATTGATTCCAAAGTTCTTCAGAGAGACCTTGTATCACTTCTTCTGACCTCCATGTGAGTGTACGTTTCTTGTGAAGTCTCTGTAAAATAGTCTTTTAAGCAAACAAGTTTGGCATTCAAACAACGTGGTCAGTCCCTCAGAGTTGCACTCTCTGCAGCAGAGTCTGAATGGTTATCATCACCGAAAAACTGAATTTCATCTGCCTTCTTACTGAGACAAGAATCTTGTATCCCTCTAAGCTTTACTTGCACTTTACTTTTCATGAAGTTAAATGCTGCCTTCTTCAAATGAACTATCCTGCTGGTGTCTGACTTTTTGTGACTGACTCCACTTGGAGTTTTCTTGGCAGAGATACCAGAATGGATTACCATTTCCTTCTCCAGTTCATTTTACAGATGAGGAAACTGAGGCAAACAGGGTTAAGTGACTTACCCAGTCACACAAGCATCTGAAGCCAAATTTGAACTCAGGTCTTCCTTACTCTAGGCTTATCTCTATCCACCGTGCCACCAAGCTGCCTGTATTTCTGTGGATCCATGATCTCATTGACATTGGTACCTCTTCCATTGGACAGGTTGAAACCAATCCCATCTTCTCATGCTGTATAACACTTGTCCATGTCACTTTCCATAAGTGTTTCACCAACTATGCTGGAAGCCTTCTTCTAGGTCTCTTTACATTCTGTCAGTCGCAATGTAGCACTCTCCTATCCATCTACTATCCCTTGTTTTCATTACATGGCCAACCCATTTCCCTTTCCAGCGTACCTTACTTTTTTATGTTCTAGTTGTAATTTCATTGATTTTGTTACCTATTTCGCAATTACATTTCTTGATATTCATTTTTTTTTAATTTTGAGCTCCAAGTTCTCTCCCACACTCCAGCCCCTCCCCCATGCATTGAGAAGGCAAGCAATAGGATTCCCATCATACATGTGAAGTCACTCAAAACATTATTTCTAGATTAGCATGTTGCAAAAATAAAAAAATAAAAATAAAGCAAGGAAAATAAAGAAATAAAAACAATCTGCTTCAATTTGCACTCAGTTTGTCAGTTCTCTCTCTGGACATGGATAGCATTTTTCATCTTGAGTCTTTTGGAGCTGTGGTGAATCATTGTATTGATCAGAGTAGCTAAATCTTTCACAGTTGATGATCATTACACTATTGCTGTTACTGTGTACAAGGTTCTCCTGGTTCTGCCCACTTCACTTTGCATCAGTTTGTATAAATCTCAGGTTTTTCTGAAACTATTTCCCTTGTCATTTCTCATAGCATAACAGTATTTCATCAAAATCATATACCACAACTTGTTCAGCTATTCTCCAATTGATGGGCATCCCCTCAATTTCCAATTCTTTGCCACCACAAAAAGAGCTGCTACAAATATTTGAGTAGTTGCAGGGCTCTGAACAAATGACAATTCAGAGTCCCGTCCATGGAATCAAAAAGTCCTTCTCATAAGCAAACCCCAAAGCAAAATCTCACCTCAGAGTATATGTACACTTTTGGCTAATAGGCTCAGAGCCATAAAGCATCACAACCCTTATGACTCAGTGCCTAATTAGCTTAGTACTCGAAAGTGTGAAAGCCTTCCTGCAAGCAAGCCTGCCCCTAAGCAAGCTTCCCCTTTAAGCAAATTCCTCCTTAGGCAAGCTCCTCCCCCAATGGGCTCTATGTGACTCAGGATGTATCACAGCTGTGATTGAACACATGTGGTCACATAGGCCTATTAATAGATGGGGAAGATCTTCCTATTCCATTAACATTATACAAGTGCTAGCAGGCCATGCTGTGTGTGCCAGGTGAGAGGGGATACGGTATGAGCTAGTATAATGGACATGTGAGCAGAAGGAAGGGGGTAGGTACAAGAAATGTTGTGGAGATAGGATTAACAAGACTTGACAGCTGATCCCATTTTGGTGGGGGGTGGAGAGTGAAGAAGGGAAGGTTATGATTCTGAGATAACAAACCTAGGTTACTGAAACTATGAAAGTACCCTTAAAAGAAAAAGGGAAGTTTAAGGAAGAGTCTGTTTAGAGGAAAAGATCATGAGTTCTATTTTGGACATGTTGAGTTTAAGATGCTTATTGGCCATCCAGTTGGAAATGTATAAGAAGCAGTTGGCAATGTAGGACTAGAGTTCAGAAGAGAATGTAGAGATGGATAGGCAGATTTAGAAGTTGTAGAAATAGTAATTCAACCCATGTAGGCTGCTACATAGAGTAGAGGGTAGATGTGAATTCAAATCTAGCCTCCGACGTTCACTAGCTGTATGATCTTATGAGCAAGTCACTTAACCTCTGACTCAGTTTCCTCATCTATAAAACAAGGATATTAAAAGCACCTATCTCCCAGGATTGTCGTAAAGAAAAAATGAGATAATGTTTGTAAAGCAGTGTGAAAACCTTAAAGTGCTATATGAATGCTAGTTATTTTTTTTCTTTTATTTTTTCTTTCTTTTTTTTGAAGGTGGTGAAATTATCAAAGAGATAATATAGAGAGGATCCAGGACAGATCTCTATGTTGCATCCACATTTTAGAGATGAGAGACAGATGACTATCCTGTGATGAATACTATTGAATGGTCAGTTTACGTGGAATTGGGGGGGAAATATTCTTTAAAAGATCAAATATAAACTCTCATTAGTTTTTTCTGGAAAAAAAAGAATGGTTAGATGAGTAGTAGGAGACCCAGGAGAGAGCCATGTCATGAAAACTCAGGGAAGAAAGAGTTTCCAGGGGGAAGAATTGATCAACAGTGTCAAACACTGCAGAGGGGCCAAGAAGGATAAGGACTGAGAAAAGGCCCTTTCCTTGGTAACCATGGAGAAATAAGTTTCTGCTGAGTGTTGGAAACAGAAGCCAGATTGCGAGGGGTTGAAACAAGAGTGAACAAACTCCGGAACATAGGTATCCAGCCTTAATATCTCTTCTAAACTCCAGGACCACCTCACCAGCTGCCCCCTGTACTTCTCTGCCTGGCTGGCTCATAGGAATCCCAAATTTTGTATGTCTAAAATACGTACAGAAAATATTCATACCAGCATTCTTCATGGTAGCAAAGAATTGGTGTGGGAGTGGCCACTGACTGTCAGATTGGCTGAACAAAGGCTGACATATAAACATCATGAAATACTACTGTGCCATAAAAATGATGACTATGAAGAGTTTAGAGAAATGTGGAAATATGTGTGTGGAAGGTGAGACTTAAGCGGAAACCTGAAGAAAGTCAGGGAAGCTAGAGAGTGGAGGTGAGGAGAAAAAGAGCTCCCAGCAATCGGAAGGGTCAGGGAGGACAACCAGGGAAAAACCCATGTGGGGAGCAGCAAAGAGGCCAGCGTCACTGGCTTGCAGAGCACATGGGGTGTACATGAGAGGAAAGCATAAGAAATCTGGAAAAGGAGAAAGGGATGAGGTCATGAAGGACTTTAAAAACCAAACAGGGTTTGAGATAATGAAGAGCAAAATGAACAGAACCAAGAGAATGTTGTATATAGTAACGATATTGTTTAAGAACAACTTTGAGCAAATAAGTCATTTTTGACTATTATAAATACTCAAATTAACTATAAAGGACATGTGAAGGAAGATGCTATCTCCATCCAGAGAAAGAACTGATAAATAGAAGTATGTATAGAATGATTTTACATAGATATGTGTGCACGTGTGTGTGCATACACATATTTGTGCCTAATGGTAGCCATCTCTAGGGTGGGGGGGAGAAAAAAGAAAGAAAGAAAAAATGAAAAAAGTCATATAACTTTATTATATATTTAAAAGTAATAACAAGTTGTACATAGTGGATTTGCCATTTCATGTACAATGATCTTTTTTAAATTCTATGTTATGGAAATGCTTGTTTTATTTCTTAAGTTCAGAATAAAATAAACTTTAAAAAACTAAACAGGGGATTTTGTATTCGATTTGGAGGTTTCAGGAAGCCATGAGAGTTTATTGAATAAGGGAATGATATGGTCAGACCTGTGCTTTAATATTTAACAGCTGAGCAGAGGATGGACTGGAGTAAGGAGAGATGAAGCAGGTAAACCAAAGCAGACTATCTCAGGAGTCCAGGTGTGAAGTGATGAGGGTCTGTACTGGGGGGTAGCAGTGTCAGAGGAGAGAAGGAGATGTATAGGGAGACACTATAAAATTAGAAATCGTAGGATATGGCAACTCATTGGATATGGGAGGGTTGTGTTGTTGTTGTGTTTATCCTTTGTTTTTGAAGAGAACCATGACATCCGGAAAATGATGACATGACTTGCAGTTGACTTTGATTTGAGTGAGGGAGGGTTGTGCAAGGTCACCAGCCTCACTTTCTCCTCCACAGCCATCTGGGTCCAGGGGCCTGATATTCACCAGGACAACTGGAGATCATGGGGTGTTAAGAGAGTGACGAGTCAAGGATGACACCTCAATTTCAAGCTCAGGTAATTAAGAGGTTGTTGATGCTCTCAACAGTAACAGGGAAGTTATAAAATGGGAAGGGTTTGGTGTTAAAGATGAATTCAATTTTGAACATGTTGAGTGTAGGAAGTCTATGGGATGTCCAGTTTGACATGTCCAATAAGTAACTGGAAAAGTGACAGTGGAGGTCTGGAGAGAGATTGGGGTTGAATAAGATCTGAGAGTCATCTGCATAGAGATGATAATTAAAACCATAGGAGTTGATGAGATCACCATGTGAAATGTCATCGATTAGAGAAGAGAAGAGAGCCCAGGATGGGGCCTTAGGAGACTCCCACGATTGATGATCCAAGAAAGTAGTAGATGTAGTAACGAAGACAGGGAAGAACCAGTCAAATAGGGAGTAGGAGAACCAGGAGAGACTCGTGTCATGAAAACCATCTGGAAAAGCAGATGGTAGTGCATCTTCTTCAATATCATATCCACTGATAAATCTGTGGGAGTGCCAAATGAGATAATCATAAAGTGCTTAGCACAGTACCTGGCACATAGCAAGCACTATACAAATGTTATTAATTATTATTATTACTATCGTTATCATCATTATTAATCATTATCTTTTTCTGATGTTGAACAGTTCGACAGTGCCAAGGATTTGAGGAGAGAGAACTTTCTTTTCAGTACCTGATGAGGTGATTGATAAGCTGCATCCCCATGGAGGTTGTTCCCCTCCAAAATGGTTGCGGGCTCTGGACTGAAAGCAGGACTGCTGATCTGGAAGGCCCTGCTATTCCTGGGGTTCTTGGGCTCTAGACCCTGGACTATCTTCACCAGGGTCTGAGATGTGATGGTCAAAGTGATGGCTCGACACACTGGTGATACAAGCCACTTTGTTTTTCAGAGTGCCTTGTTGGTTCAGAAAAAAATGCATGCTGGTGATATGCTGGCATAAAGGAGGAGGGGAGGGAGTTTATGAGTGTCTGGAAGCTCATCTCTGGATCCATGCCAAAGTCAAATTTCAGTGATTTCTAATTACTCGTGTTTTGTTTGGTTGTTGGTCTATGTCTCTGCTCTCTTACAACAAAGCTTCTTACACGACTGGCTGACTAATTTTAGTTAACTAGATGGTTATTTGAAAGCCTGCTTAAGTTACTGGATGAAGTCAATTATATTCAATTCCAGTTCATCTAAGATTCCAGGTGGCACATCGATATTTGGAAGAGATTTTTTAAAAACAGCACATAGTTACCTAAGTATAAAACTATATTTGTTGTTCGGTCATTTTTTCAGTCACGTCCAACTCTTCGAAACCCTGTTTGGGGTTTTCTTGGCAAAGATGCTGGAGTGATCTGCCATTTCTTTCTCCAGTTCATTTTACAGATGAGGAAACTGAGGCAAACAAGATTAAGTGATTTGCCCAGGGTTCCATAGCTAGTGTCTGAGGCCAGATTTGAACTCAAGAAGATGAGTCTTTCTGACTCTAGGTCCTACACTCTATCCACTGTGCCACCTAGCTGCCCTACAAAATTATACAAATCCCTAAAATTATGTGTGAATGTGTATGTGTGTGTGTGTGTGCATGTCAGAAATATTAAGTAAGTGATAAGGGATCTAAGCAGGCAAGGAAAGGGTTAAGGAAATACCAGAGTCAAGGAGACAGAATGTACGGAATACGGATATAAAAGGACAAAATTCCAGGAGTAGAGTGTTTGCAGAGGTCAGGAACAGAAGGAAAAATAGGAATGAGGTAGCTAAGCCAGGGTTAAAGAGAAGGCCGACAGGCAGGGGTCAGAGACAGAGCAAAATTTCAATAGCAAGAATAACTAGCATTTGTATAGAACTTGGAGATTTGCAAAGCGCTTCACGAACGTTATCTCATTTGATTCGATCGTCACAACGACCCCGTGAGGTGGCTGCTATTATTGTTCTCATTCTAAGGAATATTCTCGTGAGGAAATTGAGGCTCAGAGGAAATTTTAGAGATGAGGAAAATGACATGCCCAGGGTCTCGTCGGTATTAAGTGCCTGAGGTAGGATTTGAACAAAGGTCTTTGTGACTCTACATCTAGAGCTCTATCTACTGCATTCAAAATCTAAGCAGTTGGTCACAGATATTTGGGGGCAGAGTGAGTGACCAAAAAGTCACTTTGATTCAATAAACCCTTAAGTGCCAGACACTGCACGTGCTAACCACTTTGTTGTTGTTGTTGTTCGGTCGTTTTCAGACGTGTCTGATTCTTCAAGACCCCGTTTGGGGTTTTCTCGGCAAAGATACTGGAGTGGTTCGCCGTTTCCGTCTCAAGCCCATTTTACAGATGAAGAAACTGAAGCAAACAGAGTTAAGGGTCTGAGGCCAGATTTGGACTCAGGAAGATGAGTCTTCCTGACTTCAGGTCCAGTGCTCTATTCCCTGCGCCCCTCTAGCTGTTCCTGTGCTAAGCCCTAGGGATACAAATAAGAAAAAGAAAAATAGTCTCTGCCCTCGGGGAGCTTACAATCCAATAAGAGAAGATTATACATAAAAAGAGGCTGGAATATAAAAAAGTATAACACTGGCATTAGAGATTTTGAGTAGAAACACATATATGCTATCTAATTTCTTACTAGATGGAGTATATTCACATATACAGATAAAGCATTTTTTGTTTGATGATTAAACGTCTAAATAGCATTCACACACCTCAGTATTGACATTGTCACACATCTCATTCTAGAGTACCTTAAGAGGGCTCAATTTGCCAGAGGCCTCCCTTCCCTGTTTTGCATATGAGGTAAACAGCTGCCCTGAGATTCATGTAAAGAAGCCACCTTCACATGTGAAACAGTAAGGCACTAATAACAATGTAGATGATAATTGTCAAAATGCCTATGTAGTTCTGTATCGCAAAGTATACGAGACTCTCCACAGAGAAGTATAACATTTATTCACACACCAGAGAACCATAACCCATAACCAAATGCTCAGCTCCCATAGCCAGTCAGTCCACTTCATCATAACAGCAAGGAACCCAAAACATTCGATACAGAATATCACAACACGGAGCCTCAACATCCTGAAACCTCCCTGACCCCTTGCCAGGGTCTTCCCCAAAACAAACTCACAGTACAGCTAAGTCAGCCTGTTCAGTTCTAACAATCACGAGGGTGGCCACTAGCAGCCGTAACATCTCTCTCTCTCTCTCTCTCTCTCTCTCTCTCTCTCTCTCTCTCTCAGCATTTTCTGTGACATAACTTCCTTTTCCTGTCAGGAAGCTTCTCCCACCATGTAACTTAGGCTTTTCAAAATTGCTAATACAATGTGTCATGCCAAAATCTAACACAGAACAGAAAAAAGCAATTGTAGGGCCATTGACTCACTGTCTGTTCCTCTCCTGTTCTATAGAGTAACCCGGGACTGTGCCTTACGGTGAGGAGCTGTCCAAAAGTGAGCAGACATACAACAGCCAGGAAGGTATCTCTGTCACAGTGAGAGAGAAGAGAGGGATGGCAGTATGGAATAGTGGTAGGCTCCCCTGGCTAAGACCCGTGTCTGAATCCACTCCCCTTGGCCCACAAGAAACTACTGAGAAACAATCAGAAGTCTCTACCAGCAAAAGCCCACCAAATAAGAAAAGTGCCAGCCTTCGGGAGTTTCAGTTTGTATTAAATCTATGCTGTGAGACATCCTGGGTCCTGAGTTTGTGAGTCTCCATCAAATGGGCAGCACAGTTGGATATGGGAGTCCAATGTCAGGTGTGTACATGGTACACTTCATCCATTCACAGCTGGAGGCTCAATCGACTGAAATGTGCATTTCTCAGGACTCCTGGGTTCAGAATAGCTCATTATTATCTGGAAATTTAGCCAGGTCTAGGAGAGGCTGAAGGAAAAGTGTCAAGTGTTGGAAGCTTTATGCCTCCACTGAGGCCATGATGAGTAAAGTACTAGATAGTTAACCATGTTTGGTCTGTCCTTGTGGAGATCAGCTCTCTTGCAGCTGAAACCTTCCATATGTGTGGTCTCCCCCATTAGAACGTGAGCACCCTGAGAGGAAGGACCACCATACTTTTCTGTTTGTATCTTCAGCACTTAACACAGGGTTTCATATATAGTAACACTTTAAATCCTTCATTCATTCATTCATTCACCTCCTCCTCCCAGATTCTTTATTTTCCTTCAAGTTTCAACTCAGGACCAGTTTCTCTGCAGAGCCTCCTTTTCTCTTCCTCCGGATGCCAGTATTCTTTGTAAATTCAGATTACCTTGTATCTGCTGATCTGCTATTTCCTCCGTAGAATATGAGCTCCTTGAGATCAGAGTCTGGTTTTTGTTCTGTTCCCTTTATCCCCATTACCCAACACAGAACCTTGGACATAGAGGGCCCTTACTTAAAATTATGTTCTTTACACTGAATTGAATTACTAATCATAGGACTTTGGGTAATCTACTTAACCTCTCTGACCCTGTTTCCTCATTTATAAAATGGGGATAATCATATTTGAACTGCCTAACCTATATGACAGAGTGCTTGTGAAGATGAAATAAAATAATTTATGTGAAATGCTTTGAAATCTTAAAGGGCTATATGAACATCAATAAGGACAAGGACTGGGATTATGATTTCATCAATGTGAGCAACTCCCAGATGAGAAAATACCCTTTGCCAATGCAGGTGGGCATCTTCTTTGCAATTTATAGCCTCAGAGAGTTGCCTAGAGCACTGAGAAGTTAAGCGACTTTCCCAGAGTCTAACCCAGAGGAGGTATAGGTTAGAGGCAGGATTTAAACCCAGATTTCCCTAGCTCTGAGACTAGTTCTTCATCCACTATGTCACATTGCCCTTGTAATGGTGTGAAAATGTATGTGTGTATATGCACATATATGTATGTATGTATGTATACATATATAGAATCCCATACCAATGGGCTTTGGCTGTCGCATGTGTGTATATAATATATACATATACATATACGTATATATTAATATATAATTTTATGTTGCTTATATTATATTAATATGATATGTTGATATGTACATACATGTATGTATACATACACACATATGTAAATCCTATCCCAAAGGCCATTGATATGGAGCTCTCTCCTTTTTGTGAGAGGCAGGGAGGAGTTGGTGAGTGTTGAGACAACTCCAGCCTTAACTAGTACCCTTCAGGACTCTACAAAGCCAATCCCATTTAGTAGTCAGCAAGCTGTAAATGGAGTCACTTTAGACTTCCAACTTCAAGAGAGAAGAAGAAAGAGACCAACCCCACTTCAGGCTGCTGAAGGAAAAGACCCTGAGAAGATATGAAAGGAGATGGCAGCCTCCATCATATCCCTGTCCCCAGCTTGCTACTTTAGAGACTTCAGGGAGTTTTCCCTTGGGTGAGATCTAGGACTCTCTCCCTCTCTTGGTTGAGCTATCTCACTCTGAATGGGAGAGCTCCTTTATTCTGTATTGTCTGGTATATATTCTCCCATGTAGACTTTCTCTGATTTCTGTTTTGCTATAATTTGGATAAATGGGTTTCTCTGCTGTTCACTATGTGTTCATTGTAGAATATGTATTTTGTGGGACAGGGGTCAAGCTTTGGATATAAAGCTTGGGGCTCCTCTTCCCCCCACAAAGGACAAAGTGATCAGAAGCTCAATGGAACCCACTAGACTAATGATATTTAAGTGGGAAGATAGATATATTTCTAGTCCCTACTCTCTCTCTCAGAGGAGATCAGGATGGTGACTTCGGGTCCCAACTTTCTGTTTCTTATCTTGATAAGAATGAAAGTATCCCTTGGATAAGGGTAGGATGAGAAGAGGCTTGAGATATCTATTCTGCCTCCCTTCAAACCATCAAAGACCTTTTTTGCAGATGGAACCTTTCCTTACATGTGAGAATTATAATCCTCATATATGTCAAGATAGTGATAGAGATATTTTTATCTTTATATGCTTCCATTGTGAAAGAAGCATATAGATATTGCGAGAGATATATGTATCTCACAATAAAAGCATATAAATATGTATCTATTTAGAGATATAAATACCTGCGTATGTTTGTATGTATATACATATATATGTATATATATATATATATATTACAAATGAGCAAAGTAATTAGATTATATGGGGCTTTGGGATCTAATGGGATAATAATGAGCAACAGGGACAACTAGGTGACACAGTGGGTAATGTGCAGGGCCTAGAGTCAAGAATATTCATCGACCTGAGTTCAAATCTGGCTGGGTGACCTTGGGCAACTCAACCCTGTTTGCCTCAGTTTTCTCATCTGTCAAATGAGCTGGAGAAGGAAATGGCAAATAGCAGTATCTTTGCCAAGAAAACCCCAAATGGGGTCACAAAGAGTCTGAAACGACTGAACAACAATGAGGAATAGCAATCTGGAAGGCTTCATGGAGGAGATAGTCTGTTCATTTCTATTTGTAAAGATGAAAGGAGCAGAATTTAGGGGAAGAAATATGAAAAAGTGTTTTCCTTTTGTCTCACTCATTTTCTCAGTTACTTCTACTCCATTTGGCTTTCCCAGTACAGCTGTTGGGGTTTTGCTCGGGTAGAGAAATGACATTCAATCATCACCCTAGAACATCAGCCTGAAATGTGTTCCAGTCGTATTATTGGAGACATCTGTTGGAGGGGACAGGTGGTAAATCCCAGCGGGTATTCCCTTCAGGGCTTGGCAAGCAGCAAGGAGAGAGAGCGTTTTAGACTGACAAGGGACAGAGAAGGTGAGAAAAAGGATGAAGACCAACAGTGAGAAAACACAGAATTTCCATCTCCTTGAACTTTACAGGGGTCTGTCAAACCTTTAATTTGGTGCAAAGGGGCCAGTCAGGTGACAGTGTGAGCAGTTTTGCCTGGGCATTCCCACAGCTCCTGTTAACATTTGACAAAATAACACAGGCTCGTCAGTCCTTAAAACTAGCAGCTGTTTCCGTATCATTCCTATGATTTAAGGACCTATTTCTGAGACCCTGTTGGCCAGTTAGTGGATATACAAATGGGAGTGGCAGCAGGGACTTTGGAATAGGAAATGTACCCTCTGGCTCTCCCAACTCTCATTAGTAGACATAAATCAAAGGATCATAGATTAAGATTTGGGAGGGGCCTAAGAGGCCTCCTGGTCCAACCCCCTCATTTTACAGATAAAGAACTGAGTCCCAGAAAAGTGAAGTGATTTTTCCAGGTCACACTGGGAATAAGTATCAGAGCTGGGATCTGAACCTGTATTCACGCTGTAAATCTAGCATTCTTTCCATTGTACTTCACTGCTTTCTCTGAGTTTTCTGCCTCAGGCACAGAGGAAAGTTGAGAGTTTCCCCATACGAATCCACTAAACCCATTCATCTCACTGCCTTCTTGGGTTAAAAGGGTATCCAAGGGTCCACATAATGTAAAAGGTGGAAGAGTGTAGGTCCAAGATGAACAACCAGGAAGTAATAAAGTCCAGCATCATTGCGAAGACAACCCCCATGGTCATTATAAACATCATGGGGGGAAGGGAGGGAAACAAAACTGGAAGGGTGTAGTCTTCATACATATAAAGCTATCTTTGCCAAGTTCACCAGTGATGACCATAAGAGGCAGTTCTGGGGCAGTTAGGTGGTGGGGAGGATAGAGAACCAGCCCTGGAGTCAGGAAGATCTGAGTTCACATTTGGCCTTTGACACTTACTAGCTGTGTGACCCTGGGCAAGTCACTTAACCCTGATTGCTTCCCCCCCAAAATGAAAAAAAACACGATGCAGTTCTGCAAATACTAATATAAATCCAAGAAGAGGGCATTCATCAAGTACTACAAGAAATAGCCAGATAAGGATGGCAAGAAGCAACCGAATGAAGACCTTAGCAATGTGAAAAAATAATTCCACATTGCCAGGGTCATTGCTGTACCCCAGGAAAAAGAAATCTTACCTGATGGCCATCCAGGTGAACAATAGCTGCATGCCTAAGAAATTAGGCTGGGCCAAATAGAAACAGGAAGCCAGAGTCCACTGTCTCTGGACAAGGTGAAACGATTGATGTTATTGGTGTGACCAATGGCAAGAATTACAAAGGGTTCACCAGCCACCAGCACACCCAGAAACTATCTTGCAAAAACCTAGCAAAACCTGTGCAAGGTGGCCTGTATGAGGGCTTGGTATCCTGTCTCCATAGCCCAGATGGGTCAGAAGGGTTACCACCACCAGACTAAGATCAACAGGATCTGTTAGATTGGACAGGCCTACCAGATCAAGGACGGGAAGTAAATTTAAAAGAAAAGAAAATAATTTGTTCACTGATTCTGATCTGATAGGTATGTGAACCCTCTGAAAGGCTTTATCCACTATGGTGGTAACTAATAACCCTATCATGATGAAGGGCTACGTTGTCTGAACCATTAAGATCCCTATCAAAATCCCTGTGGGTTCAAACAAACGTGAAATAAAACACCATAGAAAATACTAACTTGAAGGTTTTTTATACCACCTCCAAATTCAGTCACAACTAGCTTTCAGACCAAAAAAAGAGTCATTCACTGGAATAATCAAGAAAAATAATATTGCTAAAGAGGAGGAGTTGTTAATGTCCCAAATAAACTAGGAGCTGATGGACCCTCAATAAAATTAAAATCATTTTGAGAAAAGAAATATAGAAAGCATTACAAAATATAAAACATTTAATTTTGATTATAATAAATTAAAAAGGTTTTGTACAAACAAAACCAATGCAACCAAAATTATAAGGAAAGCAGAAAACTGGGGTGGGGGGGATTTTGCAACAAGTAGCTCTGATAAAAGCCTCATTTCTCAAATATATAGAGAACTGAGTCATTCCTCAATTGAAAAATAGTCAAATGATATGTACAGGCAGTTTTCAGATGAAGAAATCAAACTTATCTATAGTCATATGAAAAAATGCTCTAAATTACTATTGATTAGAGAAATGCAAATTAAAACAACTCTGAAGTACCATTTCACATCTATCAGATTGGCTAGTTTGACAAAAAAAAAAAAGGAAAATGCTGGATGCTGGAGGGGATGTGGGAAAAGTGGGATACTAATGTGCTGTTGGTAGAGTTGTGAACTGATCTAACCACTCTGGAGAGCCATTTGGAACCATGCCCAAAGGGCTATAAAACCATGCATACCCTGTGATCTAGCAATACCACTGCTAGGTCTATATCCCAAAGCCATACAAAAAAGGGGAAAAGGACCTATTTGTACAAAAATATTTATAGCAGCTCTTTTGTGGTGTCTAAGAATTAGGAATCAAAAGGATACCCATCAAATGGGGAATGGCTAAAGAATCTGTGGCATATGATTGTGATGGAATATTATTGTGCTATGAGAAATGACAAGCAGGATGATTTCAGAAAAACCTAGAAAGACAACATGAACTAATGCATAGTGAAGTGAAACAGAACCAGAGGAACTTTATACACAATAACAGCAGTATTTGTTTGATGAATTGTGAATGACTTAGCTATTCTCAGCAATACAATGACCTAAGACTCCCAAAGTACTAATGATGAAGCATATTAATCCTCCTCTAGAGAAAGAACTGATATTGCTTGAATAAAGACTGAAGCGTGCTATTTTTCACTTTCTTTTTTTCTTTTGCATCTTCTTATACAAAATGACTGATATGGAAATGTTTTACATAATTGTACATCTATAACCTATATCAGATTGCTTATCTCTCAGGGAGGGGCAAGGGGAAAGAGGAATAGCGTTTGGAACTAAAAACTTTAAATAAAAATGTTTAAAAATTGGGGAAAAAGAAAAGAAAAGACAAGGTCTAGCCTTCAGAGACTGAAAGTTGGAAGTCTATATAATAATATGTAATAATCACCATAAGTTAGGTTGAGGTCTCTGATGGAGAATAGATAGATTCAATCTAAGAATGTAAGCTAGCTGAGAGGACCCTGATCTTTGATCTCAAGAACATGACTCCTAGGACTGATAATCTAAATGGAATACAGCAGCTACAGAACACATAGCTAAGGATTTCGATTAAGCCAGAAGCTGGAGGCAGTAGAGTCCATAACCAAGTAGACTCTCTCAGAGAATTTGAATCCAGCCTGGCAACAGCTAGCCGCAAAGACTTTGTGTCCAGGAGAACAGCCTCCAGCAGAAACAGTATATCCAGCAGGACGTAGGACCGTCTAACAGAGAAACTACAAGGCTAGCAGGCCACTACAAGTCGTTAACAATCCTGCAACATCATGGGTGTAAATTGCCCTTCCCTATGTATGCCTCAGCCACATGTGGGCCTCTTTATGTGTGTTCCTTATGTGTGCCTGGAATTTATGGAAGACTGAACTTCGTATTTACAAAGAATATGTTTTGTTGATACATTTCCTACTTCACTATTTCATTAAATGCCTTCTCTATGAACTAATTACATGTTCTGGCTGACTAGTAACTATAAATGCATCAGTGGTGGCTTATAAGCCATGGTTTTCGGCTTGCAGATTCACAGAGCAACAAGAACCAGCCAATGGCAGTCCCTAATCTGCTGCTTGGTAGGGGTGGGGGCAGGGATTGTCCCCAGGACCTACACTCATATTATCTTCCTCATGGGATTATTGTGAGGATCACTTCAAAGGGATATATAAATGTCAGTTACTATAATTGATGCACAGGGTGTTCAGGGAGGACCAGCACCTTTGGTGTGAGGACTGCTGAGCCCTTTTCAGGGCTGCTCATCCACTTTGGTGTCCACCTGTCACCCAGCTGTCACCTGTGGGCTCCATGGAGCTGTAATATGTGCACCACATGTGGCCACATACTGATAAAATCGTCTTGGCAGACAGGCTAACCCAGGTTGAGGGTAACCAACAGGCCTCAGACCCAGCTGTGAGTTAAGGGATTGTCTACCCCAAGCGTGTGAATGGGAGGGTGAGAATAATTTGTTCCAAAATGACCACGAAGGTGGCTGAAGCAGGCGCTGTGGAGTGCTTAGACTCGCAGAGGTGGGGAACATGTGGATTCGAGGTTTGGATTCAGTCAAAGGGCCTCACTTGAGGACCTAGAGGGCCACATGTGGCTTCCAGGCCTCAGGTTCCTCACCCCTGATAGAGCTTGATCAGACATTGAAGATGCCAAGGTCACGTACTGCATCCAGGACCATTGGCAGTCATCCTGAATTTTGTCCTGCCATTGGACTTCTGAAAAAGAGAGTGAGGAGGCTGATGAGTTTGCACAACTGCCCCACTTAAATACAGGTCACATGCAAGTCAAGACATTACTCGGTTACGTCATCGGTCCTCTTCAAAATGAAGGACAACAAACAACAATAACAATCCCTACCAGAGGATGATTTTACTTTCTTTTTTTCATGGTTATACTCTGGTTTTTTCTCCACTGTAATCTGTTGCAGAATTGGGGGAGGGAAGAAAAGAGGGCCTTCCAGGAGCATTGTAAAGTGCTCATCTGCATGTCTGATGACAGCTCCCCTCCCCTTACCCCACTCCCTTCCCACCCCTGCTTCCTACTGAGTGTCATTGTCTCCTCTGGCTCCAGGGAGACTGAAGCTCCCCTCCCCCTCCCTGGTCTGGCCCAGCAAGCTCCCCCGGAAGCTCCCCCAGCCATTATCAAATGCACACGTCCCTATATGTTTTAAAATGTTAAAATATTACATTTTTATTTTTCAAGGGCCCAGGCCCTAATCACAAGAGGCCACTTAGTCTAGACTGCTGAGTGTGGCAGGGTAATGTTGATTAATGATTATGCATTTCTCGAGTGAGTTGGAAATACTCCACTTTGTCTCATGCCTCAATACCCTCCAGAGGTGCACATTAATCAGGCCCACCATGTCTTAAGTTATAGCCTCAGCAGTTAACCTTTGGGGAAGAGCGCTCCCCTGGTGACTATGAATCCTGGTGCACTTGGATTTTCAATGACATTTATCCAATGCCCACTGGGGCAGAATCCCCACTCCTCCGTCTTCTGTGTGTATTAGTTAGGGGTAGAGGGAGGGGGAGTGACCCAAGCTGCTTGGAAAGTTCATTTTATTCTCTCATCAGCAGCCTAACTTTTCTCTCTGATAAAATGCTATCGGGTCTTGACTATTAATAAGAGACTACACTTGTGCCAGCTCTTTCATCTTAATAATTTTAAAGGCCTTTCCCCTCGCCCTGAAACATATTCGTATCACTGTCTCTACCTGGCAAAAGGAGGAAGAGAAGCTAGCACAAGAGGCAATGTAGTACAGTGGTTAAAGCCCTGGATTCAGAGTAGGGAGACTGGGTTCCTATCCTGGTTCTGCCACTTGATGACTATGTGACTTTAGGCAAGCCACTTTATCTCCCCAGTGGATGCAGTGGATGCAGTGGATGACCTTGGCGTCTTCGATGTCTGACCAAGTTCTACCAGGGGTGGGGAACCTGAGGCCTCATGTGGCCCTCTAGGTCCTCAAGTGAGACCCTTTGATTGATTCAGTCAAAGGGTTGCACTTGAGGACCTAGAGGGCCACATGTGGTCTTGAGTCCTGAGGTTCCCCACCTCTGTGAGTCTAAGCATTCCACAGTACCTGCTTCAACCACCTTTGTGATCACTTTGGAACAAACTGTTCTTATCCCCCCATTCACATGCTTGAGGTAGACAATCTCCATCAGGCCTCAGTTTCCTAATCAGTAAAATGAGGGATGGCCTCCAAGCTCTAAAATCAAGAATCCTGAACCTATCTTAACTATTGCTGGTATAATGTGGCAGGTGGATTGTATGGCCCAGAGTAACAGGGAGGGTTGCTCGACTTCCCGCAAACCCCAACATGGAGAGAGGAGAGCCCCTCAATCCCAGGTGTCAGAGAACTGGGTGGGTCATTGGGTTAGGGGGAGTCCACCGGAAGGAAGAGTTTTCCAGACTGTTTATAGATTCAGGTATGAGTTTTTTGTGCTTTCTATCAGATTAGATAAAACCTGTTCTATTGGCTCCTCTCAGCAATGCAAGGTTCTAAGACAACTCCAAAAGACTCATGCTGGAAAAAACTATCCACGTCCAGAAAAAGAATTACAGAGTCTGAATGCAGATTGAAGCAAACTATTTGCTCTCTCTCTTTTGTTTTCATTTTTGTTTTGTTTCTTCTTTTTATGGTTCTTTCCATCAGTTATAATTCTTCTTTAAAACATGACTAATGTGAAAATATGTTTAATGTGAAGTTGTATGTAAAGCCTGTATCGGTGGTGAGGTGGGGAGGAGACGGAGTGGGAAAAATTTGAACTCAAAAGCTTGTGGAACTGAATATTGTAAACTAAAAATAAATTAATCCCAAAAAAAATCCTGTTCTAGATTTAAACCCTTATTGTTAGCTCAGCATTCAAAACAGAACCGAAAATCCCTAGTGAAGAGATAGAAAAAGAAAAGCTAAAGTCGAATGTTCCCAGATTTTCACTGGGAAGGGACAAAACCATAGAATTTCTTCTTAGAGAGAGGCTTCCAAGACTGAACCTAGTCTTTGTGCATCCAGAGCTGTGGTTAATGAGCCACAGGTAACAAATACTACTTTTTCCTTTGACCCAGCATTACCCCTTTTAGGGCTGTATCCCAAAGAGATCATAAAAATAGGAAAAGGATCCACATATACAAAAATATTTATAGCAGCTCTCTTCGTGATGGCCAAAAACTGGAAATTGAGGGGATGCTCATCAATTAGGGAATGGGTGAGCAAGTTGTGGTATATAAATGTAATGGAATTCTATTGTGCTATAAGAAATGATGAACAAGCAGACTTCAGAAAAACCTGGAAGAATTTATATGAACTGATGCTGAGTGAGGGGAGCAGAACCAGGAGAACATTGTACATAGTAACAGTCACAGTATTCGATGATTGATTTTGATAGACTTAGCCCTTCTCAGCGATGCAAGGACCTAAAACAGTTCCAAAGGACTCATGGAAAATGCCATCCACATCCAGAGAAAGGACGATGGAGTCTGAATGCAGATTGAAGCAGGCTATTTTCTTTTTTTGTTTGTTTTTTGTTTTGTTTTTTCTTTCTCATGGTTTCTCCCATTCATTATAATTCTTCTATACAATGTGACTAATGTGAAAATATGTTTAATAGGAATGTATATAGAGCCTATATCAGATGGTGGGCTGTCTTGGGGTGGGCGGGGAATTTAAAACTTATGGAAGTGAATGTTGAAAAGTAAAAATAAACTAATAATTTTAAAAAATATTACTTTTTTTAAAAAATGAGGAGGGGAAATACACTAAATGCCTGAAGGATATTCCTCAAGAATGCCTTTATTAGAGAAACCTTTGAATAAGTGAAAATGAATATAATACATCATATCTAATCCAATAAAGAACTAGGTGGTACAGTGGATAAAACATTAGTCCTTGAGTCAGAAAGACCTGAGTTCAAATCTGACTTAAGTTGTGTGAATCATTGGGCAAGTCACTTCTGCCTGCCTCAGTTTCCACAACTGTAAAATGAGGGTGATAATAACACCTACTTCCCAGTCTTGTTATGAGGATCAAATGAAATAATATTTTTAAAGCAAAAATAAGTAAATGAATGAATGAATGGAGTGAATAAATAAATAAATGAACCACCCAGCATAGTGCCCAGCACATAGTATATCGTAGATGCTTGATAAATGTTTGTTTCCTTCTTTTGCTTCCTATTAATCATCTATTGTGTGCCAGACATTGTACTCAGTGCTGAAGATACGAAGATTAAATGAAAAACAGCCCCTTCTCTCAATGGTTCACATTCTACTAGGGGGCTATATATAACATGCAAATAGAGAAGTATGTACACATGTAATATATATGCATAAACAATTTAAGGAAGAAGAGAGCAAAAAGGAGGATTGGTAAAGGCTTCCCTTAGGGAGGACATGTTAGATGAGTTAAGCTTGAAGAAAGCTAAAGATCCTATGACCTTAACCACATTTTCTTTTTCAACAGAGATACCAGACTAGGAGGTCAAGAGAATCCACAGGATTTTTTTGTTGTTGCAATCATGTAAAACATTTCCATATTAGTCATTTTGTACAAGAAGACTCAAATAAAAGAAAGAAAAAGTGACAAGTAGCATGTTTAATCTGTATTTAGACAATATCAGTTCTTTCTCTGGAGACGGTTAGTATGCCTCATCATTAGTCCTTTGGGTTTGCCTTGGATCATTGTATTACTAAAAAAAGCTAAGTCGTTCACAATTCTTCATCATACAATATCGCTGTTAGTGTGTACACTGTTCCCCTGGTTCTACTCCACTTTGCATCAGTTCATGTAAGTCTTTCCAAGTTTTTCTGAAATCATCCTGCTTGTCATTTCTTATAGCACAATAATATTCCACCTCAATCATATACCACAGCTTGTTTAGCCATTCCCCAACTGATGGACATCCCTTCAATTTCCAATTTTTAGGTACCATAAAAAGAGTTGTTATAAATATGCCATAAGAGTTTTAGTGAAGCATCTGAAAAAAGTATCTCATGTTATTCTTATGGAAAAAGGTATGAACAAAATGATCGTACAATCAGATAAGAGAAGATCCTAATGGTTCAATGTCAACACGCAGGAGGTCTCCAGGGGAGTGCCCCAGAGTGTCTCAATTTGACAAAAGATTCATATTAAGGATGTGCTCACGCTCCAGTCTCATCTTCACAGTCTTTCACCCAGCATTCCCATTTGTCATATTGTCAATGTGCTTGGCCTACACAGTTTGACATTTTTGTCAATGATTTGGATAAAGGGAGATTTGGATAAAGAGCTTTCTAAACGACACAAAGTCGAAAGGGATAGATGACGCACATACATAGATGACACAGGATCCACAAAGAAATACTGACCAGCTAGAGCAATGGGTGAAATCTAATTAGATGAAATTGAACAGGGATAAAGGTCTTCCCCATAGGTTCAAAAAAATCACCTTCATGAGTGTAAGACGATGTTAAATAGCAGTTTGTCTAAAAAAGATCTGGGGTATTTTCATGAACTATAAACTCAATAAGGGTCGGCGGTAAAAGCTAAAAAAGGGCTGGTGTGACTAGGCTGCGTTAAGAGACCCATAATTCCCAGGAATAAGGAGGTGAACGTCTTACTGAAATGGTGGGATCGTAGCTTTAGAGCTGAAAGAGACCTGGGAGCCTGTCTAATCAATCTCCCTCATGTTATAAATGAGAGAATTAAGGCCTACAGAGGGGAGATGGCTTAGCCAAAGTCATGCAATTAGCAGGGAGCCAAGCCAGAATAGGCACTCAGGTCTTCTTTCCACTGTCTTAGTCTCCTGGAAGCGACACCAGAATAGGATTTGCCCCAAGGTTCCTTAGCTCTCACTGCTCTTCCTCGTCCCATTTCATCTCCACCCCTTTAGCAAAGCGCATCTAATAATAATCATAATACTACAAAATAACAAGCATTTATACAGTACTTTAAGGTTTGCCACATACTTTACAAATATTATTTTATTTTATCCTCATAAAACCCTGGGAAGTAGGGGGCTATTATTATTCCCATCTTACAGATCAGAAAACTGAGGCAGACAGCAGTTAAGCGACTTCCTCAGAGCCTGGCCCCAGCTAGTAAGCATCTGAGGCAGGATTCAAACTCAGGTCTTTCTGACTCCAAGCCCAGTCCAAGTGGACTGGGTGCCTAGCTGCCTCCACCTAGATATAATGATTCCAGATGCACAAAACTCTTTTTTAGACCATTCCTAGATGACTCAGTTAAGCAAATAACCTGGACCTTTTGTGCTATTGGAATGCTAGAGTTAATTGCCTCATTGGAGAAGGGTTCATGACAAACATACTGGCACAAATCAACTTGAGTTAGGACTGTAGGGAACATGATTGTACCATCCCTGAAAAGTAGATCCCTATCTCTGATACAGCGGTTTCCACCAGTTCTCCTAATTCTGCCTTCTAGGGCCAAACCGAGCAAGGCTAATCCTTCTTCCTTCAAATGCTGAACATAGAGATCATATCTGTCTCTGAGGTCTTCTCTTTTCCTGGCTAACCATCCCCACTTCCTTCCACATATGAGATGAACTCAAAGCCCTTCTGCATCCCGATTGCCCTCTTCGGGATGTTTCCCAGCTTATCAATGTCCTTTTCAGACTGTGCTGCCCAGAATTGAACATTCTAATCCAGCAGAGTAAGAGGGACCATCCCCTCCTTGGTCTTGAAAGCTAGGCCTCTCTAAATGCATCCTAAGATCTCATTAGCTTTCTTGCTTGCCACATCACCCTAAGCTCTGCGAAAGATAAAATGTTTTAGTAAGGGACACTTCAAGGGATAAATGAGGAGAGATGCATTTTCCTCTTGTAGAAATTCATCTTTTAATAAAATATTCTTCCATTCATGCTACATGGCTATATAGCTTCAAATCATGAGGCACCAGGGTTGCAGGAAAGACGAAAACCACAAACAACCTCAAATCAATCAACGAGCATTTATTAAGCACTTACGCTGTGCCAGGGACCATTCTGGGAGTAGGGATTCAGATATGAGGAATGAAACAATGACTGCTCTTCAAGAAGTGCTAGGTGGTGCAGCAGGTAGAGCACTGGGCTTGGAATCAGGAAGAATCATCTTCCTGAGTTCAAATCCGGCCTCAGACATTTGCTTGCCATGTGACCCTCGGCAAGTCACTTAACCCTGTTGGCCTCAGTTTCCTCATCTGTAAAATGAGCTGGAGAAGGAAATGGCAAATTATTCTAGTATCTTTGCCAAGAAAATCCCAAATGCGGTCACGAAGAGTGAGACATGACCGAACAACAATAACAATGCTCTTAAAGAGCTTCCAGCATGGTGAGAGTAAGCAGGCCATAGCATGTTATCAAGGATGGCTCGCTTTCAAGAAATGCCATGAGAGGCATTATCAATAGGATAATCAATGTATGTTTTAATAAAATAAAATAGACAAGATAGATAATAGATAATAAAATAGATAAGACTCAGACAGGATGAAGAAACACAGAAGGAAGGAAATAAGCATTTATTAAGTACCTACTATGTGCCAAGCACTATGCTAATTACTTTATAATTATTACCTCATTTGATCCTCACAAATACCCTGGGTGGTAGGTACTACCATATCCCTGTTTTATAGTGGAGGAAACTGAGGCAAAGAGAGGTTAAGTGACTTGCCCAGGGTGACACAACTAGTCAATGTCTGAGGCCTGATTTGAACTTGGGTCTTCTTAATTCTAGGCCTGGCATCCTATCCACTGTGTCTCCTAGCTGAGAAGGGAATACCCATACTGATAAAATCACACTGATCCATCAAAGCCTCAGGAGGAGAAGACGTCATAAAATCATCACAGGATATCAAAACTAGAAAGAACCTCAGAGACCATCTATCTCAATACTCTTACTTTACAGGTGAGAAAACGGGGAGTGAAATGAACGGCACATGATCAACAGCTCGGAAGAGGCAGAACAAAGAGACGGAGCTCAGTCTCCTGACTCCCGGTCCTGTTTTGCATTGCATGCAAAATCCAGGACCATCCTGCTTAATAGAGAGTAAAATAAAATACTTTATGTCCGGTGGTCCCAGCTGTCAGTCACTCTGAGATCATAGAAGTATATATTTAGAGCTAGAACGGACTTCATAAGCTACATAGTCCAATTCTATCATTTTACAGATGAGGAAACTGAGGCACAGAGGACCATTATATCACATATCTACAACTGTAAGGGACCTCAAAAGCCATCTAATCCAACCCCCCCTTATTTTATACAGCAGCAAATTGATACTTAAGTGATTGCCCAACATAGGCAGAATTTGAACACAGATCCTAGACTTTAAATTTAACATATCTCTACTGCCTTGTGCTGCCGTAGGAAGAAGTTGCCAATGACCTCTGGCACCCACTTCCTATGATGAAGCAAGTTTTCATCTATTAGTAAGTATAAGCTGCCACATATCATTGCTGTGTCAAAGGTAAGGCACTCTCTGGCACCATTTGTAAGGAGGAGACATTTTTCCTCATTGGACTCTGAGAGGCATTCGATGTTTGCAAAGTGCTTGGGTTTCTAAGATTGTTGGCTTTAGGGAAATGATCCTCAGTTTTAAAGGGGCTGAGAACTGAGAGATTGGTTTGTTTTTTAATAGAAGACAAATCCCCAACTTGAGTGCTGAAAGTTTGCTCCTGTACAGCGGCTCCTGGAAGTCCTAGCAACCATCACCTCAACGATGAGAAAACCCTCTTCAATCCACAGCAGCTGCAGCCTAATGGTTTTGTAGGTAAAGGGCGAGTGAGCCTGAAGTTCACCCAGCTACTAATCTCCAAAAGCTTAGCAGATAACAGTGATTGTGATAACAGAGGGTTCATTGGCTAAATGGACAGGGAGTGTTCTGGCTGAGTGAAATGTGGAGATTTCGAGTAATTGAGGCAGTTCCCAGCTGCTATTAGTTGTCAAGCTACTAATATCAGAAAATGAGATGTGCCTACTCATGCAGGCAAGTCAGGGAGACTCCTGCTACCATTCCTCTCTGGGAATCACTCGGCACCTGAAGGTCTGCCTGGCTCTGTAGAAACTACATTCCAACCCTACAATACCTCGTGATTTTCTGAAAGTACGGTCCGATGTCAAACCTCCGCAGATTCAATCCGTGGCTACCTACTGACAGAAATTAATATTATGCTATTATACTAACAACCAATTATTAATTTGTGATCTATCCTTTTTCCGCCTATTTTTGTTGCGGCTCCACTCCTGAAAAGGCTAAGTAGTCATCGAAAGGTTTGACCAAGTAATATGATCATGCTTAGTCCCCCAAGGCATCTGCTCCTTAAGTAATTTGAATTGGGTCTCACCCAAATGGGACCATGACTTCTGTTTACCCTATAAACAGGACCCCATTTAAGTTAAGACTCTCCTCCAGGGAGTATGACTTTTGTCCTTGCTCCCTTCATTAAAATTTGGGGTTACCTGATCTATAAAGTGGAGAACAAGACAGTGAAAACCTGATTGTAATGGTATATGTTTTTCTGGTTAAGATTGCTAGCAACTTGCATTCCTTAGGAGTCAGAGAGGGGCATGATCAGCCACATCTGAGGGACAGCCTGCTTTCGCCAGCTGTCTTCCTTTCCTCCCAAAGATGAAGTAAAAAGGAGGAGCTGAGAACTCTTAGCCTGTTGTCATTCTGTTGTGTCTGACTCTTCATGACCCCGTGGAGCATAGCATGCCAAGCCCTTCTATACTCCACTATCTCTCAAAAGCTGTCCAAGTTTATGTTCTTTGTTTCCATGACATTCTCTATCCATCTCATCCTCTGCCATCCCCTTTTCCTTTTGCCTTCAATCTTTCCTAACATCGGAGTCTTTTCCAATGAGTTCCGTCTTCACCTTATGTGGCTAAAGTATTTAAGCTGTAGCTTCAGTATTTGACCGTCCACTGAGTAGATTGAATTAATTTCCTTAAGTGTTGACTGATTTGCTCTACTTGTTGTCCAAGGGACTCTCAAAAGTCTTCTTCAGCATCACAATTCCAAAGCGTTGATTCTGCTGAGCTCAGTTTTCCTGATAGTCCAGCCGGAAGCTAGGTGGTGCAGTGGATAGAATGTAGGGGCCTGGAGTCAGGAAAATATCTCCCTGAGTTCAAATCCAGCCTCAGACACTTACTAACTGAGTGACTCTGGGCAAGTCACTTAATCTTATTTGCCTCAGTTCCTCATCTGTAAAATGAACCAGAGAAGGAAATGGCAAACCACTCTAGTATCTTTGCCAAGAAGGCCCCAAATGGGGTCATGAAGAGATGGGAGCAACTGAACAACAACAATCTCACCACCACCACTCCCATCACCATCTTGTCATTTGGAGGGGCTTGCAACTATGAGCTTCGACATGCAGATGGACGTCCAAGATGGCCATGTCATAGTTGGGAGTTCTGACAAAAGGTGATCCACTGAAGAAGGGAATGGCAAACCACTCCAGTATCTTTGCCAAGAAAACCCCATGGACAGTACTAAAACTCTCAGCCTACCTCCTCTTTAAAATGTCTACCAATCAGGATTGCCAGGGGAGGTCCCAATGATGTCTATCAGACCAATCAGAAGAAAGATGCATGTTGGTATGGAAGACCATGCCAGCTCTCAGGGTCTTTGGCAGAAGTGGAGACATGTCGTCGACCTGCCCTTTATTAATAGATTTTGTGCGAGTATTAATAAATTGTGTTATGCTCAGAGAAATGGCCTAATTTTATTTATCGGTTAAATTTCTGCTTCAACATTATTACTTCTAGTTCTACTCTGTTTGGCATTTAAAGCTCTTTACCAGCTGGTTCCTTCCTAAGCCTCCAGGCTTCTTGTACATCACTCCCCTCCATGCTCTCCCATCCAGACACAATGTCCTCTTGGCCACTCCCCACATACAATACTCCATCTTCGATCTCCAAGCCTTTGGACTAGCTGTGCTCCATGTCTGGAATGCTCTCCCTCCTTGCCTCCATCTCTTGAATCCCTGGTTTCCTTCAAGACTTGACTCAAACATCACTTTTAGTGATTGGTGGGAGAAACAGCATGGTACACTGGTTTAGATACTAGATTTGAAGTTGGCAGCCCTGGGTTCAAATGCTGCCTTCGCTAATTATTGCCTGTGACCTTGAGCAAGTCCCTTTCTTTGGAGGCATGGGGTTTCATGATTCCTCTCTTCATCTATTTGAAGGGCTGTGTATTAGGAGGGCAGAGTTTATAATCTCAAAGAGGATCATAAACATGTCTGAAACGTTCGGAACCGCCGGATATAAGAAACTCTCAAAGTAGAAGGCAGAAGAATCAAAACATTTATTTAGGCTCCACAGTAACCAACCCATGAACCAGCAACCCCATTTTGATATATTGATCAAAAGCTTCCAGGCCCAATAAGTACGCCTTGAAAGAGTAACCAGGAGGCTACAGAGAAGCATGATTGCGTAAAGCAAAATCATGTTTCCCCCTCTATGGTAATAAGATTACCCACTGGCCTGAAGTCTTTGTTCAGCTTTCTCCCGTAGGTCAGCTCTGCTACTGGCAGCTCCTGCTTCAGCTGTGGCTGTGGCTGTAACTGTAGCTGTAACTGTCGCTGTAACTGTCGCTGTAACTGTCTCTGGCTCCAACCGGAAAAGGAAAAGAGGATCTTCAAGCTGTCCTCTCCCCTCTTATAGAGTTTTTGACATCATCAAGCACCGCCTGAACGACCAGGGCCGATTGGTTCTTGACTTGGCCCCTCCCCCTAGTGTAGCCGTTAACACCTCCCCTCAGCCAGCCCCATGACTCATCACACAGGAAGTTGTCTGTTTCCTGGAATGCTCTTTGGGCTTCCTGCCCCGGAAGAGCAAGCCACAGTGTCCAGAGGCTCAATGAGGTAAGCTGAGTCATTCAAAGAAAACAAAGGCCATTCTGGCTACACTCCACCCCTTGTTATAGGATACATAATCTAATCAGCCATGTATCCTAGAACATACATTGTGATCCAATTACAAAGGAAACTAAAACATATCATTCATTATAAAGCAAAACATATCATTTGGTGACATTCCTAAATATTGGTTTACGATTCAAATGTGATCCACCCCTAGGTCCCAGCAAGATAATCTCTTCAATCAATCATCCCCAAAATAATTATTAATAATTCAAATGTCCACCCCTAAATCCTTGTATCCATTACATAGGATCAATAATATCATAACAATAAAACAACACAGCAAGGATAACACAAAATAAGTAAACAGAACACTATCATCATTTCCACCCCCCTTGAACGATTGGGGCTCAAAATCTTGGGGTGAGGGGTGAAGGTCTCATTTTCCATAGCTTCTTCATGCTGAAATTGGATGTAGAGATGGCCCTGCCCCCAAAAAGTCCCATTCCAGAGGTCATTTCTTTAACGAGCTGGCAGGAATTCCAAGAATACTACATGCTTAGGCAGTCACCGGAAAGTGCAGGGTGCTTAAGCCTGAAGGAAACAAAACTAGCAACAAGGTTAGCCAAAACAAAGGACAAAAAGAATAGACAAGTATGGACTATAATTCTTCAAATAAAATCATCTCAAGTTTGGTTGAGATTTCAGTTATGCAAAGATCCAACATCAGAGCCAAACTCAGGTGGGAAATGTTTCTTTTCAAAAGGAACATAATGAGGAAGCCAAGAGGATCCCACCCTAGATAGAGACTAAGATTGTCCTCCCAGCCTTTCCCCAAATGTACAAGTTTTCATCCGTTAATCACACAAGGTCACCTTCAGTCTGAGTGGCTTGTGGGCTTGCAGGAGCAGTTCTTATTTCCCTATTTCTCGTGTTATCAAGTCCTCTATACATTCTGTATAATTCATTGGTTGGAATTCCATCTATCATTTCAAAACCTACCCCTGCTCTCAATAAAGCAGTAAACATTTCTTTCCTTGTTACTCTCCTTTGGCGCCAAGTTTGCTGGTTATTCACCCTTCTCTCTCGAGGAGATCTATCCCTTCCCCAGTCACCTAAGTCATGTAACTGTAAAATCTTATTTATCACTGTTGTAAGACGGCTCCCTACTTCTCCAAGTAATAAATTCAAAATTAGTTGTTTATAAGCAGGGGGAGCTGTCCTAATTATTAAATTCCTATGAGGCAGTCCCATTGGATCATTGTAATATTTGTCTGCAGTTCCTATCATAATGGCAGTCTTCATTACCTCCTCCTTTAGTCTCATGATACAATCTCTAAGTGAATACCAGGGTCTGTGCTCAGTGGGCCACATAGAATCAGTAGCATATCTCTTATTGCATCCCACAGCAGCTAATGCCAACAGAGTAGTCCTGCTATCACCATCTCCTTGCTGATGATGTTCCCTAAAAGCTTGTTGAACTAGAGGATCATGGCTGATACCTATGAATCTCATGCAGTCTGTCCTATCTACTGATATTCCACTGGCCCCTTGATCACTGAGTCTTACCATCCAAGATATCAATGGTTCTCCTATTCTTTGGCTGAATCTACTCAAAATATCTGTGACCTCTTGCGGTGAGAAATCTTCCTGAATTTCCCTTGTAACTGAATCTTCACCTCGGGTTTCTGTCTTCCTCCTTTGTATGGGTCGAGCCCTTGTCTGATCATTTAACCATCTCCTATTCTCTGTGTGAGGCACATCCTGAACCCCAGTAGTGTTTTGTGCCTCAGCCCCTAACATTGTCTCATTCTCCCCCCACTCACTTCCTCTGCCACCATGGCTAGGACGAAGCAGGCAGTCAGGCTCTTTCTGGGCTGGGTTGAAATGCACTCTGGGCTTTTTTGGTCTCCTGTTGCTCTTAGCCACATTAATAGAAAAGTTCTCATTTGAGTCAGTTTGGTCTCCTGCTATCTGAGATTCCCCTTCTTCCTGTGGGGTAGGAGTGCCCCCATGTCTTTCACTTAGTCTCAATCTTTCGTATACTAGCCGGTAGGCTGATAACACTATCCAGCTTTGCCTAGATAGTGATGCCCCTGACTGAATCCCAACTTCTCGTAAACACTTTTCCAAATCCCTAGGATCTCCTCTCCGTAGCCTTGGTTCCCAGTTTTCACAGGGTCCAGCTTTTTTAGCCAATTCTTTTGCTAGGGAGGAATAAAATGGATCCTCCCATCCTGGGATATTCATCTCTTCCTCTGGAATTGTTCTGCTTCTAAATAGAGATCTTATACCTAGCGATCCCATCCTCGTCGCCAAATGTATTAGGAGGGCAGAGTTTATAATCTCAAAGAGGATCATAAACATGTCTGAAACGTTCGGAACCGCCGGATATAAGAAACTCTCAAAGTAGAAGGCAGAAGAATCAAAACATTTATTTAGGCTCCACAGTAACCAACCCATGAACCAGCAACCCCATTTTGATATATTGATCAAAAGCTTCCAGGCCCAATAAGTACGCCTTGAAAGAGTAACCAGGAGGCTACAGAGAAGCATGATTGCGTAAAGCAAAATCATGTTTCCCCCTCTATGGTAATAAGATTACCCACTGGCCTGAAGTCTTTGTTCAGCTTTCTCCCGTAGGTCAGCTCTGCTACTGGCAGCTCCTGCTTCAGCTGTGGCTGTGGCTGTAACTGTAGCTGTAACTGTCGCTGTAACTGTCGCTGTAACTGTCTCTGGCTCCAACCGGAAAAGGAAAAGAGGATCTTCAAGCTGTCCTCTCCCCTCTTATAGAGTTTTTGACATCATCAAGCACCGCCTGAACGACCAGGGCCGATTGGTTCTTGACTTGGCCCCTCCCCCTAGTGTAGCCGTTAACACCTCCCCTCAGCCAGCCCCATGACTCATCACACAGGAAGTTGTCTGTTTCCTGGAATGCTCTTTGGGCTTCCTGCCCCGGAAGAGCAAGCCACAGTGTCCAGAGGCTCAATGAGGTAAGCTGAGTCATTCAAAGAAAACAAAGGCCATTCTGGCTACGCTGTCAGATGGAAAAGTGTTTAGACTTGTGCTGCCTAAACCCAAAGGGCAGAACTAAAAGTAATACTCTTTGAAAGACACAAGGAGGCAGATTTTTAGCTTGATGTTAGAAAAGTTTCCTAATATTTAGAGCTATCCAAAAGGGGCAGTTAGGTAGTGCAGTGGGTAGAGCCCTGTGCCTGAAGTCAGGAAGACCTGAGTTCAAATCTAGTTTCAAATACTTATAAGCTATATCACTTCAGTTTTCTTATCTGTAAAATGGGGATACTCATAGCCCCTACCTCCAAGGTTGTTGTGAGAATCAAATGAGATAATATTCATAGAGTTTAGCACAGTGCCTGGAACACAGTAAGTGCTTAATAAATATTTGTTTCCTTCCCAAAATGGAATGCACTGTCTTGTGAAGTAATGGGTTCTCCCCCCTACTAATTTTCTCCAAGTAAAAGCAGTATGACAACATGTTGAGTATGTCATAGAGGGAATTTTTATTCAATTACACTTTGTGCCAGATGACTTCTTAGATTCTTTCTAAATATGAGTTTTTGTGATTCATTAACTAGGAGCAAGAGAGTTTTCCAGAAAATTATCATTGTCATCATCACCATCATCATCATCTCCACTCCTGTCACCATCATGACCATCCTCAGCTTTACCATCATCATCACCATCATCCCCATTCCTGTCACCATCATGACCATCCTCAGCATTATCACAATTACCATCACCATCATCATCATCACATTTGTTGAGCATCTACAGCAAAGATTATGGGGAGAACAACTGTGTAGATATAGATTCAAACCCTCAAGCAGCCTACATTTCAGGTGAAGAGATAGAACAATCACATATGAAACTACATGTTCATGACAAGGCTACATATAAATCTATGGTGCTAGAAAAAGAACTCTGGATCTGAAGTCAAAAGATCTAGGATTTGTATTCTATCTCTGCCACTACCTATGGGACCTTGTACAAGTAATTTGATTTATCTGGGCCTCTGTTTCCTCAACTATAAAATGAAGGGGTTGGACTAGATGACTTTGTGAAATCCCTCCCTGCTCTAAATCTATGATCCTATGTGCAAATGAGTGTAACAAAGAGTCCGACCACATTAAGGTGACATTTGGTAGAGAAGTATTAGTTTGGTTATATGAGGGTCCATGCTGGGAGAACACTCAGAATTCAAGTGGCTAGCATCCCAAAATTTCTGGGATGTAGCTACAGCAGTCCTCAGGGTGAAATGATATCCCTAAAAACATACATGAACAAAAATAGAAAAGGAGAGGATTAATGAACTGAATATGCATTTTAAAAAATAGAGAGCCACAAATAAATTTTAAATAAGCACAAAAGAGATGTTTAAAAATTGGAGGGGGAAAGGATAAACTAGAAACCAAAAAAAAAAAGAAACTCTATAGAAATAATAAATAAAACTAAAAACTGGTTCTTGGAAATGACTAATAAAATCAATAAACCTTTAGCCAATCTGATTAAAAAGAGAGCATAACTATCAATTCATCCAAACAAGCAAAGAAAGGGAATTCACAACAAAACCAGAAGAAATTAAATGATCAGAATCTACAATACACAGT
The DNA here is from genome assembly GCF_011100635.1 of Trichosurus vulpecula. NCBI lineage: Eukaryota > Metazoa > Chordata > Mammalia > Diprotodontia > Phalangeridae > Trichosurus > Trichosurus vulpecula. The sequence continues at coordinate 116,136,499 of NC_050573.1, read as the reverse complement.
GTATTAATTAAAACCGAGAACACCAAAGAAATAGAGGGATACCTTCAAAAATACAAAATACCCAAACTAACAGAAGACTTACAGAAATATTCAGTAATTCAATCTCAGAAGAGGAATTAAAGCTGTCTGTAATAGAACTACCAAAGTAAAAAAAAATTCCTGGTCTTGATGAATTCAAAGAGGAATTTTATCAAATTTTAAAAGAATAATTAATACCAATGGTACAGAAATTACCCTCTAAAATTGGAGGGGCTATGATTATCCCAGAGGGCTTACCTAGGTCAAATTCCTTTCACCTCAGAAGAACAAAGAGAATCAGAGTCGCTCAGAAGCTTTCCTAGGCCATCTAGTACAGCCTACACCTGGAAAAAGAAACTTTTCTAGAACCTATGCAAAAAATGGTCAGTCATGTCACTTTTGCTTACAGACTTCCAGGAAAGGGGAACTCCTTCCCTTCTAAGAGGGCTCCCCAGACACTGTGGACAGCTCCAATCATGAAGCTCCTTTCCCTTACATCAAATCTAAATTTGCCCTTTTGTTCCCATTCTGATGCTGAGCATAGAGTGAAGCTGATATTCCTGGGAGGGCAGAGTTTGTACATGATTGCTATTCTACCTACTGTGGGTACAGTTCCAATAGAGGAAAGAAAAGGCTGGATAGATGTCTTCAAGTATTCAAAGGTCTGTCAGATGAAAGAGCAATTAGGATTATTCCCCTTGGACCCAGAGAACCAAACTAGGAATAGTAGATGGAAATTCCAAAAAGGCAAATTTAGGCTTGGTGTTAAAAAAGCATCTTTAGAGCTGTCTGAAAGTGAAACGGAAAAGCCAGTCCAAAAGACTCATTGGAAGTCTCCAGGCAAAGACAAGATAATCATTCGTCAGATACGCTGTTGAGGGGTTTCTTAAATAGCTCTGGCTTGGATTACATGCCCTCTCTCCTCAGATGGACCCTCTGTTCAATCAATCAGCAAGAGTTTGTTAAGAGCTTGCTATATACCAAGCACTGGGGGAAAAAGGCTGAGAATACTACCCTCCTCCCCAACCCAAAGCAAAGAATAGAACCTATCCCTGAAGAGCTTACACTCAAATGGGAAGAGACAGCACATACATAAATAGTTAACTACAAGATACATAAAAATAGTCACGAGGTAACCTCAAAGGAGAAAACACAAGAGCACGGGAAAGGCCATGGCCAAAGGGAAAACAAAAATTTAAGGAAACAGAATTCTCAAGAGTCTGCAGATCTGAATTCCAGTCCTAGCTTTGCCACTAAATAAATTTTTACATTAGGTCTGGGCCTTAGTTCTCTTCTCTGTATTTTAAAGGTTCCTTCCAGACCTGCCATTCTCTAATTATAGAAACATGTTCACCTCTGACTAAAGCTCAAGCGAGGCCCTACTAATTCTTAACCGGGGATCTGTGGACTTTTTTTTTCTTTTTTCAGTATTTTGGTAACTGCATTTCAATATAATTGGTTTCTTTTGTAATCCCACAAATTTTATTTTATGCATTTAAACACATTATTCTGAGGAGGAGTCCACAGGCTTCAACGGACTATCCAAGGGGTCCAGGATGCCCCCAAAAGATGAAGACTCCTCACCCTAGACTGAGGTGAAACAGGCCTCAATAGACATTTCCAAAATTATTTCTGACCCATTCCTGACGCTTCAATTCTGGTCTTGCTTGGGCCCCCCAACCCCCTGGCAAAGAAAACAATTTCCTTTGTGTGTATTTGTACACATTGCCGAAGAACTTCCCTGGGGACAAAATGCTAAATTTATACCTTCTATGAATTTCCTCAAATCCTCCTGCTTCTTGCCTGCATTCACTTTCAAGACGAACGGTATCGTTTTGCCTGAATCAACCAATTTACATGTGAACATTCATTCACAGATAATTACACGGCTTAGACAAGAAGCTGTTTAAAGGGCAACTTCAAAAAAACAAATGTTTGTGATTTTGAGTCCATTTTCCTCATCTGTAAACTGGGCATAATAATATTTGTACTTGTTTCACAAGGCTGTTGTGGGGGTAAAATGAGATAATATATGTAAAGTACTTTGCAAACTTTTGTTCTACCTAAGTATCAGCTGTTATTAGAATGGTGGCTAACATTTATATAGTGCTTTAAGATTTACATATATTGTCTCATTTGACCTTTCCAATAGCCCTGTGATTACGGTAAGTGTAGTATTAGTTGGGTTTTGGTTTTTTTATTTGGTTTGGTTGGGTTTTTTTTTTTTTTTTGGTTTTTTGAGGCAAACAGTGTTAAATGACTTGCCCAGGGTCACACATCCAGTAAGTGTCTAAGGCCATATTTGAACTCGGGTGCTCCTGACTCCAGGGCTGGTGCTCTATTCACTGTGCCACCAAACTGCCTCTAGTACCATTTTACAGATTAGGAAACTGAGGCTGAAAGAAGTTAAGTGAGTTGACCAGGGTCATTCAGTTAATAAGCATCTGAATTAGGATTTTTAACTCCGAACTTCCTGACTCCAAGTCCAGTATTCTATCTCCTACACCACCCAGCTGCCTACTATAATCCACATCTGTCTTTTTAAACAACTCCCTCTTTCCCTCTTCATTGAAGATATTTCTCTTTGCATGTTTAGAGTTTCATTCCTGATAGCTTCTCATCCTCCTTTGGTTGACTTCTCCTATGGGATTTCCTTCCATGGGAATACGTGTGTGTATTATAATATTGTATTATATGTATTACATGTATTATAAATAATACTATGTATTATTTTTGTTACATATTTATTATAAATAATATATAAAAATAATAAGTGTGTGTGTATGTGCCCCTTCTCTGAATACTCTAAAATCTAATCTCTTCAAATTTAGGAAACAAGTAGACCGTGCCTCCATCAAAATCCTTTGACCTGGGGGACGTAGCCCTCTGTGTTCTGGTATTCCAACTCCGGCGCATGAGGAGGCTGTCCTTACTGGTGTCACATGGATGCGTCACATGGTCTTCTCCACCTAGCCAGCCCCAGCCATGCTTCCACATTCCACCCGGCCCCTCATCTTGCCTTTGGCGCTATCTGCCATCGTACCATCTAGACTACTGAATCTCCCCAGACCTTGTCCTAGAAGACTTTATCCTCTTAACTCTGGAACATAAGCCCTAGGCCTCCCAATGCCTCAGTGGGTGAGTGCATGATACTGCCTACTATGTTTATCCAGCCCCAACCATGCTTTACATTCCCCACCCCCCAACTATCTCTTATCCACCCTGCCACCAGGTGAATTCGCTCTCTCCCCTCCCCCTACTATTTACCAAACCAAAACACCACCATGTAAGCTTTCTGAGGCTGGAGAGTATCTATCTCACTTTTATATTTGTATCCCCAGGATCTGGCAGGGTTTTTGGCCCATAGGGATTATTCAATAAATGCATTTTTTTTCCTCACCCATTCAATTCTAAGAGTGTTCACAACTCCCCCCAACCCCTGCAAATTCCCATCATTCTGACTCCAGCAACCAATTCATCCTTGTGAGAATCATATCCAGAATAGAATTTTTCTCTTGTTACTTCTTCCACCTTTTAAAGAATGAAATTATCATTAAGGCAACTCAAGACATGAGTAACTGCTCCGCTTTTGACTGAGATAGAGCAAACTACATCCAGTGTCTAGATAATTGAAGGGCTCCCATCAGTACTGTACCTGTGACTCTAGTAAGCATTATGCCCTACTTCCTGAACTCATTTCTTTCTTTCTAGGTGGTCTAATATACTTGTTTCTTTTTCTACCTCTATTGAGCTTCACCCAAGTGTTTTTCACCACGCCTCCCCACTCTAGTGCCTAGATTTCCTCATGTAAATATGTTTTCTTAATATACAATATGCTATTTTCTTCCCCTTCCCCTCTTTTTTTTAAACATATCCTGTTTCTTTTAAACAAAATGAATTCTTCCAAGACAAATTCTAATTATGGTCTCATTTAAAGTCCATTTCAGCTCAAAATCTAGGATGCTATGATCTAAATGATACCTATGAGATTAAATCTGCCTCCTTTAGAATCTCTACTTCATGTTGCCTATTGCATAAACAGTATGTATTTCTACAATGCCTGGGGTTTTATGACTGACACCTGTCTTGGATTTCATCTCCTGTGAACTTCTAGATGTCTCTGCTTCTATTCTTCCCACGTGATATCTAGCTTAGTAGATATACATAGGCAGTTACCTCTTTTCACCTTCCTTTCCAATTTCAAATCTTTTTTTAAAAAACAAATTTCAAAACTTAAGACACATTCTTATCAGCCCTTGTGAGGTACACTCCATCCCTGACCAAGAGCCCCTCATCCATTCCTACATTTTAAGCCCTGGCTGAGAAATCCAAATCCCGTCCTTAGGCACCATCTTCTTAATGAGTGTTAACTTTCCAAATCTACCTTTCTGTTCTGAATCCCTTACCTGCAGTCAATAGGGATGAAAACAGTACCTATGACCCTAAGGTCTTCAATTTCTTAACAAAGACTTTATCATTTTTAGAAAGACCTAGCAAAGACTTAATAATTTTGAAGTTCCTTTTGGTGGCAGCATTTATGTCTATATGAATCATCAAAAGTGAGTGGTAGTTATAGGGTTTGACAAGTCTTGAGAGGGTCTCTTGTCACATCTTGGATACATGGGAAGATAGAAGACCTCTTAATTGTTTCTATCAACTCAACAAATAGCTGTCCCTGTACCCCTCAGCAATGAATTATTGCCAATAATCTCTCTGTCTCTGTCTCTGTCTCTCTCTGTCTCTCTCTCTTTCTCTGTCTCTATCTCTCTATCTCTCTCCCCCTGTCTCTGTCTCTCTCTGTCTCTCTCTCTCTCAGACTAGAAAGGTATTCCTTGAATCCCCCTACATTCTCTCTTCTAGGAAACCCATCTTGTATTCTGATCATAAAAGTCTAACCACTAGAAGGAGTGCTGAATGAGTCCAGGAGCCCTGTCACTAGGCACTGACATCTCGCCAGCTAGGCCTCTCTAAAACTGGGCATGAATGATTAAAACCCTCTAATCCTGAGCAACAGCGCATGTGTGAATTCTCACTTCCCATTGGGATAGGCTATTCAGCAAATAGTCATACAGGAAGCCTGTTCTACTCCATAATGTGTCTTTCGTGTGGGGGGGGGTGGAGGGGTATATAACCAAGCAGGCTTAGGAATGATGACTATCAAGTTTTCATGACAATTTAGATAACACAAACAAGAAAACTCTATAGGGAGAAAAGCAGAAGATATGGGATTTATTAACAAATGAAGGAAAAAAGAGCAAAAAGAGCTTCTAGTTGGGCTGATATTCTTCACCAGCTCCAGGACCTAGAGCTTACCATCTTGTTTCTCCTGGCTCATACCTAGTCAGCAAATCAGGTCCAGACTCATTCCTCGGCAATACATCCCATCACCTCCACTGTTCTCTGTCCCTAGCCATCGTCGCTGTTCTCCGTGCTCAAGCAACACTGAATGGAGTCCTGTGGTCACCCCACCCTGGCCCTCCATCATCTCTGCTCAGTGTCTCCCTGCAGCACCTGCCTTGCTGGCTTCTTCCCAGAAGTCTATTCTAGACCAAGAACGAGATGACAGGAACTTCAGGCGCTTGGAGCAGTCTGCCATCTCACCTGGATCACCGAATTTCCACGGCAATGACTCTTTTAATAAGACAGGTCTGTGCTATACAGCAAGAGGGAAGAGGTGAAGTAGAAGAGGAGCAGGGAGGAAATGAGGGAGGGAGGGAGAGAGAGAAGGAAAGAAGGAAGGAGGCTTCTGAATTAGTCTTTTAAAAATTCATTGTATTGATGTTGTCTTTGCATCACCTCACCTTCCCACCTGGCACCTTCCCTCCGGATTTAAAAAAAAAAAAACAAACAAGCAAAAATATCTGAGACAATGACCACAGATAACAATGTGAGCCACATTCTCTGCTAGTGGTTCCCCACCTCTCAGACATAAGGGAGTAGATAAGTTTCATTATCTCTTCTCTACAAACTTCCTTGGTTTCTCCATGCCTGATAGTCCAACTTCCTTTCAGTGATCTGTTCATTTACATTGCTTTCATTGTGTATGTTATGGTTCTCTTAGTTCTGTTCATTTCATCCTGTAGCCGGGCATGCAAATCTTCCCACGTCTCCCTGAATTCTTTGTATTTGTGCCTTCTTACCGCACAATAATATCCCATTACAATCATAGGCCACAGGTTTGATTTTCTTTCATTCATTCCCCAGTCTCTACGCACCCACTCTGTTTCCAATTCTTTGCTCCACAAAGAATGCTGCTATGAATATTTTGTCAACTATTGGGCCTTTGTTGCTATCTTTGATTTCCTTGGCATATGCACCCAGGAGCAAGATTGCTAGATCAAAGTCAGTTTAGACACCCTTGTTACATAATTCCAAACTGGAATACAGAAGCAAGTCACAGCTCTACCAACAGAACATCTGTGTGCCTGTTTTCCTATAACCCCTACAATATTAACTATTCTCACCCTTTTACATCGTTGCCAATTTGCATAGGGGTAAAGTGAAATCTAAGTTTTAATTTGCATTTCTGTTAGATTTCTCCATATTTGAAACAAGCTTTCACATTATCATCTACAGTTTGCAATTCTTTTGAAAACCACTTGTTCATATTATCTTACTGCTTATCTATTAGGGAAGGGTCTGGCTATTTTATATTTATTATATGTATATTTGTTATATTATTACATTTATATTTTATATTCCTACATGCTTTGGATATGACTTTTGTTGATGATATTTGATGTAAATATTTCTCTGCCTCTACCACATCTCTTCTAATCTGGTTTCGTAATTTGTTGATCACACAACATGGTCATTGACTAAAAAGGTAGATATAACATTATGTGTCACCCCATTGGTGATTGCTTAATTTGCCTCTCAACTCTGGTTAAAGCAAATACCGGGTTTGGGATTTCTAAAAAGTTGGTACTCCTTAAATGAAATGATCTGGAGTTTTATCACCATGCAATTTAGCAAGCAGGCAAACAAAAATATATACATACATTATGACAATATAAACAAATGTTTGTCGCCACATGCAAGAAACTTGCCCCAGTGTGAAGGTAAAGGAGAGGTCTGAAAAGCTGGAGTCCAGCCTAGCAGTAGAACGATGCTGCAGTCAAGATGCTGGTTTCTACAACACAGAGGGACCTGTCCATCTGCTATGCTACATTTAGAAGTGAATGTGGTGGGGCAAACATTTTATAGAAATTGCTTTAAGTTTGAGTCCACTCTCTAGATTAGGTACACAATATATAGAAGCACAGCAAACTAATGTTTGAGAAACCCAAAGATGTCAGCTATTGGGGCAAGAATTCACTATGTGACAAAAACTAATGGGAAAACTAGAAGGTAGTCTGGCAGAAACCAGGCATAGACCAGCATATCACATCATATACCAAGATAAGCTCAAAATAGGTATTTGAAGGTTATATGGTAAGCAAATAAATCAGGGGAGCATGGAAAAAATTACCTGTCAGATCTATGGACAGGAGAAGAGTTTCATGAACAAACAAGAGATAGTGAGGTTTGTGGGAGTTAAACCAATGCAGACAAAATGAGAAGAAACATGGGAAACATGGGAAATTTTATGTCAGATTTCCCTGGTAAAGGTCTCATTTCTCAAATATATGGAGAATAGAGCCAAATTTATAAAAAATAAAAAAGGACCATTCTCCAACTGATAAATGGTCAAAGGATATGAACAGGCAGTTTTCAGAGAAAGAAATCAAAGTAACCAGTAGTCATGTAAAAAATGTTCTAAATCACTAATTATTAGAGAAATGAAAATTAAAACAACTGAGGTATCCCCTCATGCCCATCAGATAGGCTAAGATGACAGAAAAGGAAAATGATAAATGCTGAAGGAGTTTAGGAAAAGAGGTGCATTAATGCACTGAAGTTGGTGGAGTTGTGAACAAGTCTAACCATTCTGGAGAATGATATGGAACTATGCCCAAAAGGTTATAAAACTATGCCTATCCTTTGATCCAGCAATACCACTATTAGATTTATACCCTGAGGAGAGCAAAAGAAAAGGAAAAGGACCTATATATATCTACAAAAATATTGAGAACAGCTCTTTTTGTAGTGGCAAAGAACTGGAAACTAAGGGGATGCCTATCAATTGAGGAATGGCTGAATAAATTATATATGAATGTGATGGAATACTACTGTGCTATAAGAAATAATGAAGGGATAATTTCAGAAAAAACCTGATAAGACTTTTTATATATTTAGATAGTTATTCTATTTTAATATTTTGGTTTTTTCCAATGACATGTAAAAACAATTTTTAACATTCTTTTTTTTAAATTTGAGTTCCAAATTTTCTCCCTTCCTCTTTCCCTCACCTCCCCACTCCCTGAGATGGTAAGCAATTTGATATGAGTTATACATGTGCAATCATGTAAAACATAGCTCCATATTAGTCATGTTGTGAAAGAAGACACAGACCAAAAGAAAAAACAACATGAAGAAAATAAAGTAAAATACTATATGCTTCAATCTGTATTCAGACTCCTTCAGTTCTTTCTCTGGAAGTGGATAGCATTTTTTATCATGAGTCCTTTGGGAGTTGTGGTGGACCATGGTATTGCTGAGAATAGCTAAGTCATCCAAAATTGATTATAATACAAGATTTCTGTTATGGTGTACAAAGTTCTAGTTCAGCTCACTTCATTTTGCATCAGTTCATGTAAGTCTTTCCAGGTTTTTCTGAGAATATCCTGCTCATCATTTCTTATAGCCCAATAGTATTCCATCACAATCATATACCATAGCTTGTTCAGCCATTCCCCAATTAATGAGCATCCCCTCAATTTTCAATTCTCTGCCTCCACAAAAAGAGCTGCTATAAATATTTTTGTACAAATAGCTCCTTTCCCATCCACCTACCCATTCCCTCCCCTTTTTTTTATAAAAGCTCTTTAGGATACAGACTTATAAGTGCTATTGCTGAGTCAAAGGGTATGCATAGTTTTATAGACCTTTGGGCATAGTTCCAAATTGCTTTCCAGAAAGGTTGGATCACTTTACAATTCCACCAAGAGTACATTAGTGTCCCAATTTTCCCACATTCTCTCCAATATTTATTATTTTTCTTTTCTGTCATATTAGCCAATCTGATAGGTGTGATGTGGTACCTCAGACTTGTGTTAATTTGCACTTCTCTAATCAGTAGTGATTTAGAGCATTTTTCCAAATGACTACAGATAGCTTTGATTTCTTCATCTGAAAACTGTCTATTCATATCCTTCAACCAATAGAGAAATGGCTTGAATTCTTATAAATTTTACTCAGTTATCTATATATTTGAGAAATGAGGCCTTTATCATAGATACTTGCTATGAAAATTGTTTCCCAACTTTCTGCCTTCCTTCTAACCTTGGTTGCATTGGTTTTGTTTGTGCAAAACTTTTTAACTTTAGTATAATCAAAATTATCCATTTTACATCTAGTAATGCTCTCTGTCTCTTGTTTGGTCATAAACTCTTTCCTTCACCATAGATCTGACTGGTAGACTATTCCTTGCTCTCCTAATTTGCTTATGGAATCACCTTTATGTCTAAATCATGTACCCATTTTGACCTTATCTTGGTATATTGTATAAGATGTTGGTCTACACCTAATTTCTGCAAAACTGTTTTCCAGTTTTCCTGGCAGTTTTTGTCCAATAGTGTTTTCTTGTTCTAAAAGCTGGGGTCTTTGTATTTTCAAACACTAGATTACTATGATCATTTACTACTATGTCTTGTGTACCTAATCTATTCCATAGATCTACCACTCTATTTCATAGCCTATACCAGATAGTATAGATGATTACCACTTTATAATACAGTTTGAGATCTGGTATGGCTCAGCCACCTCCTTTCACATTTGTTTTCATTAATTACCTTGATATTCTTGACCTTTTGTTCTTCCAGATGAATTTTATTATTTTTTCTAGCTCTGTAAGATAAATTTTTGGTAGTTTGATTGAAGATTTTTATGAACTGATGCAGTAATCAGAACCAGGAGAACAATATACACAGTTAACATAGTTAATATTGGAAAGATAATCAACTGTGGAAGACTTAGTAACTGATCAATACAAGATTCACTACAGCTCCAAAAGATTTATGATAAAAAATGCTACCCACCTCCAGGTAGAGAGCTGACAGACTCAGAATGCAGAACAAAACTTTTTTCTTTATTTTTATGGATTTGGGGAGTGTGGGGCATAGCTAATGCAGAAATATGTTCTGCATGACTTCATATTATAATGAATATTGTATTTCTTGCCCTTTCAATGGGTGGGGGAAGGGCGGGGGAAGAGGGAGGAAGAGAATTTAGAACTGAAAATTTTTAAAAAATTAAAATTAAAAAGAAAAAGTTTGAGCCTCACTCTCCCTGGGCTATAGGTGGCATAGAGAAAAATGTGCCCCCAGGTATTAGAAGGAAATGTGCTTCTCTAGTTGATAAATCTTCTCAGCAAATATCACTTTGTAAAAGCTAACTGATGCTAATTGTTTAATTTAATTGGGGGCACCAATCACTAGCAGTTAATATTGAGCAGAATACACCAGAATCACCAGCTCAAGCTGATTATTAAAGAAGAATCAACCTCCAAGGATTTCTTTAGTCTTGCTCTGGGCCATTTGACTCATCAGTATGTGAGTTGGGATAAGGACCCTGAGAGATTCCAAAGGCTATATCATCCTAGCCACATCCTAGTGGTTATAATCTCTAGTTTCTAAGTCCTCCTTCCTTTCTCAAAAAGTTCAGTATGTGACTCGTAGCCTCCCTCTCTTCCCCAGTCTTAATTCGTAGACTTGAGAACTTTCATTTACATGCTGATGTCCCCTCAAAAACCCTTGCTTCCCAGTTCATTGACAACCTCAATACCCAGGTCTATACCGTCACTCCATGGTAAGCACACACAAGGATGCTCATACCCTCGATCTAATCACCAGTGTGTGTTCTGCCTCCGCAGTGTTTCATCCCAATGTTGCTCTGTCTGACCATAGCCTCTTATCTATCTCTCTCCGTACCTCATCCCCTCCCCCCTTCACCAAACCTTTTCTTTATCATCTCCACAACCTCCAGTCACTCTACCCTTCCCTACTTTCCCAGTCTCTGTTCTGACCTCTACTCATTCTACTCCCTTTCAAATCTTAACCCTATAGTTATCCAGTTCAACTTTACACTGTCCACTACCCTTAAGTCCTTTGCCCCCTTGACCTTTTGTACATACCTTGCCCAACTAGAATACTCCCACCATCTACCTTCTTTGCTTCTACAGACATGATGTTGAACTCTGAAATAGGAAGTCATGCAGCTGTGCTGAATAGGTCCACTGCACATTTGTCTGATTTTAACTGGGATCTCACTGCTGGATACCGATCCTTTTACTCTTCCCTAATATCCTATTCCCCTCGATTTTTATGGTGAAGTGTTAAGTCAAGATCTTCAGGTCAGAGGGTGAGGGGATGGATTGCTGTGGGAAACTTGAGGAGGAACAAGAAGATTTACAACAACTACCATGGAGAATGAAAGAATGCATAAATCAGGGAGGAAGAGAATAGAGACAGTAGGTGATTGGTAAGTGCTTGTTTAATCATTGACCTAAAGTGAAATAAATCAGCTAAGCCTCATATCTTGCCTAGCACCTAGCAAAGTGATCCACACACAGTAGGTGCTTAATATTTATTCGGCTGAACTGACAAAAAAGTACCTAACTGTACAAAAATATTTATAGCAGCTCTTTTAGTGGTGGCAAAGGATTGGAAATTGAGGAGACACCCATCAGTTGGGGAATGGCTGAACAAGTTGTGGTATATGATGGTGATGGAATACTACTGTGCTATGAAAAATAATGAGCAGGAAGATTTCTGGGAAAATTTGGGAAGATTTACATAAACTGATACAAAGTGCAATGAGCAAAACCAAGAGAACATCGTACACAGTAATGACAATATTGTATGAGGAACAGCTGTGAATCACTTAGCGATTCTCAACAATGATCCAAGACAATTCCGAAGGACTTATGATGAAAAATTCTATCCACCTCCAGAGAAAGAACTAATGGAGTCTGACTGCAGATTGAAGCATGTTTTTTTTTTTTACTTGCTTTATTTCTCTTGGTTTTTTTGGTCTGTTTTCTTTTGCAACACGGCTAATATGGAAATGTTTTGCGTGACTAATATATATAATCTGCCTCAAATTGCTTGCCTTCTCAAGGATGGGAGAAGGGGAGGAGAGAGAGAATATGGAACTCAAAAAAAATTTAATATGAATATTAAAAACTTTTGTTTACATGTAATTGAGAAAATTTTTAAAAATTAAATGTTAAAAAGAAAGACCTGAGTTCAAATCCAGCCTCAGGCACTTACCATTTGTGTATCCTTAGGCAAGTCACTTAACCTCAGTTTTATCTATTGAAAAATGGGGATGATAACAGCACCTACCTTGCAGGGTTGTTGTGAGAATGCAGTGAGATATTTGTAAAGCACTTGGCACAATGCCTGGCACATAGTAGGTGCCACGTAAATGTGAGCTATTATTATTACTTTGAACAAGTCACTTGCCTGCTCAGTTTCTTCCTTTGAGGAAGCTGAACTATCTAATTTCCCTTTTAAGTCTAAATCTTCTAATTTTATGGGGTCTCACACATGCTAAATAAAGATGTGCAAATCCCTTAACCTTTATATTTCTCATGCAATCAAAACCAGAGTTGGAGTTTCCATTTGCTCCAGTGTAATCCCTTATCTTTTCCCCAAAACCCACACCATCTCCAAACTTCCCTATTTTTGTTAAAAGCACCACTATCCTTCCAGTCATCCAAGTTGGCGACATCATTCTTAACTCCTCACCTCTCTCACCTTCCATATTCAATTAGTTGCCAGATCTTACTTCTTTTTCCATACCTCTCACATCTATTCAATTCTCTCAATCCATAATCATCCCTAATTCAGATTCATTCTAACTGATCTCCTTGCCTGGCTCTCCCATCCAATCCACCTTTCACAAAGCTGCCAATGATTTTCCCGAAGAATAGATATGACCATATCCCTTCCCCCCTACTCAATAAACTCCAGTGGTTTCCTATTATCTCTAGGATCAGATTAACTATTCTTTAAGACACTTAAAGCTCTTCACCTCTGAGGTGAGGAAAATGATAAATGTTGGAGGGGATGTGGAAAAATTGGGACACTAATGCACTATTGGTGGAGTTGTGAATTGATCCAACCATTCTGGAGAGCAATTTGAAACTATGCCCAAAGAGCTATAAAACTGTGTGTACCCTTTCACCCAGCAATACCACTGCATCCCCGAGATGAAAACTAAGAGGAAAAAGACTTATATGCACAAAATATTTATAGCAACTCTGTGGTGGCAAAGAACTGAAAATTGAGGGAATGTCCATCAATTGGGGAATGGCTGAACAAGTTGTGGTATATAAATGTGATGGAATATTATTGTACTAAAAGAAATGACAAGCAGGATGCTCTCAGAAAAACCTGGACTTACATGAACCGATGCAAGGTGAAGTGAGCAGAACCAGAACAATGGACACAGTAACAGCAACATCGTATGATGATTAACTGTGGATGACTCAGTTATTCTCAGTAATACAGTGATCCACAACTCTCAAAGGACTCATGATGAAGAATGCTATCTACTTCCAGAGAAAGAACTGATGGGGTCTGAATGCAGATCGAAGCATACGGTATTTTACTTTATTTTCTTCCTGTTTTTTTTTCTTTTAGTCTCTGTCTTCTTTCTCAACATGACTAATATGGAAATGTTTTGCATGATTGCACATGTATAAACTATCAAACTGCTTACCATCTTGGTGGGAGAGGGGAGGAAGGGAGAGAATTTGGAACTCAAATTTTTAAAAAATGAATATTAATTGTCTTTACATGTAATTGAGGAAAATATAATTATTAAAAAAAATTTTAAAAAGCAAAAGCACTTTATAACCTGGTCCTATTTTAACTGACATGTCACTCACGTCCTATGCCCCAGACATAACAGCTCTCTTACTGTTCCTCACATATGACTCCATTTCTGTGGCTTTGTAATTCCTGGCCTCTTTCAAGACTCTGCCCAAGCATCACCTTGTGCACAACAGTCCCTCTCCTGACACTTTCCCTATTTCCTGGGTTACAAATGATCTTATACAACCACATCCACTGCCATGTCTTATCCTTGCTGCCTTGTTTTATGGTTATTTGTGTGCCTGTCTTAATGCTCTATATGGCCATAAGGACCTCCAGAGAAAGAAGCACGTCTCATACAATGCCTCACAGATGGGAGCTCAACGGTCATTAAGTAGGTACAACATTTATGAAGTAGGCATACTCCCAGGTTCATGCTGAAAAGAACTTCATTTTTCCGTGAATTCTGGTGGATTTTGTCAGCTTGTTTTGTCACAGCCGAGAGAAAAGGTTGGAAAGGGACTTGGGGGGAGGGAGGGACCTTACTCTGTTACTAGTCCACAAATTAAACATGCCCAAGAACCACTAGCATAGAAAGTATATAACTTGATGACAGTGATGCCTCGTGATAAAAAAAAGTTACCCAATATCTGCTTTGTATGTATCAATGAGTTAAGTCAGTCAACAAGCATACATTAAGCACTTACTGTGTCACAGGTACTTTGCTAACACTAGGGATACAAAAAAAGGCCAAAACACAGTACCTGTCATTAGAGGGGAAGTTCCTTGAAGGCAGGGACTCTTTCAGTACCTGACACATAGTAGATGATTAAGAAATACTTAACTGATTGTAAAATGGGAGACAGATACTTCACAGGGTTTCTGTAAGAATCAAAGAAGGTATATAAAGCACTTTGTAAACCATAAAGTACTAGTTGTCACTGTTAATAGCAAACCATGTTCCTACCTTTTTTTTTTCAAAGCCTATGTCAGACTTATGCCCAGGAAGCCTTCCTACACTGATTTATCCCAAATCCTTGTTGATATAAGTGATTTCAGCAATTCATCTTAGGGATCAGTTGATAGTACATATACATACATATATACACACATACATATACCTTCTGTTCCTGTAAATGTTACATTTTTTATGGTAAATTCCTAGAAGGCAGGGACTTGTTTTATCTTTAGAGGCGCTCAAGATGGAATCACACATCAGAGGATCATGGCTGTAGAGCCCAAAGGGATCTTAGAGGCCACTGAGTCCTACCTCCTCACTTTATGTTTATTCAGGCCCAGAAAGTTTAAGTGACTTGTCCATGGGCACACAACTAGTAAGGGCTGGGGAAGGGGGGGCAGGATTTATAAAGAGATTTCAAGTCCAGTACTGTCTCCACTATACCGAGATCATATAGTCTAATACCTTCATTTTACAGATGAGTTCCAATGAGGTTACATGATCTGCCCATGGGCACACAGATGCTGAAAGAACCAAAACTAGAACACATGCCTCAACTCCCTGCCCAATATACTTTCCCCTGAACCATAGGTCCCATAGAATCCCATACCAAAATATATTCTTACTCCAGTGCTAAAAACTTAAGTTCTCAGCAAATGCCTCTGCTTTAATGGTAATTGCAAAACGTCTGTTGGAAATTTCAACACATACTAACAATTGGCTGGCCCTTGATTCTGTGGGAACAAACGGGAATCTGGTACGAAAGCTAATGCCAGCAGATACATTTTCTTAAAATAAACAATCCAATGTTGTATTTTAAAATGACAAGTTAAGAAAGCCAATACTCCCAGTGTTAATAACCTCCTTGGACTGAGGCTGTCTCTGCAGGTCTGTACCTTCATGTGGAATCAGATCAAGTTTAAAAAGGCAATCAAGTGTAAGCCATACTTGACTCTTCTGAAAAAGTCAGATTCACACAAAAGAGGATATTTGCACAAAGTGTGCATGGAACTTCAATTGTAAAGGAAGCAACCAGTACTACAGTTGAAGAGCCAAAACTAGTCATTTTGGATCCAGGGGGAAAAAGGGCATTTGAGGGGCAGAGGCGAAAGGGAAGACACTGCCCCATGATGGGGAGGAAAGAGAACCAATGTGCTCTAAATTTTAGCATCCTTAGGCAAAGTCAGTTGCCTATTACTGTTGAATGAGATTAGGAACTCGACCACGTGTACTTGCTTTATCACCTATCTTCAGCAATATCAATGAATGATGGCATTTGATGCTAACTCCTGGGTATTATTTGCAAAGAGCAGCATGAGGTCATGGACAGAGATAAACAGGTGACCTGGGTTCAGCCCCAGTTTTGCTAGTCACTAGTTGTTTAAGCTTAGACATCATTTTCTGTCTCTGGATCTCTGTTTACTTCTTTGTAAAAAATGTTAGGGGGTTTCCCTCTGTATGGACTGTTAGGAAGGCCAAACTCTTTTAAGAGATTAAAGATCTGATTTATGAAGTTCTGGACATAAACAGGCAGCAGCATATTACTAATAACAAAGAATAGTGTGTAACAGCATATATACTCATAGACACGTATGACCAGAAAGGAAGGCAAGCTAGTCATGTTTTATGAATAGGGAACACTGATGGTCAGCCCATGTGGTCTATCTAATACCAATCTGACAATAGACCCAAAGGATGCCCGAAAACAAGTTCAGTAGACCTACCATGGATACGATAATACATGGAAGAACAGATAAGAGGGCATGGATGAAAAGGTATAATCTACACCAGAGCTGTCCAAAATGCTGCCCCGGGGGCTGCATGCAGCCCTGCGGTTGGATTTATGAGGCTGCCTACAAGAATAGAAATTTACATAAATGCTTTAGTAAATGAGCTACCGCAGAGCTCTTACTAAAATGGCAAATCAAAATATATTGTCTATTGTTTCAATAAAAACCTAAGGTTGGACAGCCCTGATCTATACCACTGGAAGGAGTACCCACATGGATGATAGTCAAGGAACAAAATGGCAGGGCAGGGGTATTGGCCTAGATGATTTCTGAGGCTCCTTCTAGCTCTCAAGTCACATGACAGAGGTGAACTAGCTTTTGAAAGGGTAGCAAAAGGCCTAAGTTGCCAAGTGACTCGAATATTATCCTGTTTGGCCTTGGCTTTATCCTAGCAGAATCACATAACTTTTCGACTCCTCCTGTGTAAAACTTGCTAAGTGCCTACTTGCTAAACAGCTCTTTTCCATTTCTAGTTATTCTGACTGCCCCCCAAAATAGCAGCTGACATTATTTTCACTGCTCTGATTAAAACACAGCTTGGCCCTACCTGCAGGGAGTAGCAAACTAAAAGTATTTAGAGCAATCCAGATAACAAGGCAATTAACAAGGGTCAGTGATTCTAAATATATTCATTTGGATAGTAACTGCATTGTCAAATCAGAGCAAAGGAGGAGGGACAGTAACCATAGAATCTGAGGTGAAAAAGACCACAGAGATCTTTCAATCCAACTTTATGACATCATCATCTGAAGGCTGAAGGCTGGGAGGAATCTTAGCAGTTCAGCTAATCCAACCTCCTCCTTTTGATAGGTGAGGCAAAATTGAGGCCAAGAGAGGTTAAGCGACTTTCTTGAGGTCACCCAGGCATTAAGGGCAAGGCCAAGATTTGAACCCAGTTCCTCTGCTCCAAATCCAGTGTTGTTTCTGGACGTGGAAATATCTCCGCAGAGCCTCCTACTGTTCAAGTGACTTTAAGTCTGACTTAATGGGTTTTTAATTACTATTACTGTGCTGCTTCAATTTATCTTCCTAACACGAGACTCTCAAGAGTCTCATGCTTGAAAGTTAGCTCACATTTATAGGGAACATTGTAATTGCCAAAACATTTTCCTCACCAGCCCATGAGGGAGGGAGCATTACTATGAGGCCCAGAGACATGGCACACAAATGGTTAAGCATCAAAGAAGGGGAATGAAGCCAAGTCTTTGGACTAAAAGTCATGGTCTTGTTGGTAGGTCCTACAAACATCCCTCAGGTCCTCCTCCTAAGTAAATCCTTTCCTTTCAGTAATTCAACAGGTCTAGCACCCTAAATAAAAACCAAGTTTCCAAGAATCTCTCACTGGTGCAGAGAAAAGAACCAAGCCCAGAGGGAGATGGGAACTTTTTCATTCTAAAAACAGATACATTCCATATAATAACCTCAATACCATGCTGTGATCTTTCACTAATACCAAGAGGGTCTGGCTGCCATTAGGTCAATGAAAAATTCTGGGAAAAAAGGATTAGAATTCCAGCTGGGCTTACTTTTTTTTTTTTGGAAGGGGGAAAGCAGGGCAACTGGGGTTAAGTGACTTGCCCAAGGTCACATAGCTAGTGTGTCAAGCGTCTGGGGCCGAATTTGAACTCAGGTCCTCCTGACTCCAAGACCGGCGCTCTACCCACTGCGCTGCCTAGCTGCCCATGCTTACCACTTTAACACTCCACTTTCCACAGAACCCTTTTATTAAGATGATTTGTTAAGTTTGAACTGAGTCAAAGGGCCACACTTGATGACCTAAGAGGGCCACATGGCCTCGAGGTTGCCGGCTCCCCGCCCCTGGTTTAGACAATATGCTCTCCTGTATATTGGGGTCTATAGTAGGAAATTCAAAGGGTGATTTATGTTTATGCTCGCATGTCTAAAATGCATGCATTTAAGTCTCATGTTCCACAAACACCCTCACCTGCTCACAACCTCAGCCTATCAAAAAGCTATCATGTAATACCTAGTTCCAATAGTCCCTCTCCTGACACTTTCCCAATTCCCCTGGGGGTACAAGTAATCTTAGTCTCTTCTGAAGAGTTCTCCCAGGTTCATGCTGAAAAGAACTTCATTTTTCCATGAATTCTGGTGGATTTTGTCAGCTTGTTTTGTCACAGCCAAGAGAAAAGGTTGGAAAGGGACTTGAGGGGAGGGGAGGACTCTGTCACTAGTCCACATACTAAACATGCCCAAGAACCACTACCATAGAAAGTATGTAACCTGATGTGATGCCTAGTGATAAAGAAAGCCACTATATGCCAAGAACCAGTCTTCACTGTCCACAAAAACCAAGACAGGCATAGGAAGACAGCTGCCTTAGTCAGTCAGTCAAAATTTATTAAGCTCTGGATGCTGCTTAACTGTTTTGTATATACTACTGAGCATGTGCTGTCAAAAGCTGTCATTCATCAACAAGAGTGAGGCTGTTGCCTCCCTGTCAATAAGGTGCTTGGAGTTGGTATCCAGTTGTGCGAATGGGTGCCAGTGAGTCATCCACAAACCCTTATTGGACCCCTTTGCAAAAGGCTGAGGCTAGGAGTACGGTCTGCAGCAATACGGCTCATGGGGTATGAGTCCACGGGGCTCAAACCCATGACTTCAGTCTCATGAGCACCATCCTAGAAAACGGCACTACGAAACAGACAGTACAAAAGGTTTAAGGAAATTTACAATGACATACAGACCTTCCAAGTTGTAAAATTTAATTTATCATCTTTATGCCAACAAATGTTTGATTACACAAAGAAATATTCTCTATAGAAAAGCACAGAGATTCCACTGTCATCACAGGCTTTAGTGAGCTGAACACATGTTAAGGAGCACTTTAAGTAAGATCACTCCAGCCTCGAGCATAACGAGGGATCCCGAAATGATCAACTATGTCTTCTTAGAAGGGTTTAAGAGAGAGAACGTTATGATCAGTGCAGTGCAGATCACTTGGGAAGTTTTAGAAACCACTGCAGTTGACCTTTAAACAGCTGACGCTTAGCTCACCATCAGGCTCCATTTTAAAAAAGAAAGTAGCGAACCAGTATCAAAGACTACTCCAGGGATGCCCAAGACCAGTGGTAGTACAGACAAAACATAATAGGAATAATGGCTTCTAAAATTGTATAGTAAACTTTATTTACGGCCAACAGCAGAACACATACGACAATAAATTTCAGATGCTCTCTGCCTAACTTTTTTAAAAATATAAATAAAAATGGAGGGGAGAGGCAGGTGTTAAGAAAGCAGATGTAAATTTAGTACTGAAAATAAGGGAACTATTTTTCCACCAACAAAGCCTTGAATAACAACACACATAACCATCCTTGCAGTCCTTCTACATGCCTGCGTATGGAAAACCAGTATGCGTCACTAGGGCCCAGAATGGTGCCTCTTTCACAATGAGACTGAGGAACAGAAATGTTTAAAGCTAGTTCATCCTGACTCAAATTTGTGGAACTAGTATAAGGACATCACAGCAAAGTCGGCTGACTTGAGACTAAAAGCATATGCTGAAAAAAGAAACATTTAGCTGTGTGAAACACTGTAGGCTTCAAAAGCTTTATTTGGTGACAAACCTTGCTCTGATAGGGAAAAAAAATAACCCACTTAGGAAAAAGAAGATTTCCAAATTGTTTTGATTTACAGAAGTCATACACTCATGTCTGAGAATGACAAAAACAGAAACAATTCAAATACACCTGATAACCCGAAATATATTTGCAATCCATTTGGGCTTTCCTGTGTTCATCTTTAAAATATTTAACTTTTAATATATAACGAAGTTTGGGATCAATTCACATGTTTTATTTTGTTTCATTTTTTAAAAAGGGGAAATCTGGCAAGCAACACTCCCATTCATAATCCACGATGGACAAGGTTGCTAATCCTAATACAAATCTGCATAGCTCAATGACTCAGTAAAACATCAAATGAAACATAAAAGTATCTGGAGAAGTGTGGCAAACGGTCACAGGTGAGGTGTGGCTGCAGCTCTGCAGGAACACCTGCAGAGGGGTCAGTGCTGGGCCTCTTCCAACACCCGACATGCTAAGAGTCAGGGCCAAAGCCAGCTTCTGTCCTCATCTTTTCTTCTGCCCTCGGCCAATCTTCTCCCCATCTTCTTTCTCAAGTTTTGATGCCCTCTCCTCCTTTCTGCCACCACAGGCAAGGAAAACTGTCCTTGCACAATAGCTCCTGGCTCTCAAACCGATCCCAAGAGTCCGCATCATAAGGAAGGAGAGCACACCATAAAGGCAGCATCACTAAATAAACGACCTTCTCTAAATTTCAAAGGGTGATGGCATTTTTGGTGGGGTGGGGAGAGGAGTGGGGGTGGGAGGGTTTTCCTTAGAATCAGTCTTCTGACAAAGTTTTGGTTACATTGCCACAGAAACAAAAATCTACAGAGCTATTCAAACTTGGGCCAGTGTGACCGCTGTTCAGAAAAGGGAGAGGGAGAAGAGAAGACACAAAAACTGCAGCTGGTTTTGAAAGATGCAGAGTTGATGTTTCTTTCTTCAGAGTAGTAAAGAGTTGAGCGTGATCACTAATTTGGAGGGAAATTTAACATTTCTCTTCGGGACTTTTAACAATTTGTCTTGTACTGAAAAAAAAGGACATTCTGCACGGGCCAGATCCACCAGCATTAGGTAAAACACAAGTCTTAAGCACAACCCACACCAGGAAGTATCCTGAATTGCCCAGGATCACTGTTTGCTGAACACCGCTGAGTTTTTCACTGATCTCCCAGTCGGAACCCCTGGCCCCAGTTGTGCCGACCTCCTCCACCAAGCTGATGTTCTGCAGCTCGCCGCATGCTCGCAGGCGGAACACCAAATCCAGAGACATTTCCTCTCCTACTAGGAAGCCAGCGGTACCTGGAACAGGGAAGGAAGGGGGAGAAGAGGAGGGAGAAAGGGGGAAAAAGAGAGATGAATTATCACATAACTGAAGCCTTAAAATCACACCTCTAAAAGATAGATTCTTACTGGGTAAGCATTCCTCAGTTTCAGAACATAAAAATAATAACTCATACTTATGTAGCATTTTCCTCACAAATATTTCCACAGCAGCCTCTTTCCCAATTAAGTACTAGGGAGCATATTACCACTGGATTTAGGGAAGGGTTTTAATAAACTTCAACTACATCACTGCAGACAAAAAGAATCCTAATTTTTTTTTATCTCCCTTCATACTGCAGTCTTTAGCCCTACTTTAGAGATGCACAAAAATCTGCCAGTGCTTCCTAATGCCTACGGAGTGGAGTTCCAATGCATCTGCCTGACATCCTGAGCCCTCCACAAGCGGGCAGACCTCACTGGACCTTTCCACCAAGCACAGTGCTCTACACTAACTAAATGTTTACTGTGCATACAAAATAAAATAGAAACCAAGAGAGTAAATGATGAGGTTTAAATCATCCCTGAGCATTGATTTCAGAACAGGTCTGCCACTTCTCAGTTGAGAAGCTGCTGTACTAGAAAGTCATTTCTTGCCTTTTCCAGCCCAGGATAGTGAGAAAACAGCTGTATAAGTGTGCTTATATTTGCACTAATATGTTCAAAATGCATTTTCAAGGTTTGGAGGGGGGGAGACAAAGCAGAGAGCTGAAGCAGCTTCAAGCTACAGGGACACTGCTTAATTAAAAAGCTATTAAATGTATAGAGCCATATCCTGAGTGGAATCTAACTTAACTGTGCTACAGCAAAGGCTACAGCCCCCAGGAGCCCTCTCCTCTGCCAAATCCTCCCCATTCCTGAAGGCCTAGCTCCAAAGCCAGTCCCTCCACGACAAAGCTTTCACCAATTACTCTAGCCCACCCTGAGCATTCCCTTCTCTCCGAACTCCTATTGCAATTATTGTTATCTGGCACACACAATCTGGTTCTTATTACCGGCTGATCTTACGTTGCTCTCCTGTGGCTTCATATATGGTTTGTCTCCCCGACAACAAAAGGACAGGTTCCCTGAAGACCTTTACCCCTACTTTTCTTTATCTAACATGGCCACTTAATCAGCACTCAATAAATAATTCCTGATTTGAATCCAGCACGATGGTTGAAAAGTACCGAATGAGTACGTGTATGGATTGGCTGATAAATCATGATCTTCTTACGGACAGTTTGGAGAAATGGCGGGAGTTAAATGACCATACGGTAGATTCTGGTTGCATAACTGAACCTAAAGAGTAATCATGAAAGGAGTGACATTGACTTGCTCAGAAGTCTCAAGTAGAGTGCCCATGGGAATTCTGGTGGACCCCATGCTATTCAACATTCCCATCACTCCGATGGCATCCCTATCAAAGGTGCAGGTGGCACAAAAGGGAGAAGGACATCTAACATCATGGGTGGCTGTCAAAAACAGGTGTCCACAAACCAAGACCACTGAGCCAAATCTATGATGAAAAAAGTCAACAGTGATAAACATACACTATACTTAGGCTCAAAAAACCAACTAAACCAGTAAAGAACAGGGAAATATCACTAAACAGTAGTTCCTCTGAAGAATACCTGGGGGTTTCAGGGAACTGCAAATTCAAAATAAGTCAATACTGCAATATGCCAGCCTTTTTTGCTAATGTGATCTCAGGAAGCACTGAGAAAGAGGCACAGCATCCACAACGGGGGAGGTGGTAGGACAGATACAACTAACTACTTCATACAGTGGTCAGCACACATCTAGAAAACCATAATCGGTTCTGGGTACCACATTTAAGAAATACATTGACAAACTAGCAAATGCCTACTGGGGATGTTCAGCCTGGAGAAGATACGACTTGGTACAAGGAGAGGTCATGATAACTGTCTTCATGTGGCTGAAGGGCTCTCATGTGGAAGGATTAACTTTGTTGTATGTGGCCCCAGAAGGCAGCACCAAGAGCAATATATGAGACAGGAAGAACCTCCTAATGATTAAAACTGTCCAAAAGTAGCCCAGGGAGGTATATGGCTGCCCCTTCACCTGAGGTTTTTCCAGGTCAGAAATGTCATAAAGAGGTACAGGCTGGACTAGACAGCCTCTGAAACCTCTTCTCTCTTGATTCTGGTGATAACCATTCTCAGTCTTAGAAATGAAACCTATGATTTTATTTCTCCTGACATGAATATCACCTCTCATTGCACTGTTTTCTTTCTTGAGAAGCACAATGAATCACTCTTCATCAGAGAAAAGTAACTAAAGGAGCATATCTAACATTACCCCTCTGGGACTCCATTTTAAAATGGAATGCCAAAAACACTGCCACATCTTAGTGTTCTAACACTGATATTTCCCCCCCTTCAAACAAATAAATGTTGAGTATTAAATTAAAGTACATTTTCAAAGCCTCTTATTCAACATTATGATGACTGGCTCTAACATAACAATATTCATACAAAAAAAGACACCACACTAAGGGCAATTTTGCTTTGCTGCTGTAAGACAATACTGAAGCTGTTTCCACTGCTCAAACATATTACGGGGAAATTAAATGCAAGTAATTAGTATAAAAAGACACCCAATTATACATAATCAACAAAAATTTATGGTAATTTTGAAGCAGTTATTGCTTTTGCAATGAACATATTTTAAGTTACATTTTGTAATGTGATCATCTTACAAAATTCAGCAGAAAGGCTTCCATCAGCCGAGAAGCTTCAGAAGAAAACAGGGGCTGTGGTGCCGTTAGAAATCACAGAACTGTCTACCTCTGTGCACTACAAATCACAGATCTAACACATACTGTTGCATTCATTGCCCCGGGATCTATGGAGGCTGGGAGGGGGCAGGTGGGGAGGGAGAAGAAGCTACCTGCTTTTTCCAAAGGAGGCAAATCAAACTGCAGCTGATCTTGTTAATACAATTATCTTGTGCAACCAGAGATGAAAATCTGTTATTTGGCTGGTGCGCCCTATGATCATTTAGAAAGCAGGTTTGTCATTGTGTCCAGAGACTAGAAGCAACAGAGTTCAAAAGAGAACTAAGTCCCTTTTGTGCCTCTCTCTAGCCTCCAACCTCTATACTCTTCTCCTGACCACAAACAACGCAGCCAAGGCTTTTCCTAAACTGTCAGGGCTCTCCCTCTCTTGTCAGTTGTGGAGTCAGGACAGCAAATCGGCCAAACTGACAGGGTGAGAAAACGGTTTAAAAAGTAAAAAGCACAATCTAGACACAAGTTGTTAGGATTTCAAAACATTTTTGTGTTTCAGACGTGAGATCAGACACGACTGCCAGCCAGGCCTGAGCATCCAGATGGCTCTGTGGATGACCTATTGTTTTGCTCTTGCTTCTTTCCTCAGATGCTCACAAGGAAATCACTGGATTAGACTTTTTGAACCCCTGGGCCCAACCCTCTCACTTCCCCCCTTTAAACATTTAGGCACAGAGAGGTTAATGGATTTGTCCAATAGAAGAGCAGAGTCAAGATCACAAGTAAGGTCCTCTGACTCCTTCCCCATTCTTATGACTGAATTTATGAGGATTTTTTTTGTCTCCTTTCTTGTCAACTAGAATCATGGGAGAGCTCACAAGAACAAAGACTGAGAAATGGAGCAGAACTTAAAGAGTCCCTTTCAATCCGAGCCCTTCATTTGACAGATGAGGAAACTGAGCTCACAAGTGACGCACTTGCCCAAGGTTATATGGGTAGATAAAGTATCAGAGCCATGACTTAAACCAAGGTCCTCCAATTCCAAACGCAGCCACGCACTTCCCTTGAGCATGAACTGGGGCCTTCCCAAACTCTACGAAAATAACTGTTCAGGAAGAAACCACCAATATGTATTCCCAGGGCTTAGCATGGTTCCTGGCATATAAGCCCTTAATAAATGCTTCAGGATCAACTAACTATCAGGATTTTAGAGCAAGAAGAAGAGGGGCACAATGAGGCCATCAGTACGTTTCCATCCCTATGGGGACCTCGACATCCTACCACAGATCCTACCTGGGCCTTTCAGAAACCCCCTTGTACTAAATGATTTTGTTGTTATCATTTGTTCCTGCTAAAACTGTGAGAATTGGGGCATATAAATGACATATAGCTAAAGAGCTCAAGTTAGAAAGGGGTTTTTTTTGGGCATAGGTTAAAAAAAATAATTCCTTCTTCACACTCGACCACTTCCCTTTATCCTGGATTCTTACCTTTAGGGTTCTGACCTCTCTATTCCCCTCCATGCCTAAAGGGAGATGCTACTAATCAGATTTAGTGTTCCTTTAGGTCCGTTCCTGGATTCAACCTGGTCTAGGGTAGCACTGCCTTCTCCCCCACGGCCTGACCGCCAGAATTACCTGACAATATTCCCCTTCAAGGATTCACAACAGAGGCAGTCCTTACAAACAGGGTGAATATTGAAAGTTCATTCTCTAGTTAGCATTTAGAAAATAAAATATATTTTTCAACACAAATAAATTAGGAAAAGAGGGATTAGTTTAAATTCAAACAAATTCCATGTGCCTCCTACTATCAAGCACTTAACCTCCATAAGTCACAATAAACCTGAAGTACAGTAAAGTACTGTCTCAATCAGACTCTCAACCCGTCTCTAAAGTGATTTCTACAGTAAAAGTTAGGTATGGTATCACGGGGAGAGAAAGGTGTTAGGGATGTACTTCTGGATACTCCCTACATCTTAAGAGATGGTACCTTTTCTATGCTTAATGTAATTTACTTTGCTGGGCCAATCACTACCTCAAGTGTTTAGAAATGGGGGTAAAAAGCCAAGTCAGAAGCTGGTGGCCTGAAGAAATTTAGTCGTTAATAGCAACCCACCCTGATGTCCAAACAGTAAGTGTTACTCCAAATGGCAGGTATTCAACAAACTTAGAGTGGACACAATGTTGGAATGAGAATCAAGCAAACCATCTCTGTAACCCATTAACTCTGTGACATCAGGCAAATTGCTCAAACTCTTCTAGCTGCAGGCTCCTTATTTGTAAACTGAAGGTGGGACAGGACTAGATGATTGCTATCGAGTTGTGGACATCTAAGACTCCATGGTATTATGTAAATATGGAGTAAAACACAGATGGTGCAAACCCTCTGTCTAGGGGAGCTACCCCTAAATTCAGTCACTTTGTTGGACAGGGGGTATTTTCCCCAGCTTCTGTGGGAAGTGTTTCATGGGCCAGTGGTCTAGCTAGCCATTTACAGACCTATGGAAGGATCAGAGGAGTAGCTTAGGAACTGAGAGGCCTGTCCTTAATTACACTTGGCTTCCCACTAACCCTGTGATCCTTCTAAAGTAATTTACTGTCTCTGCCTCAGATTTCTTCTCTCAATGTGAAGTCAATTCCTACCGTATTTAGCTCACAGAGAAGCTGGCAGGATTGGTGAAAGATAGGTGGTAACAATTAAAATGGAAAAAAAGCAAACCACTCACAGACACTGAGGTGTAGACAGAAAAGTTCTTCCTCCCAAATCCATTGGGTATTTGAACATTAAGAAGTAATATAGATGTCCCACAAGATTTCCTATCAGCTCGTTGATAACCCTGAAAAATAAAAGTCACATTATTCTACAGGAATTTTGCAAACAACAAAAGGCTTTGAATCTCTACGATGATGATGAGGAGGACGACAACAAGACAGCTAACATTTAGATAATGCTTTACAGTTTAAAAAGCATTTTATATACATTCTCTCATTTGATGCTCCCAACAACCCTGTGAGGTTAAGTGTTATTATTACTCCCACTCTACAGAAAAGGAAACTGAGGCTGGGAGAGGCTATGACCTGCCCAGGATCAGAGCTAGTTTAGTGTCTGAGGCAGGATCTGACTGCAGGTCTTCCTGACTCCAAGGCCAGTACCCTATCAACTGTGCTCCCATGAGGTATCGGCAACAACGTCCTACACTGTGGCTCATGCAGTGATCAAGCCCCAGGGACTCCATAAGAATTTTAATAGCCTATGCTCCCATGAGGAACATCAGTGATGGGCAGTGAAAATTTAGCCCTGTAGAAGCCTGTTATCTGAAACTCTTCCAAGGCCATTAGTCCCAACTATTCACTTCGGTTCATACTCTGTGCCAAATACTTTGCTGGCCAAAGTGGAAATAGACCCTGACTTCAAGAAGCTTACACTCTATTGAGAAGAACAGCAGGTACACATGATGGGGTGTTTGGGTGCCTGTGCTTGGACCCCAATTTCAAGATCACATTTCCCCCTAGCCTCAAAACACTGTCCCTAGCAGTGTCTCTCCAGCCTGGGGACAGTATGCTCTAGCAAAGCAGAACAGCATACCCTAGAGCAAAACATTTATCTCTCTTCCTGATACAGCAGCCTGCTGCACCTATTGAATTTATTAGCTTGGACTGGCTACATACTGGGTCATAAAGACATTTACTACTCACTGACCCACCATGTGTATCCTAGGCTTAGATATATGTATACTCCCTTTGTTTATCTTGTTTAACTAGACATTGATGGGTGGCAGCCTGGGCACTTCTCAGTCAGCCCTGACCATTAGTTGACTTAGTGACGTTTCAGGCCTAAAACCATACCTCCATGTAGCTCCCCTTTGGGCTATTTCCCAGCGAACTCTGGGTAAAATACCTGCGCAGTAGATACAAAAAGCGCACTCCTTAACCACTCCCTAATCCTGCCCTGAATTGCCTAGTTAGCATACTTAGTACATGTTTTACTAGTTTAACCTATATAAATTTTAACTGTACCCTCTGCTGAAAAGCGTAACAATAAATCTTTGCCACCTTGGCTTAAAGAATGCTTGAGCCTGTGAATTCATTCCAGATGGCCCCTCCCTGGGAATTCCAGTCTTGAGGTACCTGTATCTCTAACCCTCATCACACAGATGAAAAAGTACAAAATACATAAAAAGTAAATAAAAGGCAAAGGGTAGGGAAGTAGGTAAGAATGGCTTTGTGTAGAAATTGTCACCTGAACAAAGCCTTGAAAAGGACCTAGGAGGTACAGATTTCCAGGCACAAGGCAGCCTATGCCAAGGCACAAAGATGAGATGGAATGTTGTGTAAAGGCAACATCAAAAGTCACTCCATTTGGCTAGACCATGGTGGGGCAGAGTAGGAGGGAGAGGGGAAGGGAAAGAGAAAGAAATAATGTGTAATCAGTCTAGAAATGCAAATTGGAGTCAAACTGTGAAGGTTTACAAATCCCAAACAAAAGACTATCTTATCCTAAAAGCAAGAGGAAGCCACTGAAGTGTGAGGAGCAAGGGAGTACATGCTTATATTTGAGCTTTAGGCCTATCAATATGGCCACTATGTAGAGTATGAATAGGAGGAGAAAGAGACTGGAAGCAGGGAGAAGAGGTCAATTAGGAGACTATTTCAAAAGTCTAGACAAGACACTACAAAAACCTGAATAAGGATAATGGGTAGATGTAAGGAGTTGGATGAGAAATGTTGTGGAGTTGGAGTCAACAGGTTGGAAATGGGGAACATTTTTTTATTTGTTTGGTTTGAAAGGATTTTTTTTTTAAATTTAAGTTGTTCATTATTTCTTTTCTTTTTTAAAATATTTTTATTTATACTGTTAAGTATTTCCAATTACATTCAAAAATTTCAACAATCACTTTTAAAAATTGTATTCCAAACTCTCTCCCTCCTTCCTGCCCCTCCCCCATCCTTGAGGAGGTAAGTATTGATATTGATTATACATATGTAGTCATATAAAACACGAAATGGGGAATGTGAAGAAGGAAAAACTTAAGATGATCCCTAGGTTGCAAACCTAGGTGACAAGAAAGATGACAAGTACAGTCAACAGGAACAGGATACTAAGGAAAAGAAGGGGCACAGATGAGTTCCACTTTGGACATGCTGCATCTGAGACATCCTTTGGACTCTCTGGGATTTGTCTAGCAGACAATTGGTAATATAGGACTAAAAACTCAGGAGAAATAAGATTTCAGAACCATCTGCACAGAGCTGATGAATGATTTCCATGGGAGCTGTTGAGATCTTCAACAAAGAGAATATAAAGAAGAGAGGAGGGCCCAGAACAGAGCCCAGGAGTGGTATACCCTTTGATGGGACAGAACATGGATAATGATGATGATGATCCAGCAAAGAAGACTAAGAAGAACTAATCAGACAGGTAGGAAAAGAACTAAGGCAGAGCTGTGTCATGAAAACCCAGGGGAAAGAGACTACCTAGGAAGAGAGGGTGGTAGTCAACTGTGCTGGACACTGAAGAGATCAAGGGTGAATACTGAGCAAAGGACGCTGGATTTAATGACTGAAATACCCTTGGGAGCCGGGAAGAGATCATTTTCATCGCATCACAGATCTGGAGCTGGCTTTAGTCAAGAAGGAGGACTGAAAGCCAGACTGCAAAGGGCTGGAAAGTGAATGGGAGATAGGAATGTAAAGGAACTTAAGGCAAACTGCTTTATCTAGGAGTTTGAAAAGAAGTTGAGATATAGAATGGTAGCTTGAGGGGAGAGCTGAATCAAGTGAAAGTTTGGTTTTATTTTTAAACACCCAAAGGAGGGGTTGGGCTGAAGGACCCAAAAAGAGAGGTTAGACTTGGCAAGAAGAAAGTCTACCTCTTAGGAAATCATAGAAAAGATGGAGCGAATAGGGGATGTCAAGGGCATCTGAAATATGGAATTAGGGAAGAAAGAGAATTCATACCAGATGGTTTCCAACTACCATTATGATCCCAACTTTGCCAAAAAGAAAAGGGTAGTAGGAAAGGTAGGCCAGGTTGGCAGGAAGTCCTACTTGCAGTTTATTCACTAAAACATTAATTTAATGGATGATTAAGCACCATAACTACATTTGCAAAAGGAAGTTTGACCTCCACTGGGCATCCCTATACAAAATATTTTCCCTTTCCAGCTCTTCCAAACCCTACATTTAGAAATCTCTATTATTTAATATTATAAAGGTCACCAACCCTCTTCTCTCCCCCGGCAGCCAGACCTAAACTCTCTATTTTAAAGTTTATCGTGCAGTCAGGCAATAACCACAACAATCCCTAGGTAGCTATTCATCAAATGGGGTTCTTCTCTCCTGTTTTATCAATTTGTATTGGAAGAACAGTTTGCTTTTCCCAGGTTCTCTGTGCACAAACTGTTTATATGATTAACTTTCTCAGTTCACTAGTATTCAGCAGAGATAAGCCTAACAATGTATTAGATGAGAGAACTGACATCCTGCCTACTAGAGTCATTCAAAACCAGATGACACTTCATAGAAATAAAGAATTCTTAGAATGTAAAGCTTCTTGAGGGGCAGGGATTATTTCCTTTTTGTCTTTTTATCACCAGTGCCTGGCAGTACTAAGAGCTTAATAAATGATTACTGAATGTTGAACACTATTTCCACCTCTACTTACACACTTTATTAAATTTTAACTGAGTAACATTTTTATCCCCATTGGATCAAATGTCTTCCTAAGTCTGTCTCGCCACTCCACACCTAAATAATGTTTGGCATAAATCCAGACTATCACACAGGAAAACAAAAGTACATTCAAATAGAAGGACTCTGAAATTTGGCCTCATAGGCAAACTCTGACAGAACTTTCCTGTACTTTAAAAATTATTTCCACTTCAGATGACAAATTCTACCTAGACAAAAACTTGCACTTCTGTGACCGGTGGAATGATCGCAACATAAGAGTTTCCTAAGTATTTCAAGATTATTGAGGATAAAATGAATCATTCTAGTTAGAATATTTAAAGATTAAATCCCTGAGGGACAGTCAATCCATACGCAATTTTGGATATTCACCCACTCAATCTGAAAAATAAATACATGAAGAAACGCTGCATAAAGAAAAAGGTCAATGACACTTTCTACCATGACTAAAATGTGCTATCCAACAATAATGAATTATCAAAATAGAAACCATTTCATAAGCTAAGTCCTTAGTCCCCTGGGATTCAATAAGCTGCAACAATAAGGAACAGAATTATGTTACATTGGTGCAATGTAGTTATTTGTTCACGTGGATAGCATAACATTCCAAACTAGTGTTCTCTATTTTATTATTTCAAAAGACTGAAGGGAGAATAAAGGAGAGAAAAGATTATTAAGTTCCCAAAGAAACAAAATATAATAATACTTACGATCCTCCAATAATGTAGTTGAATACAAGAATGACCCAAGGCAAGTAACAGGCCTAGAAAGAAATATACAAACAGATGAATATTAGGCTAGCACCTCATCAAGTCATGACAAGCAGGAAAGGAACTCTACAAAACCCTCTGTGAGCACCACAATCACTTCTAAACTCTTCACATAAGAGAAAGTAAGACCATATATGGGCAAGATCATATACATACATGGTATATATGTGACTTTTAAACCTCATGGTTGTGCTTTGTTATTGTGGTTGCTTCTAATTGAGGAGAAAGGAAGTAAAATAAAGTCCAAAGAGCACCTTTCATTTGTTCATTACATAAGCTGCCTGTGAGGCAGGGACTAGGGGCAGACATTACTGCTGCTTGCACATCAGCACAGTGAAGTGACTCATCCTGTCCCTACATATAGGAAGCCAAAGGAGCTGGGATCAAAGTCCCAGTGTGACACTTTACTGGCCCACACTGTCTCATTTTGGAAGGTCCCCTTCATCTCTTGTCTTGTAGGTGTTGTTTACAGTACGCTTTGTACTTGTCAATGGAGACGCTGTTCACTGGCCTAAAACAAACCATTTCTACCATGAACTAGCTACACAAACTCGGGCAGGGCATTTAGCAACTCTGGTCTCCAGTTTCTTCAATTGTAGAAAACAAGGCAGCTTGAATGTTTTCATATAACTGAGGAGAAACAAAAGTGCACCCATTCCAATAATTCATCCTAAGGGTAGGTCTGAAACTCACACAACTGTACTCAGATGAAATGAGAACAGGAAACGGGAAAAGCTCAAAAATAGGATTTTAAATAATGAAGCATTTCCTCCTACTTGACTTCAACAAGAAAAAACTCGCCTGCCTTCAGACAAATTGACCTTTTTGTGAGGTAAAGCACCCACCACCTTTTGCTTCAACAGGTGTTACCCATATTAAAATAGCACAGGAGTTCAGACAAGGTTAGTCTTTTTAAGTAGACTAAATAAATAAAAACTCAGCCCCTGGAGTTGCCTGTAGTATATTGCTCTGCAGTGACCTCTTCTGGAAGAGCCAGAAACTGGATCTTGGAGCTGAAGAAAAGAAGGCTGAGCCCTCCATTCAGAGGGGTGAAGGAAGATGAATTCCTACTTTGGGGAATGTACCTTAAATCGTGTTCCAAACCAAAATGATACAATCATTTCTCTGTTCAGCTGGGCCCAGACATAGAGTACTGACATGATCAAAGGAATCATCAGCAACTGCAAAACAAATCACACATGTAAGGCTAAGTGAAGAGACTCACCCAGAAAGCCGGCTAGTTCTTGACTTTTTCTAGTGCCTATCTGGCTAGAACTTAACTTGATAAGATAACCAAGCACCTCAAATGTGGTACTATTTATGGTGGATATAAAAAGGAAAATGAGGGAACATATACCCCTAAGCTGGAATGGGAGGGGGAAAAAGAGCATGATCCAAATTTAGTGGGTTTTATATCTAGGCTATGCAAGCCATGATCTTCACCTGATCATCAGTCAATCAATTACATATTTATTATGCACCTACTACGTGCCAGGCACTGTGCTAAGTGCTGGGAATACAAAGAAAGGGAGAAAAAAACCAGTCCCTGCTTTCCAGAAGTTCCCAGTCTAATGAAGGAGACATGAAAACTATGTACAAGCAAGATATATACAGGACAAATAGGAGATAATCAAATAGCCATAAGCCTGACCAAAAGGGAAAAATGAAAGGTGCAGTAACTAAAACACAGTATAACTACTACTACTACTACTACTTGTGGGGGAAAAAACTGAAATCTTGAAATGGATGGATCAATTCCACCAGGCAAGTAAAGGTCAGAGGCAACACAACCTACCTACCCACTTTGAGATGGATTAGGCAATACACATAAATCAGTCCAACGTACATTTTATTGGACAAGAACTCATGGGGAGTGAGAGCAAAAGAGGAAGGGGAGAGGAGGGGGCAGGGATCTGAAACTCACAGCTGGGAAACTCTAACAAACACACAAATCATGCATTAAGATAAAGAAGAAAATGGACATATGCTTTTTCCAAAATTCTATACTCCCCCCCCATTTGAAAGGCATCTAAGTAGCATCATGTCCATTATCTTAAGGGAGAGTTAAAGACAATACAATGCAAAAGACAGGCAAATAAGTCCCCAAAGCACTGGTTTAAATATCACCAATTTTCTCATGCAAAAAAACTTATTCTGAATAAAATATTAATATTTTAAAACACCATAGCACATACATGCAACACACGAGCAATTCTTCTGATAAAGCAGTAAATATATTGAAAATCTTTGCAACTCAGTATGTATTTTTAATGGAGGTACTTACCTGCATGTCCATTATTAAACCAGTGATCTTAGTTTGTAAAGTTAAAGAAAATTCAACAGGAAATGTGCATAATCAAATCTGATTTGGTTACTGGTTTTTGGTGATGGGTGGTGGTGATGTTTTTTCAATAAAAGGTTTTCCTTCATAGAATCTGGGTTGGAGATTTTATGCTCAGGGCTTATCTAGTCCAAGACATTGCTCTGAAGCATGACAATAAAATTAAGAAGTGAAAACAGTTTCCATAGTTCAATTTGCTCAAAATGTCCAATACACACTATATGCTGCCATAGTTTGTGGTGACTCTTCACATTTTAAAATAGATGCCATTAAGAAACTAGCAAGAGCAGAAATTAATTGCTTTTTTGTACAAATCTGCCTAGCCTTTGCCCTCTAAGAGTTTCAGTATTCCTCTCTCAGGCAGAGAAGACAAGTGCTCTTCCCTCTGGATAGGGATTGCCAGTGCTCCTTGGGGCTGTGCTCATTTACTGGACCTCAAAGTGTGATTACAGTCAGAAAACAAGTTTCCAAAAAGAAGGGAGAAAAGACCCAACAGGGCCCTATTTACTGGCTCTCTTCCAAGCTGAAAATGGAAGTTTAAAAGCCCAAAGGCAATTTTTCTTGCTGCCAGCCTCACCAACTCTGCACAGGATCTGAACCACTGAGTTCCTTCCTTCTGCTGCTCTCACCGCCTGTCATAAGGACTCAGAAGATGGAGGGCCCAGCCTGCTGACAATTCTGTTGCTGCAAAGAGCAAACTGGACTCCATGCTGTCCTTTTACAGAGACAGGTTCTTTATTGGAAGGGGGGGCTCAATTACCACGGAGCACCTAAAGGCGAGGGAAACAATGTAGTGACAAAAGGGTTTAGGCTGATTTGAGACTAAATTTCCAGGATAACCAGTTTTCAAAGCTCCCTTAAGGTACTGCATCTCTTCTTTCTGTAGTCAACAAGCTGTCACACATGAGAACACAAAGAACAGGAAGCAAGAAGAGGAATGAAACCCACACAAAAATGCGAAAAGTCTCACAAAAGAAATAGTGAGAAAAAGCATCACAGCTCTTCTTAACCCTGGGGTAGCTTTTAAGAGGAGGCTGGATTAGCTAGCCAGCAAAGAGACCAACAATGTGCAGGGTTTGATGAAATCTTGTTCAGATTTTTAAAACACTAAAAGGAGAGGCTCATTCATATGGAAAGTAACGATGAGCAGAAGGATACAACGATGCAAACCCAGTTAAAAAGGAGCATGAACATATAGTCTGCTGGCCTTCCATCAAAAGCCCCTGAAAACAAAAATAAACAAGTTCAGATTTCCTGATCAAGATATGTCCTGTGGCAAAAAGTTAAATAAATAAAATAGCACATTTCCAAAATAAACAAGGGAACAAAAATAATGCTGAAAAACACAATTTCATTGGGGGTGGAGGGTGGAGACTGCTGAATAAAATGATGAAGAGCTAACTCAAAACAAGCTTTTCTGACATTTAAACGACCCAGATATATAATAAGCCCCCAAACTAAAGTCACTCAAATGAAGTCAGCTCTGGTTTCCCATGTGAATTCCAATATGCTTTTGATGTACTGCCCTGGGATCAAATCCAAAGGTCTCTACGGATAATCACACTCTAAGTGTGAGGGGGACTGTAGGGATGAGAGGTAAGGGCAAGCAGCAAGCATTGAAGAAGTTGCCCTGGACAAAGCCCACAAGGTCTGGGTTCTTGTCAAAGCTTTACCATTTATTTGCATATGATCTCAGGCAAGTCACTTGACTACTCTGCACCTAAAATCATCTGTTATTTTAAGAGGCTGGATTAGTGACTATACAGTCCCAACTTTCTCTAAAATTCTATGACATACGATTATCAACACCTATATTTACATAATACCTATAGTTTACAAAGCATTTTCATGTACAATGTCTCATTTGCTCCTCAAGACAATCCTGTGTGTTAAATGGAAACATTGTGTACATTTTATAGATTGGAAAACTGAGAATCAGAGTTCAATGACTCAGCCACAATCACAGAGCTAGTAATGACAGTCAGAGCTTGACTCCAGGCCCTCTGCCTATAGCAGACAGCATGCAAGAGTATAACAAAAAGCTAACGGCCACATATTAAAAGCAGCATGGCATGGGCTACGGTCATTCCATTGTAAGTGGGGCAACATATGAACCTAAAGGCAAGTTGGTCTTCCTTTTACAGCAGAATTGTGTACCTAAAAATTTTATAGAGAAGGAGAAGGGGGGATGACATGTCAAGCAGAGTAAGACAGAAGGGGAAAGAACAGGTCTGAGGGTAAACAATAAAATATTTCTTAAAAATTCTGTGAGTTTAGTACCCTAGATTCCTCAGCTCCAAAAAATCATTCACTGACTCTTCAAAATCCATGTACTATGCAAACTCTGTTATTTGCAAAATATTCCCTAATGAAAAGAACCATATTAGTGAAAACATGTAATATGGAGTTAAAATGTTCCAGATGTCAATCACCTTTTCAAACATCTATAGTCATGTCTATGGTATTTTGCATTCTGGA
Organism: Trichosurus vulpecula; assembly: GCF_011100635.1. NCBI lineage: Eukaryota > Metazoa > Chordata > Mammalia > Diprotodontia > Phalangeridae > Trichosurus > Trichosurus vulpecula. The sequence continues at coordinate 116,099,886 of NC_050573.1, read as the reverse complement.
AGTATACTGAGTTTTAGAAAATCTCTCTGATGTAGGGAGAGGAGGTGTCATCCCCATTTTATAGAAGAATCAAGAACCAAAGAGCGGAAGAGATTTGCCCAACATCACACAGCAAATTAATGTCAGAAACAAGACAAAGCCTGAGACTCTCAGATTTCTAGGCCTAGGTCACCCAAGCCTGTACTGCCATCTCACAGAAAAAGCAGCACCGCCCAGGTGTACAGCTCCTCCCCCCCACATTAAAGATGGTGGTCAAGGCCCAACAGAACAAGTAAAGAGCTTGCCCCCTCCTTGCCCTTCCTTCTACAGGGAGGTGTGTCTGCTGGAAAAGTTGACTTGTCCTAGCACAGGACCTAACATACAGCAAATAATTAAGATATCTGAGTTGAACTAAATTTGATTAGTCACAGTAATAATAATAATGACATTTATACAGCACTTTAAGGTTTGCGAAGCTCTCCCTATATGTTACCACAGTTTGATTCTTATAACATCCCCTGTAAGGGCAGGTGCTGCTATTACTAACTATTTTACAGGTGAGGAAACTGAGGCTCAATGTAGCTAACTGACTTCCCCAGGGTCACACAGTTAGTAAATCAAGAAGTGAACTAGAGTATTCTTGGTCACAAGGCATCTTTAAGGAGGCTGAAAAGAAAACCAGAAGGAAATCTACACTCCCAAGCAAAACACAGGTCAGTCTAGAAAGAAGTACATAAACTACACCATCAGTCTCCTCCAAGTTCCTTTGTTTCTGCCCCACACTGCAGCAACACTGAGAAGAGCTTAATGTATTGTTAAGGGCTCACAGCGATGAACCTGAGTGAAATTCCAATTCGATTTCTGAATGAAGGCTGTATGCCTTCAAAATGGCTTTCAGTCTTATAATTCCTATCACGCAAACTAAATAAACTGAACTTTTAGTTACCTGAGTGAATTAAAACTTGCAAATGAACAAGCCTCAAATTGCAATTTCCCACTCAAATCAGAAGCTTCATAAATAAGCAAGCACCCACACATACTGAGCACCTTAAAAATTTGGTCAGGCTGGTAAATATTCAGGCAGCAACACCTGGGGCTAATAAAAATTGTATTAAGTCCAATTTCCTGAGTCTAAATAGTATCATGAATAGAGCACTGAGGTGGGAGACAGAAACCCTGGGTTCTAGTCCTGACTGTCCTAAAAAAGCTCTGTGGCCACTTAAATTTTCTGGATTCCAATTTCATCTCAAAAATGAAGAGACTGAAGAAAATGATCACTAAACTCTTCTAAGCTCTTCTACCTCAAACTTCTTATGTGATTTGGTGGGAATTTGTGTTTGCTCAATGACATTTGTGGAGAGTCGGCTTTCAATTATCCATGCAAATGGATAGGGCACAATGGCAAAAGAAAACAAAAACAAAACAAAACCAGATATTCAACACATTTGGCCTATTTGAAATGCATGTTATTTTTTCCATGGATCTATCAAATTAGGTGTAGTTTCAATTAATATTAAAAATCAGTTTGCATTTCCTGAGCAAATGCTGCCTGACTAAGCAGAGGTGGGCTCAAACAAGCCATACACACTAGAGAAAGCCACTCTGGAATTAAAAACTGGCCACTGACAATCTACCTAGGTGACATTTTAAGTACTGATATCCAGAGTACAGATTTAGAGTTGGAAAAGCCCTCACAAGTCATCCAAAAAGGCTATTTCATTAAGGGAAGCAATATGTTCAGGAAGCATATGCCAGAGGGTTGCGATGCCATGTGACTGCAGTCTCTAGCTCAACACCGACATTCAGGACACTTTCTGCCATCAAATAGCTGTGCAACCTTGGGCAAGTTACCTAGCCTCTCCCTGAGATTTCCTCATATGTAAAATAAGACTTTGGATGAGCTGGAAGCATTTTTCCAAAGGTAAAATCTATGAAACAATATGCATATATAGAATAAGTGGCTTGCATTCTCTATGTACATTTTTGTAATATGTCTTTATTGAGAATATCAGCTTAAGAAAAGTGCAACATAAATTTTCAAGTTGAAAACGTTAAATAAGCTTCATATTTCCCAAACAACAAAGATGTAACCACCATTTTTCACTGGTATAAGTTCTTTATTAGAATCATGGGCAGTTTAGAACCCTCAATCTATATCCTGGACTAATAGCCAGTCAGTTTATTTTAAGAATATAAAGACTCTGAAGTCAGTCAACCTTTTCAAAACCATTTAGACTTAACAGTCAAATTATTTTCATATTTTTATCACAGTAGTATCGATTTACCATCTCTTAATACAAGCAGCAATTCACAAGAGTATTGCAGGGAATAAATTACAATTTAGTGAACAGAAAATTTTAGCTGAAGGTTGTTCCAGTGTACCCATAATCCAAACCATAAATCTGGAAAGCTATTTTAGGATTACAGCCCAAGTATGTAGCTAAACTGAACTTTCAAAGTTTTTCTGTAAATGACTTCCTTCCACTTAAGATTATATCTGGCCTTAATTACCCAAGATGCTCCACCTCACCCCCAACCAAAAAAGTATAAAAGTAAAGTGAACCTACCCAATTACAAATGAAAGGTTAACACTTAAACAAGTGGTTTTTCTCTGATATCAGGCATACTTTAGGTTTCTCTTAATTGCCTTCAATATCCCATCAAATAAGAAGGCATTTGAACATACGAATTATGCAAAGGCCACACTGAAAGCCCACACCCATATGGAAATCATTGTAAAGAAAAACATACCTGTTTCTAGTCGTGTAGAATACTGATATAAGAAATATAAATTCACCAAGTAGAGAAATCCAGTTCCTGGGCCAACTGGGAAAAAAAATGTTGCAGTGATTGGCCTCCATATCTGTTCAAATCAAAACAAAGATTCATAAACATTAATAAGTTTAGCTCATTCTGAAACAAAATAAAGCCAAAACGAGACCCTAGCAAAGCACTCTCCCTTAAGGGCAATAAGCATATTGCTGAGCAATAATATCTCAAGAGTTGAAAGAAACCACTTCTTAAGTCAGCTATGTGGCACAGTGCCTAGGAACTGGATTTGTAGTCAGAAAGACTACAAAGAAAGTTCAAATCCTAACTCATAAAACTTACTAATATGACCCTAGGCAGGTCACTTAACCTTTTAGCCTCAGTTTTCCTTACTACAAAATGGGGATAATAATAGGATCTATCTTACCAGGCTGTGATGAGGATGACATATTTACAGTGCTATATAAATGCTAGTTATTCTAAGTCCTATCTTGCTGACATCCAGGTTTTTCCTGGGATCTCATAAGCCCAATCTCCAAACCATTTGGGAGTAGGAAGAACTCCCACTGCTTCCTGGGAAGACTTTCTCCAGTATAACAACAAGAAGCATTTATATATATTTATATAACTTTCAGGTTTGCAAAGCACTTTACGAATAGTATCTCAGCTGAGCCTCATAGCAACCCTGTAAGATAGGATACTATTATTACCCATATTCACAAATAAGGATACTGAGAGCTAAGAGAAGTCAGGTGACTTGGCCAGGATTGCACAGCCACCAAATATGTGGGACAGGATTTGTACTTGGATGTTCTGGACTCCAAAACTAGCACCCTATCTACTACAGCACCAAACTGCCCCCAGCTACTGCACTTCTCAGCTCAGAACACACTCAGAGAGCAAATAGGGGAGAGAAACACTCAAAGGTAAGACGCAGCATTTATTTCAGCACCCAGCTGTAGGCTACCCAGAATTCCTATTTATTATAGAGTGCTTTAAGGTTTATAAAGCAGTTTAGCTATATTATCTCAACAACCACGGGAGGTGGGAACTCTTCTGGAAATGGCCCTCCAGAATAGGTACTTCCACTTTCTCTCTTCTTAATCCCTTACAATCTGGTTTCCAGCTTTGTCATCCCACAGAAACTGCTCTCTCCAAAGTGACCAATGATCTCTTAGTTCCCATATATCAATCCTCATTCTCCTTGACTTCTCTGTAGCCTGTGACACTGCTGATCACCCAAAGTATTTCCCTGATACTTCCTTCTTTGAGGTTTTGAGGACACCATTCTCTCCTTGGTCTGCTCCTATGTATATGACCACTCCATCTCTGTCTCCTTTGCTGGATCCTCCTCCAGATCATACCCTCTAACTGTAGATGTCCCTCAGGGTTCTGTCTTGGGCCCCCTTTTCTTCTCCCTCTATTCTACTTCACATGGTGATCTCATCAGTTCCCATGGATTTAATTATGATCTCTATGCTGATGAGTCTCAGATTTATATATCCTTCCCCAATTTCTCCAAACTCTCATCTCCAACTGTCTTTTAGACATCTCAAAATGTATGTCCAGTAGATACCTTAAACTCCATGTCAAAAACAGAACTCATTATCTTTCTCCTAAAACCTCCTCCTGTCCTACCTTCCCTATTACTGTAGAGGAAACATTATTCTCCCAGGACCTCAAGATCACCACCTAGGCCTCATCCTAGATTCCTCCCTATCTCTCACTCCACCATATCCAATCTGTTGCCAAGGCCTGTCAATTTCACCTTTGCAACACCTCTCAAATATGCCCCCTTCTCTCCTCTGACACTGCCACCACTGTAATACAGGTCCTCAATCACCTCATGTCTTGATTATTTCAATAGCCTGCTGGTGGATCTGCCTGCCTCACATCTGTCCCCACTGTAATCCATCCTCCATTCGGCCACTGAAGCAATTTTCCTAAAATATAGGTCTGATCATGTCACTTCTCCTACTCAATAAACTCCAGTGGCTCCCTACTGCCTCTAACAGCAAATACTAAATCCTCTATTTGGCATTCAAAGCCCTTCATAACCTAGGCCCCTCCTACCTTTCTAGTCTTCTTATACCTTCTTCCCAACAACACATACTCCCTGATCCAGTGACACAGGTCTCCTGATTATTCCACTAACAAAACATTTCATCCCTTGGCTCCAAACATACTCTCTGGCTCCCTCCCTGCCTTCAATGCTCTGTCTTCTCCGCTCTATCAACCTCCTTGTCTTCCTTTAAGTCCCAACTAAAATCCCACCTTCTATGGGAAGCCTTCCCTAAACCCTTCTAATTCCAGTGTCTTCCTTCTGCTAATTATTTCCTATTTGTCCTGCAGATAGCTTGCGTTGCACATATCTGTCTACATGTTGTCCCTGTTAGAATGTGAGCTCCTTGAGGGCAGGGACTATCTTCTGCCTCTTTCTGTATCCCTAGCACTTAGCACAGTGTCTGGCAGAGAGTAAGCTCTTAACCAATGTGTACTGATGGACCATTTTACAGATGAGTGACTTCCCCAAAGTCACTTAACATCCTGGAGCCTCACTTTTCCTCATCTGCAATAAACAATGAGTAGTAAATATTCAAAGCAGAATTCAGGTAAAAAATAAAATACTTAATCCACCATTCTGTGCTGCCTCTCAACTAAATATCATGTAATAAAAGCTAGATTCAGCTTCAAAGTCCCTCACAAACCACCTTGGTTGCCTTTGCTAAGGAAACATAGCAACCAACTTAGTTGGCATCCTTCAATACTAATTAACCTCGGGAAACTGGAGGACCAATCAGCACAGAGAGGCTGACCCAGTTTTGCTTCCACATACTGGATAGAGAATAGTAAGTACCTTTATCAACTGATGCCTCTTCTAGCCCTCCCTAGATTGCCAGGTACATACTGGGTGGAGGGCTCCCAACAAAATCCTCTCCCTTCAGGTTATAATACCTGACTATAGAATCACAGAGTCTACAAGTTGGAAGGGGCCTCAGTCAGAAAATAATCTAGTTAACCCATACTTAAACAAGAGTTCTCTCTATGACATATCCAACAAGTAGGCTTTGCCTGGAGACCCTCTGTAAGTAATGGAGATTTTGTTATCCTATTAGAGTTTAGTTTCTCAGGATCCCTGGCCATGGTAATGTCTAGTTTCTAGGTGTTAAGATATTAACTCCCAGAATAGCCCCAAGGATCCTAGACAGTAATTCCTAGAATCATAGTGATACACTGAGACTATGCCGGGAGATATGGGGTGACATGATGTGATATTTACCATGCCTATGCAGAATAACAATATTGCTAAAGTTAACCCAAGAGCTTAATGTTGGCAAGATGCCTGCCTTGTCTGTTGCGCTACACAGCAAGTAGGCAGTGGTTAGTGAGTAGGGAATCCATGCGGGAACCCATTTGGGATTTGGGTAATGCAGAGGAATGCATATACCTGCCTCAACCAGCCCCCATCAAGGCTTGAGGGGAGATAGAGGAGTGCACAAGCTGGAATGCTGACTCCATCGAGACGTAGCGGTAGTTGCCCCCCACCTTCTTGTTGGCTCCTGTGAGGTGATTAGGGAATGCTATAGGAGTATCAGCAACCCCCTTTGAGAATAATAGACTAGAATAAAGTAAGATTATTAACCCCTCCAAAGCTATCTCCCTGTCCTTCCTGTCTGACCAGATCAAGAGTGAACTTGTTAGAGGCTGGAGTCCAAAGACTCCAGTGCCTCCCGTGTGTTATATGTGAAACACCCTCCAATGAGAAGGAATTCATTGGGGCTGTGTTAGAGCTCTAACTCTAAGGAAAAAAAGTCCTAACAATCAAGCCTAAATCTGCCTCTTTGGGGCTGTAATCTATCAATAAGCATTTATTAAGTACCTACTATATGCCAGGCACTGTTCAAGGAGCAAGGAATGCAAAGGGAAAAATGAAATATCCTTAAAGAGTTTCTAGGCTTTCGGAGCTCATCCAGGCACACATGAAACACATTCAGAGAAAGCTTGGGGTCCAAGAGGGGCCCAAAAGAGCCTCAAGCAGATGGAGCAAAGTCCCAACAAAATCCAGGCATTCTAAGAGGTGGAGGTGAGGAGGGAGGGCACTCCAAGCCCTCAACAACTCTACATATGGCCACTGTGACAGAGCCATATGTAGGCAGGAGACTCACTGTTATTACCTCTTTGGGTATGCTATATCATTACTTAGCTTGGAGAGGAAATCATCCAACACCAATATCTTCCAGGTAAAGAAAGTTAAGAGAACAATAAAAAAGAATAAGGACTAAGAAGACCAGAAAGCAGGTTGTAAAGGGTTTTAAAAGTCAAACAGCAGATTTTATACTTGATCCTGGAGGTAACAGGGATCCACTGGAGTTTATTGAGCAATAAAAACTAGAATGATAACAAGATACTTGTTTTACATTCCCAGTTGTTTGGTTTTTTACCATTCAAATCAGTCCACAGACAATATCTCAGAACAGGAGTCTTACTGTTTCTCTTCCATGTCATTTTCTGGGTTACTGCTCATGTTGGAAAACAAAGTCAACAAATAGAGTCTGACCTTAGGTTGCACCTCCTGGGGGAATCTCACACCACTACATGATACCACCATGTTGGCTGAGGCTATCCTTACAACAGCTCTACATTTCCATTTCTTAACTGAACAGAAACAGAACTTTAAAGCTAAAAGTGGCTTTCCAGTCCAACCCAGTCACTTGACAGGGAAGGGCTAGGCTCAGTACTTCACATCCAGACTCCAACTGCCTTCCTAGTCCAGTGTTCTTTCCTCTACACTGCCACTTATGTTAGACTACATCCTAAGAAACTGGAAAAGAAATGAGTGGAAATGACACTGAGGAGGCATTAGCACCCCTGCCTCTTGCAGCCAAAACCTTCCACATGGGCTATTACTGGAATGAGAGCTCCTTGAGACAAACTCCTTGTCTTTTCTATTTCTATCCTCGTTTTGCACACAGTAGGCATTTACTAAATGCTTTATTCATTCAAGAAACTATCATAATTCCTTCTGACTTGAGTTTTATAAATGTAATAGATACCACAGCATTATTTTTAGCAACATAGTGGACACCAGCTCTTCAGAACTCACAGCTGTTGACATTATAAAAAACAATTAAATTTATCTAAGAAGTTGGCTTTTATTGGTATCTAAGTGACTTCAAGACACAGTGCTGGTCCTTCAGTCTGGAAGATATGTTCTAAGTTCAAATCTAGGCTGACACTTACTAGCCATGTGACCATGGGCAAATCACTTAATCCTGTTTGCCTCAGTTTCCTCATCTATAAAACGAGCTGGAGGAGATGGCAGGCAACTCCAGTAAATTTGCCAAGAAAACCCCAAATGGGGTCATGAAGTGTCAAACATGATGAAATGCCTTAACAACAAAAAGTGACTTTAACCACATTTTAATTCTTCATGTGAAACATTAAACTATCACAAACACTGAGTGTCCTGGAAAGATAGGATGCTATAAAAATATGATATTACTACTGAAAGTACAGCTAAATCTCTTCTTCCTTTCCAATCTGACAGTTCCTTTTACATGTGATCAACTACTCAAATAAATACTGATGGTTGAAGTTTCTATTTTATCTCCAGAATTCTGAGAGAAAGAGGTACTACCTACACACACTGGAAGACTACAAATGCCAATCAGTGTATATTAGTTTGGAACCAAATCAACTAGATAGAAGCAACATGATCTAAAAGGAAGAATATAATCCATACCTCTAAAATCCTATTACTTAGTTGTTGTTTAGTCTTTTTTTCAGTTATATTCAACTCTTTGTGACCCCATTTGGAGTTTTCTTAGCAAAGATACTGGAGTAGTTTGCCATTTCCTTCTCCAGCTCATTTTACAGATGAGGAAACTGAGGCAAACAGGATTAAGTGACTTGCCCAGGGTCACACAGCTCATTAGTATCTGAGAACAGATTTTAACTCAGGGAGTCTTCCTGACTCCAGGCCCACCACTATATCCATTGCTCCACCAAGCTGCCCTAAAAAATCCCATGACTGAGCTATATAATAACCTTAGACACAGAACATATGCTTTAATTTTCTTATTTATCAACTGGGGATAATAATTCCTTACCACATCATTGTAAAGCTATAATGAAATAAGGCATGAAAAAACGAAAGCTTATACAAACACAAAACATAATTATTCATCTTCTGTGAAGGCCATACAGAGCTTGTTTTAAATGGCAGCAGAGTACAAATAAGAATGGGATGTCACAGAATCCTGGGGTTGGAAGGGTCTTCAGGGGCCCTCTAGTACAACATGCACCTGAATGAGAATCCCCTAAACATTTCACCTCACACCAAGCAGAATGAACAAGACCACAGAACAAAACTTGTCAATGTTGGAGGGGCTGTGGGAAGAGAAACACTTGAATGAACTCTTCATGGAGCTATCAATGAATGTAACCATTCTAGAAAACAGTCACTGATCTATGCATGCATGTCCATCAATATGCATGTCCATGATCCATCAATACCACTCGCTCGGCAAATATCCCAAGGTGGTTAGAGCACAGCAATATAAAACTATTCATAACATCACTTTCTGTAATAACAAAGAATAAGAAAAAATGTGGCTGTCTGCTGATTGACAAAGAGTTGAACAAACTGTCAACTATAAATGTAATCATGCCACATGAAAAATGAGTATGAAAATTTGGGGGAAACTTGAGAACTTATAGTAACTGATAGAGAACAAAACAAGCAGAGCCTGGAAAACACTGTACACAATGACTTTAAGAACATAAAGGAAAATTATATTGAAAATCATTAGAAAAAGGGAAAAAAGCTCATTAATGAAACATTTTTTAAATAACCCAAGAAAGAGCAGAAGGACGTTCAGAAGGTCACATAGATAAGCAGGGTAGTTTTGTTACTGTGCCAAATTTAACTTTTTTTAACCCAACTACACATAAGAGAAGTTCACTTTCATGTAGAATCTTCTTTTCTGTTCTTTATGTAGTGAAATGTTCATGTTTGTGAAGTTCATAATAAAAAAAAGATAATTTCTATAAAAGGAAAAAAAAACCCAAACTCTGATCACTAAAATGACCAATCATGACTTCAGAGAAGTAAATCTCCCTGCTTCCAGCAGAGAAACTGAAGAGTACAGGTATGCAATAAGGTGTCCAAGGTGTCAATCTGTTTTGCTTAAATGTACACCACTGTCACTTAGAAGAAGCTCTAGGGGTGAAGAAGTGAGAGTGATGTTAAAAAATAATGAACATCAACATTACCTCTAAAAACAGATCTCCACAGTATCCTACTTATTCAGAAAAAGAATAAAAGTATTTTCTAGTAGTCTTGATTAACTTAAAACTTTCAGCTTTTTTTTCCCCTTTCATTGAGCACTTTTTGAAACATTTCAGAAGCTAGGGTTCTATAGAACAACAACAAAGCAGTTTTAGCCTAACACTGCACCCTCGAGTAAGAGAGGGGGCTATCAACTGAGCGAGTCCACTAATAGAAACAATCACTAAGTAACTGCTCAATGTGAGGGGCTGCCAAGGAAGGGGAGCAGAGGGAATGTTTGAAATGAAGAATGGGCAAAGTGTAAAACAGGATGTGTCACTACTTACAAAAAGTTAGCAAACACCAGTTTTCTTACTAAATGTCAATCCTGCAGTTGCATAATCAGCAAATATGGCTCACTAAATGCTGACAATTAGCAATGGAACACCAAAATCACTGCGCTAAGCACTTTGCTAATATCTCATTTGTTCCTCTCAATAATCTTGGAAGGTAGGTGCTATTATTATCTCCATTTTACAGTTGAAGAAACTGAGGCAAATTTGTAACCAATGCCTCTATTTTTTAATTGTCCTCATCATAGTAATTACGGCCGACATGCAGGTAGATTCTACCACAGCCCAGATTTATGTGATCTGCTTCTCTTCTATTTTTTATAGTATGATCTTTAAATATTAAGGTCACGTTCATTTAGAATGCATTGTTATATAGCTTCAGTTTGAAAAGTTCCTCCCTCTTACAAACCTGTGAGGGAGGTAAAGTATTACCCTCATTTTGCAGATGACATCAGCTGCCCAAGCTACAACTAAAAATTTCATAAGGGCCTTAAAGATCATCTAGCCCAGCCCTTTCATTTCACATATGAAAAAACTGGCTGGACTAGATCAGAGCTAACCTTTTATTTGTGTCCTGGGCCCCTTTAGCAATCTGGAGAAGCCTAGGGTCTCCTTAAGACAATGTTTTCAAAAAAGGAGACAGCTAAATGACATGGTGGATATGGAGTCAGGAAGACCAGAGTTCAAATTCAGCCTAGTACACTTATTAGCTGTGTGACCCTATGCAAGCAATTTAACCTCAATCTGCCTCAGTTCTCTCTACCTGCAAAATAAAGATGATAACAGCACCCACCTCCCAAGGTGGTTTTGAAGATAACAGGAGATAACATTTGTAAAGCACTTAGCTCAGTGGTGGGCAGGCACATCGGAGGCATTTAAATAAATGCATCTTTAAAATTTACATTTCAAAAATGCATAAAATAAAATACATACTTACAAAGGAAACCAAAGGCTGATGAAAATTAAAATGTAATTTTTTTCCCCATCCAACTTGCTCTGAAACGTACCAGTGGAGACCTCAGGTTAAGAACCCTGTAGCCTAGAGAGTCTCTTAGGTTTCCTTCAAATTCTGCAATTGTGTGACTTGCTTACAGCCACAAGGTGGAGTAGAGTCATATACACAGAGCAGGGGTTCAAACTAGGCGCTTCCACAGCACTGCCTGTCCTTGTCTACACAAATGAGTATAATAAAAGGCAGGAAAAAAGGGTTGACTTTCATAAGAGATATAAAGTGTCAGTCAACAAGCATGCAAGGCACTCTTTTATGGTATTCTGAAGGAAGGTGTGATCATAACATGTTAAAAGGATCAAGTAAGATTTCATGATAAAACTGACATTTGAGCAAAGCCTTAGGAATAAGCATGACTTAACAAGGAGAAATGATGAAAAGGCATCACAGAGAGGAAGAATATAAATGGAACCCTGGAAATGAGAAAGGGATAGAGGAATACAAAGTTTCTGCAAAGGAATAGCAGGAAATAACACTGGAAAGGTAGATTAGAGCCAGCTTGCAGAGAGCCTTGACTAGCGGGCAGAATTTGAACTTTATTCAATTGGGAAATGGAGACAGCTAGGGAGTGCAGTGGATAGAGTTCGGGACCTAGAGTCAGGAAGACTCCTCTTCCTGAGGTCAAATCTGGTCTCAGATACTTCCTAGCTGTATGACCCCAGGGCAAGTCACTTAACCCTGTTTGCCTCAGTTTCCTCATCTGTAAAATGAGCTGGAAAGGAAATGGCAAACCACTGCAGTATCTTTGCCAAGAAAATCAAAAATAGGGTCTGGAACAACAATAGGAAAACGGAGAGCAATTGAAGGTTTTTGAATGAGACAGTGACAGACATGATCAAAGCTTGCTTTAAGAAAGCATGGCAGCAAGAGTGCATTGTAGACTGGACGAAGGAAGACTGCAGAGGTTGGGAATTACAGGTAGATAACTTTAATTATCTAGGGGAGAGCAATGCAGATCTGAGGATGGTGCATAAAAAGGAAGGTACAGATACAAATGAATGGGAATTGGGAACAAAGGCTCAACATACCTTGGTAACTGGATGTGGGAACAGATGGAAAAGTCAAAGAATTCCAAGGTTCTGAACCTGAATTACAAGGATAGTGATATTCACATAAATAGGGATATTAAGATATAGATGGGGATGGTGGAAAAAGAAAATGTACTATGAGAGGTGGAGGGGATGGCTGAGGGGTTTAATTTTAGGCATGCAGATTCTGATTCATCCACATCACACCCTCTAACTGTAGGTGTCCCTCAGGGCTCTCTCCTGGGTCCCCTTCTCTCCTCTTCTCCCTTCACAGTACTTCGCTTCATGATCTCATCAGCACCCATGGATTTAATTGCCATCTCTATGCTGGCAATTCTCAAATCCACCTTTCCTGCTCCAATCTTTCTGCCGACCTCCAATCTCTCATTTCTAACTGCCTTTCAGACATCTTCAACACAACTTGTCCAAAACTGAACTTATCTTTCCCCCTCAAGTTTCTGCCCTCCCTATCACTATACAGGACAACAGCATCCTCTTATTCCCTCAGATTGGCAACCTAGGCGTCATCTCTGACTCCTGCGTATCTCTCTCACACACACCCCAGTCCCCCCATCCAATCTGTTGTCACAGCCTCAGTTTCACCTTGGCAACATTTCTCAAAGATATCCCAGATGCTGGTGGGTCTATGGGCCTGAAGCCTCTCCCCACTCCAAGCAATCCTCCACTTAGCCACCAAAGTGATTTTCCAAATGTGCAGATGAGACCACATACTCCATAAATTCTAGTGCTTCCCTATCCCCTCCAGGATCAAATACAAAATGCTCTGTTTGGCATTCAAAGTCCTCCATAACCTTTCCACCTTTTATAACCTTTCACCTTTCCAGTCTTCTTACACCTTTGGTCCTACCACAAACCTTCTGATTCAGTGATAATGCGCTCCTGGCTGTCCCAGGAACAAGACACTCCATCTCCAGGTTTGAGGCATTTTCTCCGGCTGTCCCCCACGTCTAGAATGCTCTACCCTCTCATCTCTGCCTACTGCCTTCTCTGGCTTCCCTGAAGTTCCAAACAAAATGCCATCTTCTACAAGCAGCTTTTCCTGACCCCTCTTTTCCAATGTCTTTTCTTTCTACTTTATTTCCGGTTTATTCTGTATATAGCCGGTTTGTGCATATTTTTTTGCTTGTTGTCTCCCCTATTAGACTGTAAGCTCCTTGAGGGCAGGGACTACCTTTTGTATCCTCAACACTTAGCACTAACACTAACCCTAACGCTAGGCTTGACACACAGTAGGCGCTTAAATGTTCACTGACTGACGGACTGACATTATAGTCATCTACAGGGAGGTGATAGTTGAAGCCAAGGAAATAAATTATGTCACCAAGGGAAAGAATGTCATGATAGAAGAAAACAACCAAGTACACTGGGTCTCCCTACAGACTTGAAGTGAGTGGTTAGGTTATGTCCTGAAGGAAGTCTATAAAATTTGAAGATCAACTCTCCCCTATTTTAGTATGAAGTATTTTTTTAAAGAAAATTAAAAACAAGAAAGCACCACTCAAGAAAATTTCAACAACTAACACTAGAATTGTTTTTAATTATAGTGTGAATGCAGTAGGTAGACGCATGAAAAGAGAAAATTACTTTGTCATGGAGATTATCATCAAAACACCTTTATTAAACACCAGCTATATACTCTGCTAGGTATCATACAAAAGTATGAAATAAGACAAACAGTGCTAGTAAGAGTTGAGATCACAGAATAAATACACAAATCAAACAGCAAATTCTGTCATTCACTATTTTATTAGCCTAAAGCTTTAGAAATTGGTAGTTCTGATTCCTTAATACAAATCTCCAATGAGAGTCAGAAGTAATTCAAGGCCAGACTGAACACACTTTGAAAGTCACCTCATGCTCACTGAAGTAGTTTTTAAAAGGCAAAGAAGAGAACAGAAGGAAGTTCAGAAGGAAACATAGGCAAGCAGGACTGCTTTGAAAGTAATATGTTGAATTTAGTATATACTTTTTTAAAAGGAAGTTGTATATAATAGATTCATAGCTTCACACAATTCCCTTTTTACATTCTACTTTGAATATGGAAGGGTTCATTTTTCATTAAGTTCAGAATAAAAATAAATTTCTTACAAGTAACCTCCCAATACGAAGTTAAACTAGTTTGTAACCATGGCTCATGTGGAAATGTTTTGCAGGATTTCACATGTAAAATTGATATCAGTATTGCCTTCTCAAGGAGAGGACTGGGGTGGAAAGGAGGAAGAGAATTTGGAACTCAAAATTTTAAAAAATTATTGTTAAAATTTTTTTACACGTAATTTGAAAATATTTGGCAAAATAAATGAAAGCATATTAAAAAAATAAAATAGTTTGTAACATCTTAGCTAATTAGAATCAACTTTGAAGGAAAATCTTCCCTGCAAACACGATTCTGAAGTTCATGAGAAATTATGTTACTTTATTCTTATGAATGTAAAATATGAAAGCTAATTTTGAAAAATAGAGCAATTAGAAAATCCTTGTTAAAATAATCAGAGTTAAAGAGGCGATGATGAAAATGAAAATCTGAAATTGCCTCTACCACAGGCTAAACCTAGAATCTGAATCATTTTTTTCTGCTAAGGTCAAAACTATAATTTCAGTTTCTATTTCTGTAGGTTGAGAAAACAGGTGGAAAGCAAAAAGTTTCAGAACATTTTAGGAAATGATAAGTAAATTTGTTACAAGTTTAACTTAGGGACAAATTTACATGTATATTTTTGTCACTAATCTATATTATGTTAACAATTATGGAGTAGAAGAAAGAACACTTGTCTAGATCCAGCCAACAGAAATTTTCCAGTTCTATTTTACCAGAAATGTGACGCCTGATAAGTCATTTAATCTTTCTGTGCCTCAGTTTCTTCATCTGTAAAACAGAAATATTATCACTTAACAGCAACTGACATTCATATGCACTTTAAAGATTTCAAAGCACTTTAGACACATTATTTCATTTAAAGATCATCTGAGGTGGGATGAGAAAAGTCTAGTTTCAAAGAAGTTAAGAGACTTGCCTATGCCCACAATGCTAGTAACTGTCAAGGCGCAGAATTTCAACCCATGTACGTGATTCCAAATGGACCACACTATCCATAATAATGCTTGCAATTAGGGTCCCAAATTTTCTTGCATATAAAATAGGATATTGGGCAAGATGTGCTCTGAGGTCCTTTCCAGCTGTATTCTATGATCCTCTGACCTACTTCATAGGATTGTTAGGAAGAAAAGTGCTTTTTTAATCCTTTGGTTGGGTCCCTGCCCTGTGATTTCACTGGTATAGTGGAAGTCCCAATATGGAAAACTCCCTCCATCAATGTAAATTTGCAACTCTGTAGCTCTTAGGGAGTAACTTAGGTTAACTGAAAAGGGAAGTGATTTGCCAAGGACCACAAAGTTATTATATGTCAGAGACAAAAGACTATACATACATACATACATATATATATGTATATGTATGTATATGTATATATATGCATATATATATACACACACACATATATATACACACACACACACATACTGTTACCTCTCACTTTGTAATCCTTAAAAGGCTAAACAAATGAAAACCTTATTAACAGCAATAATGATGGTAACAACTCTAAGTCCTCCCCTTGCCCAATCTGATAACAAAGTTTTCACCATACGGCTGTAAAAAAAAGTGAGGTGTACAAAGTCAAATAAGATTGTTAACTTTTCCTCCAGTGAAGTCTTCAAAAAGAAAATGGAATTTCATCACCATTATGAATCACATTAATGATGACTGGGAGAAATGAAAAGCCAGAAACATAAGGATGGTACAGGGGAAAAAAGAAACTCCAGACATTATACACTGCAAGCCTGAGATCACAGAGCAAATTACAAAAAGTAACGAGATGTATTGGTCTACACCCTCGCACCTGTAACAAACACATTTATGCTGCACTAAACAAAGGAAAAATAATTTACTTTTACCTAATGTTCCAAACCAATAAGCTACAGAGAAGAGACCTGTAATTAAAAGGATAAGCAACTGATTTAAAGTTACAAATGGAAATGAGGTAGGTATCAATCACACAGCCCACGACACTCCTCAGTGTAGCCACGATCAGATTAATGTAATAGGAAAAATTTAACAAAACAAATAAAAATATAACAGAACACAAATAATGTTAATGTGTAGCTTTCCTAGTTAATATGCTGCCAGCAGAAATGATTATGTACTTGGTCCCTGTTTCTATTTGAGTGGGACACCAGTTGCCTGGAAGATATCTGAGATCTCTTCCATCCCTAAAACAGTAACAGGGTGGAGTAGAAGAACACAAAACACGATAAAGTAGAAATAGCAACAGAGCGAGGGGCCTTGACCACTTTCTGGGGCTTCAGTTTCCTCATCTGTCAAATGAATAGATTCAATAAAATCTTTCTAAAATCCTTTGGGGGTGGGTGTGTGGGTGTTTGTGTGTGTAAACATACACATGAGTTTTAACAGTCTGATCAAAATATGCCTTGTGCCCTGATGAGATTTGAAAATCTAACTATATCTCGGAAGGCCCTTCATAATCTGGCCCCTTCCTACCTTTCAAGTGTTTTTATACCTTACTTCCCTGAACATACTCTATGATCCAGTGACCCTGGCCCCTCCCGTTCCTCAAATACCACACTCCATCAGCCTTTTACAAGCATCTTTACTGGCTGTTCTCCATGGCTTGAATACCCTCCCTCCTCATTTCCACCTCTTGGCTTCCCTGATTTCCTTGAAATCTTCGCTAAAGCCCCACTTTCTACAAGAAGCCTTTCCCAGACCTCCTTAGTCTTAGCGCCTTCCCTCTGAGATTGCCCCCAACTTATCCTGTCTATATCAAGGCTACACATAGTTGTCTGCATGTTGTCTCCATTGTTAGACTTTGAGGCCCTTGAGAGCAGGAACCGCTTTTTTGTCTCTCTTAGTAACCCTAGTGCTTTGCACAGTTCTGGTATATAGTAGGCCCATAATAAATACTCAGTTTGCTCCCTGACTGACTGACTTCTTTTCTTCAAGTAGGGGGCAGAGTATATAGACAGACAGATGGACTTATCAGAGTCTTCTTGGTATTCTGCATGGCTTGATCCATGCTTGAAAAATTTCTGAGTGAAGGACATAGCCAGTAAATGGAGAAGAGAGATAAGACAGGGTAAGGTGTAGGAGTCATGGTACATCTGAAAGTGACTGGAATGCCATAGCCTAGGCTCACTGGATTACATAAAAAATGAACTTTGGTTGTGCTAACTCAATTCTGAATCAAATGCTTGATAAGGAAGCATACAGGGAGGAGAGGTGAGTCAAGGGAACCCTTTAAAGAAGGTGTTTACATCTGATATACAAGTCTCCTCTCCACCTCATTCCTAGTCCCACCCCCTACTTAAGAGTCCATATTATCAATTTTCCCCCTAAAAGCAAAAAATGAGCAAGATTAGGTCATCAAATCAATCAGTTTGAAGTTGTTTTTTTTTTGGGGGGGGGGGTAAGATGGGCAGAGTCAAAGGTCCACAATATCTAAGTTTTCAACTCCCTCTCTACAACTTACAAATCTAAGCGCCATTTAGCAACCAGAAATAGACTGTAAGCACTTACAAGTGCCAGGCACTGTGCTATGTGGAAATATGGAAATAAAAAGGCAAATGTAAAAACTCCCTGTCTTCAAGGACCTTACTTTCTAATGGGGAAAACAACATTACTATACCCATGTACACATATTAAACATACACAAAATAAAATAAATACAAGATATTTTTGGGAAAGAGTACATTAGGTGTCTAGGCCCTAGGGGATCAAGAAAGGTTTTGCAAAGAAATATATAGTGGCCATTCACTATTTTTTGATTCATAAAGCAAAAAACAGAAGAGAAACAAATCTGGTCATTGGTTGACAATGACATGGATAACACTAAGTAAAAAGAGAGGAATGCCTTTATAACTGAGAGTGAGAAAATAGACTGAACTGTATATAGCATGTGTTATATTAGATTTTTACTGTTGAGAAATATCATGGTGTAATTTCAGGGATATCAAATTCATGGCCTGAGGCCTGCAAAACTCCCCAGTGTGGCCTCAACCAGAATAAAAAGTAATTGGTAAATGTTTAACAAAATTCAAATACAATGCAAAATAGATAATGTTAACTGTGGCTTTCTACGTCAATATGCTGCTGGCAGGGATCCCTTTCTTTCTGAGTGTGACACCACTAGAATAAGAGGACTTAGGTTCAAATCCCAGTTATGCCATTAGCTAGCTGTGTGACCATAATCAAGTTACTTAATCTCTGAGCCCCATTCCTCATCTACAAAATGGGGATACCTGTAGTATGTAATCTAACAGAGTTATGAGCAATGTGCCACATCATGTGCTATCATTATGACATTTCAGAGAATGTGATTTGACCAGCAATAAATTAGAATCCATAGAATAAAAGACCCTACTAAATTATTCCTGGGGAGCTAGGTGGCACAGAGGATAGAGTGTGCCTGGCATGGAGTCAGGAAGGCTCATCTTCCTTAGTTCAAACTCAGCCTCAGACACTTACTAGGTGCATGACCCTGGGCAAGCCACTTAACCCCGTCTGCCTCTGTTTCCTCACCTGTAAAATGACCTGGGGAAGGAAATGGCAAACCACTCCAGTATTTGCCAAGAAAATACCAAATGCGGTCACCGAAGAGTAGGACACCACTGAACAACACCACCCTATTAATTAGTACATCAATGTCTTAACACCTTAAAGTAGGTGAATTTTTTCAATAATGCTGATATTCACATCAGAATCTGACTTCTCTGCTTTGGAAATAGTGGCACTTATCCGAAACTTCTTCCAGTAGGACCTTAAGTTCAATCTGAAGAAACTTTACTCACAAGAAAAGATAAAATGACAAAGTGCCACCTACACATTCACTCAAGTGAGAACACAGGCTCCCAAATAAGCCAAAAGTCTACACCTCCTCTCCTCCTCCCATGTGGTAGCTATGGCACTTTAGGCATCTGGGAACCAAACCCTTGGGAATTGTCACCATCTCTTAATTTCCTCTTTTGTGTCTCTGGGGCTGGAAGGAGAGAGGGAGGAAAGGAATAAGGGGGAGAACACTGTAGTTCATAAAATCACCCCAGTCTTCACTAATGCCTTACTCTGAATCCTGTGAATATAATCCAATTTAGGAACCTCCTAGACTACTGGGCAGATGACCCCACAGGGTGCTTTTGTGTTTGGAAGATCTCATTAGTCATCACGTTTGACACTATTTAGGGCTGTAAAGGTTTATCCAATACAATCTTCTCATCTCACTGATGAGGAAACTGAGGTCCAACATTAATTAGGGTTGTCCAAGGTCGCTCAGATTCAAACCCAGGTGTTCCAGTCGTAAATCCCAAGACTTTACACCACGCTGCCTCTCTAGACTCTTATCCATTTTGATCACCTTGGCCTTATTTTACTGAACGACAGAAAATGATATAAGTTAAAGAGCAAAAATCCTCAAGGAGTAGAAAATCAGACCAGCCTTTGACCTCTCCATCCTATTCCCTAGGACTTGACCCCACCCTACACTCCGAAGCCTACGTTCGCATACATGGGACTACAAAGCCCGTGATTCAAAGTGCGCCCAGACCCGAGGCCGCCGGGCTCCAACCGCCGCAAAGTCACCTGGGACTTGTAGTTCACCCCCCCCCCCAGCCCCGAGGTGGGCCGATACCTGGAAGTGGTACAAGAAGGCGTCAGGCCAGAGTAAGAAGTAGCTTGCGTTAATGAGGCCGAGTTTGCCGACGAAGGGCACTACGATGGCGCCGGCGAACCAGTACCGCGTGATGACCGGGATGCTCCTAAACCAGTCCCCGAGATCCGACATCTTAGCAGCTCCGGCTCGCGGAGACCAGCAGCGTCACAGACTCCCCGCCCCCCCCGCCCGCCCCCGCGATATGCGGCCGGTCCCGGCTCCGGCTCCGGCTCCTGCTCCGCGAGGATGTGGAGGCGCAAGCCGCTGCAGGCGGCGGAGACAGGCACAGGAGGCGGAGACCAGCGGGTGCAGCCCCCAAGACGTGGCGGGGCCGAATTCGGAGGTAGAGAGCGGCGGGCGGGCTGTTCCGGAAAGGAAACTTCCCGTTCCAACTCCCGGAGCAACGGGACCGGAAGTCCAACCTCTTAAAGGGGAAGCGCAACCTTAAGGTTTGGAAGGGCCACTGGAGGTGGGGCGGAGAGGGAGAAGGGGCCGGGAACAGAGGTTGTCCGGAGCAACAAGGGCAGACGTGTCAGCCAATGGCAGGGTCGCATTCTCCCCAACCCCCACCCCACCCCCGCCGCCCTCCCCCTCTTCCCAGGGTCCTAGATGGACTGATTTGTAAAAGGGTTAACCTGGCCTAGAGTTGGTTATGGAGATGTGATGTGGTGGGGAAAGATCCGGATTGAGACTTCAGAGATCCTTGCAGTACTGCCCAGAGAAAAACACTCATTCTGTGCCTCAGTTTCTTAGTCTGTAAAAAGGAGAAATTGGATTAAATTGTCTCTAGTCCTACTAAGTGGTGTAGTGAATAAAATGTTCTTGAAGTCGGGGAAACCTGAGTTCAGATGCTTCGCCAGACACCTGCAAGATGTGTGACCCCAGGCAAGTCACTTAACCTCTCTCAATCTCGGTTTGCTTATCTGTAAATGATGATGTAATAACACCTCCCAGTGTCCTCAGTGAGGATCAAATGAGATTATGCATACACACACATATATAATTATATCTATAACATATTTATATATTATATCTATAACATTTATATTGTATCTATAACTTATATTTACACACATATGTAACTCTATATAGTCATAGGGCAGCTAGGTAGCACAGTGAATAGAGGTCTGGGCCTGGAGGCAAGAAGACCTTTCAAATCCAGCTTCAGACACTAGCTGTGTGACCCTGGGTAAGTCACTAAACCCTGCTTGCCTCAGTGTCTTCATCTGTAAAATGAGCTGGAGGAGGAAATGACAAACTGCTCCAGTATCTTTGCTAAGAAAATACCAAATACCAAATGAAAAGTGGACTGAACAACAATATATGTTGATATAAATATATAGATATTTATATATAGTTATATAGATAAAGCTTGTTGCAAACATCATATATATATATATATAACTATGTAACTTATATGTAAATACATAGTTGTAAGTAACTTTAAAGCTAGTTGTAAACATATATAATTAATAACTATGTAGCTCTCTATATAGAACTAGTTACAAACATAAAACTATATAACATCTTTGCGTATGAATATATAGTTATAAGTAACTATATATAAAGCTAGTTGTAAATATCTAACTATATTTATATGTAACTATCTCTTTGTATAAAGCTAGTTGCAAACATATATGATTTGCCTATATATATATATATATATATATAAAAATACATAGTTACAAATAACTACATATGAAGCTAGTTAGTTATAAACCTGTATTTTGATATATGTATATGTAACAATGTGTAGCTCCATATATAAAGCTAGTTGCAAACATTAAAAGCATCATATAAATGCAAGCAATTACTATCTACTGCTTCTCTAAATCATATAAAATATAGGATCTCAGGAATGATTCCCCCATCCATTCACTTGACAGCCACTGGTCAGGAAGAAAAATCAGAGATAAAAGAGAAGGGAAAGAAAAGATTACATGTAGAGAAAAGAAAGGAGTTTCATGAGTAAAATGGGATGGATTCTGGTGAACTACAAAAGCATTTCCTCCTTCCATAAAGTCATAACTTTTTGTGAATTTCTCCTGTTCACCCCACCGGATTATACATTCCTTGAGGTCTAGGATCACAGGCACTTGTCCCCTGCATTAACAGAATAATGGATCTTAGCTTTAAAGCTCTATAGAACTTTAGAGACCAACTAGCCAACACCCTCATTTTACAGATGAGGAAATTGAGGCCCAAGGAGGTTAAGTGACTTGCCCAAAGTCACCCAGGCATTAAGACTCAGAGGTTGTGTTGGTAAACAAAATGGGCTCTTAGCACTCAGTTCAACCAAGTGCCCTTGAAGAGTTTGGCCTTTGTTTCCTTGATTAGATTTGGGAGTCCTTGATGACCTCTTTGCCTCAGAGGAGGGCCTAGTTTACACATGAGTTTGAGTGACATGTTTGGGACATCAGAGGCTTTTAGACCACGTGGGTTTAAGTCCCCTCTTTGTGACGATTCTAGGTCACATGGGTAAGTAGCATGTGTGACTCACCCTTGAGCCTGAAAAAGATATAAAACCAGGGGCTGGCTTTCTCTTTTTCGGAGCTCTTACCCACAGCAGCGATGGCACGTGTGACTCTGGGCCAGCCCTTGTTATGAGCTCCCGGGCTGAACCTAGATGTTGGTAACTATGAATTGTATTTGGTCTGTCTGTCGATGTTTGTAATTTGTTTGTATTTGCTCCAAAGTTCAGAGTGCTGGCTTTTCCCCCTGAACTAAGTGAATGGTATTTGTATGCTGAATTAAAGTAAGCTTGTCAACCCCTTAACGTTGCTTTCCTTAGTAAAGCAGATCAAAAGAACCTGGGTTTTTGCAGCGTGCTGGTAGCGTGCTTGTTGTTGGGCTTGTGTTGGTCTTTCACCCCCACAACAGCTGCTAGCCAGATTGTTGAAACAGAGGTGCAATTTGAACCCAGATCCTCTGAATCCAGAGTATTCAATAAATAACTGTTGAATAAGTATCTTTAAAAACAAGACAAAATCTCACCTCCCTCTAGTGCTGTCCATTAGGATTAGATGATGCCTTCATAATCCTCTCCCGCCCCTGTTTCTATGAAAACCAACCTGATTGTCTCCCTGTAATCATGAACAGCTGCCACTGTATCTTTATTGTTAGCTATCCAAAAAAGGAAATTCACCAGTCTTTTCCTATAGCTTGTTCTGGAATTTAACAGTGCTTTTGGGAGGCGGGGAGACAGGGAAGGCCGGGCAATTGGAGTTAAGTGACTTGCTCAAGGTCACACAGCTAGTAAGTGTGTCCGGTGTCTGAGGGCACATTTGAACTAAGATCCTCCTGACTCCAGGACGGGTGCTCTACTCACTGCAACACCTAGCTGCCCCAGCCCTTTCTTATAAGGAAATTCTTTTTATATCATTGTCATAGTCAGAAGTATTTATTAAGGTGCTACCTGCTATCATTAAGTTATGTGATGGTAAAGTACAATTAAAAAGCTGAAAGGAGAACAAATAGTGATAACCTTCAATGACAAAAGAGACAATTTCTACTGGATGGTGGAGTAATGCCTAAGACTTTCTTGCTTCTAATGGAGCTATTTTCTGTGATCCCTTTGATAAGCAGTTTGAAGGAGGTGGATCAGGGGAGTATTTGATCAAATTAAAGTTTTTTAAACAACTAGATAATGAAGTATAAAGGAGTTACCTAAATAACCTCAGGCAGTTAGGTGGCACAGTGGATAGAGTGCTGAGTCTGGAATCAGGAAGATTCTTCTTGAGTTCAAATCCAGCCTTAGACATTTACTAGCTGTGTGACTCTGTGCCTCACTATTATGGTCTAGGTTTAAAACTACAACTCCCACAGATGCTGTGTGTACTTGTGGAAAGGAGTTGACCTCCTCCTCTCAGCCCCATCTTTGGTTTCAATTCTTACCTAGCCCTTTTCATTGAATGGGTGCGGCCTCAGACAAACTGAGTCCCGGGAAAGACCTTAATTTAGAAAGGCCAAGGTCACCCACTGTATCCTGAGCCATCACCAAGTCATCTATACCTTTGTCTGGACTCTGGATGACTCTGGAGGAGAGAGCAAAGTTGATGACTTTGCACAGACTTAACTCCAGCTCACCCCCAAGTCAAGATATCATGCTTGTGGTGTCATTGGTCCTCTTTGAGAATGAAGGACAAACAACAACAGCTGGGTGACTGTGGGGAAGTCACTTAACCCAGGTAGCTTCTGTTTCCTCATCTGTAAAATGAGCTGGAGGAGGAAATGGCAAACCACTCCAGTATCTCTATCAAGAAAACCCCAAATGGGGACACGAAGAGTAGGACCCTACTGAACAACAACAAAATAATTTGGTAACAGCTGAAAATCAGCTACAGACTGATCTTTATGATATAAAGACTGGTAGTCTTTAAAAAGTAATCCTGTGAGTTGTGGAGTCAGTAAGTTCTAAGTAAGAAGTTTAGTCATCACTTTTTCCCTGGAATCTCTTCGGAGGGATGGGATTCTCTCTCCAGGAGAAGGATTCTCTGTTCTCACCACTGGTGATGGCTTCCTTTTGCAGAAGCAAATGGCTGTAGAAGACATGTGCTTGCATGCCCCCAAGAGGATATTGCTTCCTGATCCCCAGCTTCCTCTATGACAAGAAGTTTTGAAGAAATAAAGCCTGACACCTGGAGCTGAAATCCTGCCACTAGGACACATTACACCTCACAGCTCTCTCCAAGCAGATTCCAGGAAGGAATCTGGTTCTTTCTGAAAGAGCCTAGTAGTCCTGTAGGCGTGGATTTCAGCTTATCCACAAGTTGAAGGCATTGAAAACTATAGTTAACTAGCAGGACAAGGGGCCCAGGCAAGATATTTAGAAATTGCAGAGAAGCTTGGGAACACCTCAGGAGGATAGCAGGGGCTTCGAAGCACGGAGAATTTGAGTTACCGCTTCATATATCCCTCCCTGTGTGTGTCCGTGCCTTGCATGGTCCCCTGTTTGACTTCTATTTATGTCCCTTCTCTCCACTGATCTTGAGTGTATTTGATTGTCACTGTTTTCCCCATCACCTTCTGTCTTCCCTCCCCATTCTACCTACTCACCCCCACAAAGAAATAAAAGCCCTCCTTTGTGACAGATAAGCATAGTAAATCCAAATAAATCCACATGTTGCCGACATCTGAAAAGCATATATCTTATTCTTTGTCTCTAATCCGTTACCTCTGTCAAGAGCATGATTCATCATCATTATTCTGGAGTTGTAGATGATCGTCCCATTGACTTGCTCTTTACAAGAACAATTATGGTCTAGTTGAAAGAGTAATCTCTAAGACCAAAGAACTGGGGTTCAAATCCAGCCTTTGCCACATAATGTTTGTGTGACCCTAGGCAAGTAACAACTTCTCTATAACTCTGTTTTCTCATCTGTAAAATGAAAAATTTACATTTATGTAACCCAACTATGAGCAATTAGCATCTCTCTAGTTAAGTCTCTATTTCTGTAAAGAGTGTTTTGTAATTATATTAACATAACTCATTTGTCTTGGTAGGGAACTGTCAAATAATTTATACATTCTGTAATTATTTCAAATAGAATTTATTTATATCCTCCTGTAGGGTTTTATCCATAATATACAGAGAGGTTAATGATCTTTGTGGGTTCATTTTATATTCTACTATTTTTTTCTGAAGTTGTAAATTACCTCAGTTAATTTTTACTTTGATTCTAGGTTTCACTAAGTAAACCATCATATCTTCTACAAAAACTAATGTTGTTCATTCCCCTTTTTCGTCTCATTCCTATAGCTACGATTTCTAGAATTATATCAAATAATAGTAGTGACAATGTTGCTTTACCCCCAATTTTAATGGAAAGTCCTCTAGCATTTTTCCATTATAAATAATGCTAACTCTTGGTTTTAGATAGATATTGTAATATACTAAAGTTCATTTATTCTTATGCTTTCTAGTGATTTTAACACAAAAAGTTGTCGTATTTTGTCAAAAAGATGTCGATATAATGATGAGATTTTAATTGTTTTGTTATTATGGCTACAATATTCATAGTTTTCCTATTACTAACTCAACTCTGCTTTCCTAGTATGAATATAGCCTGGTCATAGTGTTGCTGAGCCTCCTTTGCTTATATTTTGTTCAATGTTTTTACATTGATATTTATTAAAGATATAGGGCTACAGTTTCTTTTCTGACATCTCTCTCTAGTTTGGTGATCAAGACTATATTTGTCGTATAGAAGTTATGAGATAAATATGGTTTGGTAGGATGCCTTCTTTTCCTCTTTTTACAAACAATTTACACAAAATTGAAGTTAATCATTCTTTTAATTTTTGACAGAGTTGTAAATCTTTCTGGTCCTGGGTTTTTTTTTCCCTTTGGGAATTCTTTCATGGCTTTTTCAATTTATTTTTCTGAGATTGGGTTATTAAATTCTCTATTTTTTTGTTTTATTATTCTGGCTATTTTATATTTTTGTAAATATTCATCTATTTCATTTAAGTTATCAGTTATGTTGTCATGTAATTGGATAAAATGGTTTCTAACGATTTCTTTTATTTTCTCTTTACCTGTTACAAATTCTCCTTTTTCATTTTTTTGTTATGGCTATTTGGTTTTACTCTTCTTTTATTGGTCAAATTAACTAATGGTTTGTCAGTTGGTGTTTTGATTTTTGGTTGTTTGGGGTTTTTTTTGAAGAAATTACTTCTAATTTTATTTATCAATTTAGCAGTGATTTTGATTTCAGTTTTATCTCTTCTTTAATTTTCTGAATTTCTATTTTGAAGTTTATTTGGGATTTTTTAAATTTGCTGTTCTTCAAGGTTTTTAGGTATGTTCACAATTCACTGATATGGAGGTTCTTGTTTTTGTTGGTGAAAATGTTTAAAAATAGAATTTTTCCCCTCAGGACTACTTTGATTACATCCCAGGAGTTTTGATATTTTGTCTCATTGTTGGCATTTTCTTTGATGAGATTTCTATGATTTCTGTGATTTTTTTTCTTTAAGCCTCCAACTCTTTAGCATTAAATTATTTTTTCACCATCAAAGCTTAAACTCTTCAAAGGCCCTTCACTGATTATAATTTTTATTAAATTATGGCTAGTAAAGAAAGTCTTTAATTTTTTTGCATTTCTGCATTTATCAAGTTGTTTTACTGTAGCACATGGTTAAATTTTGTAATGGTTCAATGTACAATTGAGAAACAAATATGAACTTTCAGTTGCCACTCAATAACTGGCAAAAGTCTATTATATTTTCTAAAGTTTTATTCAGGTCCTTAATTTCTTTGTTGTTTATCCTTTAGTTAGATTATCTAGGTCTGAAAGGGTCACATTGAGGCACCTCACTATTATAATTTTGCTATCTATTTCTTTCTGTAATTTAATTTTTTTCCATCAGATATTTAAGTAACATGTCATTTTGGTACATATATTGAGAGACAGAGAGAGAGGGAGATTATTGCATTTTCTATGGTACCTTTTAACACAATGTATTTTTCCTGCTTGACCCTTTTAACCATGTATTATTGCCTTGCCACTCCAGCTTTTTTATAATTTGCTTGAGGCATAATAAATTCTTCCCTAGCCTCTTATTTTAGCTGTTTGAATCTCTGTATTTCAAGTGTGTTTCTTATAAACATCAAATAGTTGGATTCTACTTTTATAATTCATTCTGCTTCTGTTCTCTGCGTACTGGATGAGTTAATTATATTCATGGTAATGATAGATAATTCCATTTTTCCCTCCATCATATCCTCATACCTTTCCCTCTCTTTGCCCCACTCCACTATTTACAATAAAGGAGTGAAAGAAACAAAATATGATTAACACTAGCAAATTGTAGGGGCAGTTAGGTGGCACAGTAGATAGAGTGTTGGACCTGGAGTCAGGGAAACTCATCTTCCTAAGTTCACATCTGGCCTTGGACACTTACTAGTCACTTAACCTGTTTGCCTCAGTTTCCTCCTCCATAAAATGAGCTAGAGAAGGGAAGGGCAAACCACTCTAGTATCTTTGCCAAGAAAACCCCAAAAGGGGTCACATAGAGTTGGAAATGACTGAAAATGACTAAACAACAACAAAAGCAAATTATAATTGAAGTGGGCTGATACAACTCCTCTTTTCTTTGCCAAGTCTAGATTCCAAATACTGATCCTTAGATTTTCTTTCTCTCCTTGTGATTCCCTGCTTTAGATCCACCCTCTAAAGTTAAAATTTGTTTTACTTGTGCTTATTCCTTCTCCAATTCTACAATCTCCCTGTCCTCACCTATTTCCATGTTGAATTTAATATACATTCACATCAAAGTATTTGTGTTTATGTGTTTAGCTCTTCTTTTTTCCCAGTTCAGTTAAGAATGATTCATGAGATATCCTCTCCTGCACCCCCAGTTTGCAAAAGTATCAAACTCGTGGGCTTTGTGCCACAAACTTCAGACACAGCTCCAGAGTGGCCAAAAATCAAATTAAAATGTATTTATACAGTGTTTAACAAAATAAATAAAAATATAGTACAACATAGATCTGGTTTTCTAAGTCAACATACAGCAGAGGGGATCTGTTCTTATTTGATTTTGATATCACTACTGTAGAGCATTCCAATTATTAGAAATAAATTCCTTAACCTTCATTCTTTCTTCCCTAGTGTATTCCACTTTATTTCCCTTTTCTTTCCTCTCTTAAAATAAAAAAAAATATAAAACTAAGCTAATCCCAGGTCATATGTTTATCTTTCTTTACTCCCTCAGTGACCTAATAAGCCATTTTGATTCTGAAGGGACATTTGTCTCTTCTCCCAAATCAGAATGTAAACATTTCATCATCATTTAGCCTCCTGTCATCACTCAAATGCATTTACCTTTCTAGGTTTGTTTGGTTTGGTTTTTGGTTTTGGTTTTTTTGAGGGATTTTTTGTCTCCTGCTTTTGCATTCAAAGATTCTACCCCGGTGGTAGCTCTTGTATTAATATAAAGATTGCTTGAAAGTGCTCTATTCTGTTAAAGATTTACTTTTTTTTTTATCCCTATAGGTTGTACTCAGATTTGCAATGCAGTATTCTTGATTGTAGGCCTTAAAAAAACAACAACCTTTTGGTGTATCATGTTCCAAGATTTTTTTCTCCTTAATAAGTAGTTGCAACTTAGTCGTGTATAATCCTAACTATGGTTCCCTGGTACTTGAATTCTTTCTTTCTGGCTGCTTATAATTTTTTTTCTTTGACCCAGATACTCTGGCTTTAGCTAAGATATTTCTATATGATTTCAATTTGGAGTTTCTTTCAGGAGTTAACCCATGGATTCTTTGTATTTTTTGCTTTGTCCTCTGGTTCTAGAGAGGCAGTGTGGCATAATGGATAGAGATTCAACCTCAGAGTAAGGAAGATCTTGTTTAAGGCCTGCCTCTGACACATACGGCCTGTGTAACCCTAAGCATGCCTTAACTTCTCAGTGTTCTAAGCAATTCTCTGAGACTATAATTTCAAAGAAGTTACTGATCAGAAATAGTGAAAGGAATTTCTTTAAAAGGGATCCATTCTATTTTTCAGGTTGTCCTTGTATCTATAGAACCACAGGACTAGCCATATCCCTCTGGTTCTAAAAGATTTGGGCAGTTTTCTTTTATGATTTCTTAAAGTAAGGTATACATAGTAATAGCAATATTGTAACAATTAGCAACTGTGAGAGTCTTAACTACTCCAATCAACACCATGATCCAAGACAATTCCAAAAGACTCATGATGAAAAAATTTTTTCTACCTCCAGAGAGAGGACTGAAGAACTCTGAGTGCAAATTGAAGCATACTTTTTTCACTTACTTTATTTTACTTCCTTTTTTTTTTTTGGCAATATGACTAATATAGAAATATGCCTTGCATACTTCACATGCAGAACTGATATCATATTGCTTGCCTTCTCAGTGGGTAGAGGGACTGGAGGGAGGAAGAGAATTTGGAACTCAAAATTTTAAAAAATGAATGTTAAAGCATAATCTTTTTTTTAAAAAAGATGTTTGTGTGTGTGTGTCTATGTGTGTGTTGTCTTGGTTTTCAGGGAGATTGATGATTCTTAAATTATTTCTCTTGTTTTGCAGGTTGGTTGTTTTTTTTTAATAGTAGATAGCTTATAGTTTCTTCTATTTTTTCTAACTTTTTATTTTATGCTAATACTTATTTTCCCATGCAGTTATTGAGTTCTAATTGATCCATTCTATTTTTCAGGTAGTCTACTACTTCAGTAGGGTTTTCCACCTTCTTTTCTAAACTATTTATTCCTTTTCAATTTTTTTTTTCTCCAAAGCTCTTTTGTCAATCTAATTTCATTTTTTTATCTCTTATTTTTAATAACTTCCATATATGCTTAGAGCCCTTGGGGCAAAGCCATTCAATTCTCTGAGGCTCTACTTGAACTCATTGTGAATTACTCTCTTTTTCTGGGTTTGCCTCTTGAGCTTCACTCAACCAACAGAATTTCTTCAAATTGTGTTTGGTATTTTCTTCTATTGACTCATTTCTTTGGCCTCCTATTCTCAATTATATTTGGCCCAGACTGTTGCCTCCTGCACTATGAGATAAAGTGGTAAGGCTTTGCTTGGTGCTATCCCCTATGTAGTCTGGATGATACTTTCTCTGCCATGTTGGACACTGTGACTAGGACACCTCCTTTACTCCCTCTTGCACGAATCTCCGGTTGCTGGTTCAGTGTCCTAGTGGCCTCCGCCCAGTCTTGGTTTCCTTCTCATTGTATAGGACCTTACCAGAAATTGGCTCTATCCCTTGCTATGGTCCTGATAGGCCCCAAACAGATGTTTTTGATTGCATTAGTACCAGACTTCCTGCAAGATCCCAGGTATTTCACCAGTCCTGTTCCTAGTTGACTCTGGGACAGGCTGTTTGTGTACTTTACTCCCTCATTGCTGTGTTTCCCTATCTCTTTCTGTGACTCTGGAGGGGGCTGCCTGGGCACTACAGCTTCCACCTCCCTTAACTTTTCTCTATTAGATCAGTAGTCATTTGTGTTCTTTAATCACCTTTTTTTTTCCTGTAATAATCAAGTACAAATTTTTTTTTCCATGTCTTTGGTATCTTTCTGTCTCAGATGTGCCATGTGAATCAATCCTCCAGAGTTCTCATTACTATTTTGCCTCCAGCACCTATCCTCTCTGTGTATACTGGGCCTAATCCAACTCCATCTCCTGTCTTTTTTTCCCTCTTTATTTCTACTTCCTAGTATATGCAATACTTACAATGTCAGAGTTCAAGCGTAGTGACTCCATTGTCTGTGATGACAAAACACACACACACACACACACACACACACACACACACACCCCAAAATCTTTGCAAACTGTTTCCTTTTTTCTTGCAGTCCTTGCATTTTTAGCCTTAAGGGCCTTTAGGATGACTTTGCTTGAGTTTCTCACCAAGCTTTGTTTAAACTGGTTTTACTCCTCCCTGATTCTGTTTTA
Source organism: Trichosurus vulpecula (assembly GCF_011100635.1). Classification (NCBI taxonomy): domain Eukaryota; kingdom Metazoa; phylum Chordata; class Mammalia; order Diprotodontia; family Phalangeridae; genus Trichosurus; species Trichosurus vulpecula. Next base: position 116,068,308 of record NC_050573.1, on the reverse strand, counting down.
TGAGGTAGTACTAATCAGAACCTTCCTTAATTCTCCTCCATATGATTTTACAAACAAGTTTATATTCTAATATTGTATTACCACATCTTTTTACTTGACTAGTAAATCAAGTGTTGACTAAATCACTTTTTATACCGTTTTGATCGCCCCATTAAGACAACTGATTATATTTGCTAAATTTTTGTGTATTCACTGTAGTCTCTTGAGAGCTTTCTTTGGCCTATATCAAATTTTTCATCATCAATAACTTGTTTAAATAAGCAAGGATGTAGTTGGACATCATATCTTTTTCTTTTTGCTCATTGAGCTGAGGGCAGGGGTGGGGAACCTTTGGACTTGAGGCCACATGTGGCCTTCTACATCCTTGGGTGCTGCCTTTTGACTAAGTCCAAGTTTTTATAGAACAAATCCTTTTATTAAAGGAATTTATTTTATAAAATTTGGACTCAGTCAGAGGACCACACTTGAGGACATAGAGGGCCACCTGTGTTCCCCACCCCTGCTTCAGAAAACTGAAACAGGAATATTCTTACGTCTGTAATGAGTCATTTCCTCTTCTGTTAAAATGTAATCTTTTTTTTTTGTGATGTTTTTCTGTACTCACTAAATAAAGTAGGCATGATATAGGTGTGAAGCTTCTTCTAATCTAGTTTATGGCCTTCCTCATTCCTTATTCCAGACCCATATTGTCCAATATGTTTGTAATTCTTGCTGTCCTCACCTGTTCCTACCTTCCAAGCTTCCCTGGCTTTCTTCAAGTCTAGAAAGTATTAGTGTAATGGCTTGAATTTAACAAAAGGTGGACTTTGAGCCAAATATCCTTTGTTAGCAAGGGCATAAAATCTGGTAACAGAGGGATCTTATTGGCTAGCCTCCATTTATACCAAAAGACCCAGAGTGAGGGCTGACAGTGTCTTTACTTATACCCAAGTGTGTCTTTCTTCTGATTGGCCTAACAGTGCATCATTTGGACCTTCCCTGGCAGACATATGGCAACTCTGATTGGTGGATGTTTTAATGAGAAGAAAGGCTAAGAGTTCTCAGCTCCTTCCTATTACTTCATCCTTTGGGGGGGAGGGGACGGGGTGCAGTTTACAAGTTGCAGAAAAGCAAGGACTTAGGGACTTGGCCCTGAGGAAGGACCTCTTTGGCAGTCCCCTGTTTCCTGGGTATACAAAAGCAAGATCCCTGCCCAGGCAGATGCCTTGGAGGCTGGGAATAATTATATTCCTGAGCCTGTTTGGGAGAGGTCTGTTTTAAGCTAGTCTAAAAGATGGGGGTTCTGACAGAAAAGGGTATATTACAAATTAATATTAAATAATTAAATATCAAATGATAAAACACAATATTAATTTTCCTCATTATCATGTTCTAATGAAATTTGTTTATCTCCTCAACCTCTACAACACATGCTGCTACATAAGTTGCAATTATTGTCATGGTGGCCTTTTTTCCCCAGATATTCAGCATGAACACTGCAATATAAGCTGACCATATGTCCCTGGAAGTAATGTTTCTAGTTACTTTGAGAAATGCAATAAAACCAAATCAGTAGTCTCCCCTTCAAAGTCTGAGGACCATACTTCCATTTAGCTACCACTTCCTTCTGTCTCTGGGTGTCATTCTGTGATGATTAAAAAGTTTCAAGAGATATAGTTTCTGGGTAATTTAATCATTTTATTAATAAGGTCAGCAGGTTATTAATAAAAGGATGCTCATTTGGCCATCTCTCTCAGACCAAAGACCCCGAGTTGTGGTGGGGTCAAAGATTATATGCCCTTTTAAGAAGAAGTGTTCCCAAGGGGAGCCTACTCAATTCTGATTGGTTAATCAAATGAGAGGTGGGCTATCTTGGGGTAATTGACTTAAGTCATTTCAATCTTGGTCAAAGAGACATCAGTTTCCATATCACCTGTCTTGATAATAGGAAGAATCAACATTTTCCTAGGACTTGTTTGAACAAATACAATGAGCAGGAATACACCTATTAGCCCAAACTTAGAATTTCTTTCACTGTCTGATTAGATCTTGGCCTAGGTAAATCTCTAAGAAAAATTTCCCTCACTGGTTGGCTTCTGGATGAGGAAGTAGAAAAGGGGAAAAACCTTGGTCCTAATACAATAATTAGTTATTCGATGTAAGAGAAAAATATTCATTTCTCACATTTCATAATAAAAGTGTCAAGATTGATATGATTCTTGGGAAAGGCTGTAGGACCTTATTCTTTTCCTCTAAGTAGTATGTCGACTCTTTGGTCATTAGACAAGGATGTCACATATAGAACACCAACAACTAAGTTAAAGTTTATAGATGTTCCTGAAACAGTGATTCTTAGCACCCTCTCCCCACTTTTCCTCCACTCTGTCATCATTACTGAAGTAGAAGGAGGTGCACAGGCCCAAGGATTATTTTGTATTGTTAGTGTGGTCACCAGGATGGACATTTCTATTCCTTGGGCTCAATGTGCTGGACTGTTTCAATGGGGCCCAAAGCATAAGGGACATCACAGTCAAGGTGGTGGCAATAGGGTGTTTGGGTGCCTGTGCTTGGACCCCAAGTCCAAAATCACATTTCTCCCTAGCCCCAAAACACTATCTCCGGCAGCTTCTCCCCGGCCCAAGGACACTATGCCTAGCAATTACTCATGAGTAGGTGCCAGCCAAATACTTATCTTTCTCCCTGGGACAGTAATAAGCTGCACCTGTAAGAATTCCACTGGATTATCCATAACAACCCCCCACTTTTGTTCCATACATTCTGGACTCCTCATTATGTATACCTTAGACTTTAGATATATGTATACTCCCTACATCTATCTTGGCAAACAAGACATTGATGGGTGGCAGACTGGACATTCCTCAGTCAGCCCTGACCGCTAGTTGACTTTGTTTCATTGCAGGCCTGCAAACCACACCTCCTTGTGATCCTCCTTGCGCTTTTCCTGGTGAACTCTGGGTAAAACGCCTGCTGCAGTTGATACAAAAAGGATATGTTCCTTTAAGATCTGACCACTCCCTAATCCCACCCTGAATCACCTCATAAGCATATTTGGCACATGTTCTACTATAGATTATCCTATATAAACTTTAACTGTACTCCTTTAAGGTCACAGGTTCCTTAAGAACTTTTGGCGTCAGAAAAGTGTAAAAATAAATCTTTTCCACCTTGACTTAAAGAATGCTTGAGTCCATGAATTCACTCCAGGTGACCCTGTCCAGTACTCTGGTCCTTAAGGGGTCCCTGAACCCCCACTCAAACCAGTTGGCAGTATTTTAATTTTCTGGCCATATGCTCCTTCCTGTATCTTCCTCGAGATGCCTTACTTTTTGGGATAGGCGCACTATCCCAATTTTCCCCCTATTATACACAAGAATAATCAACCAAAACTAATTTCCACATTGTCCATATCCTAAAAAATATTTGATTCGTTCTTCCTTCTGAGTCCTTCACCTCTCTATCAGGAGGTGGGTAGCATATTTCATCAATAATCCTCTTGAAGTTCTGGTTGCATTGATAAAGAGTTCAGCACTATTTTACTATTTTACTAATTTAAAGGGGACAAATATCATCTCACTGACAGGATAGAGGCTCTGGAAACCCTCTTGAACTCTCCTTGAATCTTCCCACTCGATGTGGTATCTGCCTGAGGCTATAATGCTCTCCACTGGCCTTCACTTATAGCTATGGCCAATTCCTCGTTACCCTTAACCTAACCCAGCCTTCCATTGTCTGTTGTCTCCAGATCTCCTTCAGCTACCTTCCCCGGGATCCTCCTGGAGTCTGACCTCTAGTTACCCCAGCCTACGGGCCACTCCCATCAAGATCCTCCCTAGACCCTTCCTCCCATGCCTCAGACTACTTGGCCACTCCTAGATCCTTCCCGTAGTCTTTCCGTATATAAGATTCATCTTGTTTCCATGAAAATGCTCAGATTCAACCTGGCTCCCTAGCATTAGCGATACAAACGTTCAGCTTCCTTAAGAGTCTGGCAGATCTTTAATAAAACTTCTTTTTCTTTGGCTGGAAGAAGGCTTGGGTTGAATTCATTTGGGCAGGACCCGTGTGTCACTATTTTGGGATCCCAGTACCCCTAAACCTCAATATTAATATATTTGAATGTAAGCACAATAGTATTCATTCTTATACACTATAACTATTCCCCAATTTCCGGACACCCCCTCAGTTTACATTGTTTGCCACCTTAAAAAGAGTTATATTCTTGTACATCCTTAGAATTTGTTTTGCTTAGGACTAATCTTTCCTTTAATCTACCTTCCTTCTAATTCCCCTTTTCCCCCTTCTTCCCTTTCTCTCCCCTTTCCCTGTTAAAGAAATATATTTCTGTACTCAATTCTGTGTGTGTGTGTGTGTTCTCTCTTCTTTTGACCAGTTCAGAAGAGATTGAGGTTCAAGTGTCAGGTGCTCCCTCTTACCCCTCCTCACTGTTTGCATACTTGTCTACTTGTATACCCTAGTTATGTAGGAAATTTTCCGCCAACCTTCCTTTCCCTTCCTAATCCTTCCTAACTGATTTAATTGTGGTTCCAGAACTAAAAGGGATGAGAAGAGGAAGTCTAAGCAGCCATTGGGTGAGATTGTAGGAGAGATGCCTTCCCTCTGTTAATTATCTCCTATTTATCCTGTATATAGCTTGTTTGCATATATTTGTTTGTGTGTTGTCTTCCCCATTAGATTGTAAGCTCTTTGAGGTCTGGGATAGTCTTTTGCCTCTTTTTATGTCCCCAGCCCCTTAGCACAGTACCTGGTTCAGAGTAGAAGTGAATTTATTTTACAAACCTCATGAGATTTGGGCATTGCCTCCACTAGGACAGAACTAGTGAAGGGAGGCAAGGTACAAAGGAAATGCATCAATAGATATACCCTTAATGCAAAAGATCCCTGCCCACCTCTATCCCTTCTCACCATTGGCTGGGAGGCGGGCTTACAATCTAGGCACGAAAATACAGAGCCAATCCATACGGACTTTCCTTATTTGGCTACTGATGTGGTGATGATATGGCTAAAGAGAAGGAAGGAGGAAGGAGAGGGGGACTTCCTGGAGCAGAGAACAAACAGCTCACAGGTAGTCCATTATCTTCCTATTTGTTAAAATTCTTGTGCTAGCACCGAGACAGGGGGAAGGGAGGGGCACCTACAGCTTCAGGCCCTGACTTTCCAGAAGTTAGGTATGTTACTACAAGGTTAAATTCCAAGCCTCTCCTACTCCCTCAGACATTCCCCATTTCAGAAATATGAGAAAAGAGTAGCCCCTATATTCTTACCCTGTGAAATCTTCACAAATTATATCCTTCTCACTCAAGATCATGCTCTACAAGAACATATGTCCTGGAGTGCCACTATCCTGGTTGGTCATGGGGTCTCTAAGACCAATATTTCAGGAAAGTTTCAACTATCATGCTACACTTTATTCTCTACTCTGAACCTACTATACTATAGTTCCTTTATGTCATTTTACTCCCTGAATCAAATGATGGGAGAGGCACCTCTTAGGTTTTCTGTCCCATACAATCTCTTCCTGCTTCTTAGCAAGGACTTTAGTAAGGCTGAGAAGGAGCTAAGTAGACAACAGGGAGTAAAATGACATAAAGGAACTTTGAGTAACAGCAAGTGGAATTTTTTAGTATAAGAGAATGCAGTAAAATGAAATTCTCTTGAAGATTCCATACTATACCCACCAAAGGTTGGTAAGCACATTTGGCAATTCCCCTGAATCTCTTATAAATCACTAAGGTTCCCATTATACTCCACAAGTTTGGTAACTATGAACTGTATATATATTTGAATAAATCAGTTGTATGTAAACCAGCCTCTTCGCATACTTGTACCACCATAAATCTAACATGCCTGTTAGAAATACACTTGACACTGAAATTCAGGTATCAAGGGCAATTTATTATTATTGAGGAATTCAAAGGAATTGGTAAATGTTCCTGGCCAGGAGTGGACTCCACCCTTCTTTAGGAAGGGGGAGTGGGGAGTACAGGAGTGAGACCAACTTTATTCTGTTAGACTGACATAGATTGATGTGTCATCAGCTCAGTGCCTCCCTTCAGAGAACATATTGGTCCTTCTGGGTTACAATCTTCCCTATATGCCCCCAACATGAAACTCCTTGGTATGTTTCCCTTCCCTCATCATACATCCCATGTTCAAAAACAGCAGAAAACTCCTCCCTATGGGTGTGTAAGGTAATATTCAATTAGCCCATTAAGCATGCATGGTAGCCATTTGACCTAGCTTTCTCTTCAACTTTGACCATTATCTGGCTGGTTTAAACCAGTCTTCCTAACATCCTGGATAACATCCTGAATCTGTAGTTTCTGCAAAACCACAAACTTTATTCCCATTGGCTAGGGACCTTCATGCTGGTTAATTTTTACTCCTTTGTTCAAGCTGACAATTAATTATTCTGTGGAACTCAACTCTGCTGTGGAAACCTAACTTTCCCTAACTTTTACCCATCTCTCACATGCCCCGACTCTGGAACTCCTAGTTACCTCTAGATACAGTATTAAGTATTTTGAGTAATACTAACTACATGTAAATATGATTTGAACCCCCATTCCAGTATATGAGTCACATGTCCTACAATATCACAAATGAAATAGCAAAGTATTTAATTAATACCAAACAGGCTAGGCATGGTGGCATATGCCTATAATTCCTGTTCCTGGAGGAACTGAGACTGAGGGAACCCTTTAGGAGTTCTGAGCTAAAGCAGTGGGGCTAAAGACAATGGAGTGTCTGTACTAAGTTCAGCCCCAATATAGTAAACCAGCAGACTGACTAAGGAGAGACAAACCAGTCCAAGTCATAAATGGAGCAGGTCAGAGTTCCAGTGCTGAAACTTCATCTGGATCAGGTCTGTGAGTGGCTGCTACACTTCCATCCTGAGTAAGAAAGACCCAATCTCCCAAAAAGGAAAAAGAATAGGATAATGATAATAACTTAACATTTATATAATAAATTTAATGAATTTGCAAAGCACTCTACATGTATTATCTCATTAGGGTTGGATAGAGCACTGAGCCCGGAGTCAGGAAACCTTAAGTTCAAATCTAACCTTAGTTGTGTGACCCTGAGCAAGTCACTTAACTTCTGTTTGCCTCAATTTCTTCAACTATAAATAGGAATAATCATAGCACCTACCTCCTAGGGCTGTCATAAGGATCGAATGAGATAATTTTTGTAAAGTGCTTTGCAAACCTTAAAGCACTATATAAATTGTAGTTATTATTATTATGTGGAGGTAGATAACAATCCTTCCTGCGTGTGAATGGACAGGCTGAAAAAGATTCATTTCTTCTGTCTCTTTTCAGTTTGGTCTCTTGCTAGCCAATATGGAAATCTGCAAATACCCCTCAAATGAAAGGATTTGCCTAGCCTCTGGCACTGGGCTGCCAACCCTCTCCACATGTAGTCAACTCCCTGATTGTCTTCTTCCACAGTTTCTGAAGTCTGAGAATGGCAAGTGTAAATTGTAATAGCGTCATATTGCTGAGCACCAGGATCTCACAGGCTCAGGCTTCTTTCTCCAGTTCTCCATTGACATCATGCCTCTTCCCTGGAGCTCTCCTCCTTTTCTTCAAACTAGCAAGAGCCTCCTGATGCAATCCTCAAGTCCAGGCACCAGTGTCATGGTATTCTGATGTCCTCAGGCTTCCCAGAGTAAGCAAGGGCTCCCTTATCTCAGCCATTATTGGCACTAATGTGGGCCAGGAATCCTTTCTTATGGGTAATCTGATGTACTGCTATTCTCTCAGGCTCAATTGAGATATAATTTGAGGGACACATCTAATTCTCCCTTCATTTGCAGAGCAGATATGACTGACAATCCCTGAGTTCAACTGGAATGCCTCAGCCTACACCTCTCCAGCCTCCCCAGGGGAGTGATATTTCAGAATCCAATTGTACCAGTGTGACAATGTCAAAATTACTTTAGATCTATAATAATAAAATAATATCAGAATTTCCATCAAAATCAAGAGAAGGGACTCAGTGCTCTTACTGTGTCCCCAGTGAAGGGAGAGGACAATACCAGGCCTTATGGAGTTTCCAAAAAGCTTAGGAGGGACTATTTTACACAAAGAATTAATTTGCGGAATAGACAAATAGTATTTATGGGAACTGAGAGCATGAATGTTGAAAAGGAAAGCAATTTCACATTTTTCAGGGAAAGTGGGACACTTGGCCTGTTTCTATCATGGAATATTATTTCTGTCTATAAGAATGATGTGCACACAGGGATAGTTTTGGTGGACAAAGCACTCTAAGCTTCAATGACTGTATCGGCCATGTTCATCTGAAACTAATCCCACTAGACTGAATGAGTATTTAGCAACCTCAAAGAAAATTTAGTATCCATTCAAGTATGTCTGTTACATATTTGCCAAATGCAGGCTGATAAAGTTAGTAAAGGACAAGTATGTCTCCTAAACAGTTTAGATAGTATAGCATTAGATGATGATAACCTACCTGCTGGTCTGTGATGTTATGTCCATGATATCTCCTCCTCTCCCACCGAGTGGATGATCCCTTTGATAATTCGTCATTTGTCACCATAGCAATGGGAGGAGAGAGCAGAATTGATATTCGTGATATAAGCAGGGGATGCCAATTTTACCTCCAAAGTGTCTCCCCCACTTGTCACCTTCTCTCCATTCTTATCCAGGATTTTATCACCTATGTGATGAACAAAAAGTTCAAGAGATTTAGTTTCTGGGTAATTAATCATTTTATTAATTATGGCTAGCAAATAATTAAGGATGATCATTTGGCCTTCAATCAGAAACCAAAGACCAATCATGGGGGCCTTTCGATGTTTATATGCCCTTAGAAGAGTAAGTGTTCCTGACAGGTTCCTGACTCTGATTGGTTAATAATTAATGAGAAAATGAATATTATAATGAGAGGTGGACCTATTCTAATGAGGGATTGGGGGACATGACTATGTCATTTACCAACCTTGGGCATTCTAGACAAAAGATCTACCAACTACCCAAGCCTGAGAACACAGTGGGCTAGAATTCACTTAGATTAGATTCTCTTTGTGATAGTGGTGGTTTGTCCTCCTGGAAGAGGACCAAAATGACATCACTAGGCTAGAGTCAAGTTACAGTGTGTAGGACTGTGGCTGATTAGATCAATGCAAACTTGGAATGTTCCATCACAGGTTGGGCACAAATAGTCCATGTTAACATTTGAGGTAAATTCTCTAGATTCGTGCATCTCATGGTTCTTTTGAGCTACTTCAATTCTGCTTTGCTCGTAGAGCACAGCACCTTCTCTCATGTGGGCATACCATACTGGGGGGTCCTGTGCCAGTGTCTCCCATGTCACACAATCAATTCAAAAGTTATTAAGAGAGACCTTGACAGTGTCCTGATATCTCTTCTTCTGACCACCATGCTTGCCCTGTGTGAGTTCTCCATAAAATAGTCTTTTTGGCAAGTGTAAGTTTTGCATTCAAACAATGTGGCCAGCCCATTGGAGCTGTGCTCTCTAAAGTAGAGTTTGAATGCTTTGCAGTTTAGTTCAAGAAAGGACCTCAGTGTCTGGTGTCTTATCCTGCCAGGTCTTCAGAATCTTTCTAAGACAGTTTAAATGGAAGTGATTCACTTTCCTGGAATGGCACTGGTACACTTTCCAGGTTCCACAGGCATTCAACAATGAGGTCAGCACAATGGCTCCATAAACCTTCAGTATGGTAGTCAATCTAATACTTCTTCTCTTCCATACTTTCCTTCGGAGCCTCCCAAACACTGAGCTAGCTCTAGTAATGCATGCTTCAATCTTATACACTACCAAGGTAAGTGAACTTATCCACAGCATTCAAAATTTCTCCATTTGCTGTAACCAATGGTTCCATGTATGGATGGTGTGGTGGAGGCTGATGTTTTACCTGTAATACCTATGTTTTCTTGGTATTAAGTTCCCTTGTAAGGTTTTTCTAGTTGGGTAGAGTAACAATTCCACCTAGATAAGATGGTTTACTTGGGTTAATTTTGGGGTAAGCTCAGTAATGTCCTTCAAAGACTGGCTGTATTAACCTACAAGGGTTTATTTCTGAATTAGGAAATAGAGAAATCAATCTCAATTAATAATTGCTTACTAATATGAGAGAAATAATTGTTTCTCTCACTATCAGTTAGACTAATGTTAAAGCCTCCTAACTTGTCTCCTGAATCCATTCTCTCTCTTCTCTAATAATCTTTCAGGAAGACATCTGACCATGTAGGTCCTCTACTCAAAAACCATCAGTGGTCTTCTCTCTTTCCTCTAGACAGGAATTACTGACCTAGGGTACATGAATTTTGTTTTGTTTTGTTTAATTTTCATAACTGTATTCAAATATAATTGGTTTACTTTGTAATCCTATGTATTTTATTGTATTTACTTAAAAATATTATTGTGACAAGGATTCCATAGGCTTCACCAGACTGTCAGGGGGGTCCAACACACACACACACACACACACACACACACACATACCACAAAGGTTAAGAACAGGATAAATACATTCCCTTGCTGACAATAAAGGCCTCCCAAAAATTTGACTTCAATCTACCTTTGCTTCTTTATTTCACAGTATTACTCTTCATAAACTCCATAATCTTGCCAAAAATAGACTACATGCTAGCTATTCCCTGAACTTGACATTCAAGCCCATCCCTCCTACCCAAAATGCATTTAGTCTTGTTCTCTGTCTTTCATAAGTTGTGTCTTCTTTTAAAGCGCAGCTCAGGGTTTCCTCCTTCTCTTATGACCCTTACCTAATTCCCCTATCTGAAAATGTTGTCTCTCCCCTTAAATTTTCCTATAGTGCTTTTTCTGGATCTTTCCTTTGCACCTATCACATTCTACCTTTTTATCACACTTCTCTGTGTACCTATCACACCTATCACCTGGCCCATTAAAACGTACCTTAAGTTCTTTGAGAGCATAACTGTACCTTTCATCTTCCCATCTTCAGTGCTAGCTAGCACTTAGTAGTCACTGAATACATCTTTGATGACTTGAATTAAAGTTCAAGTTTTCCAGCTCAAGAGGCAATTTGGTACAGTGGAGAGGCCTCTGGACTTAGATCCAAGAGACCTAGATCCAAGTTCTACCTCAGTCCTAGTGTGTGAACTTCTGGTAGTCACTTAGCTATGCAGCTAGGTGATGTAGTGGATAGAACATTGAACCTGGACTCAGGGAGACCCAAGTTCAAATCTGACTTCAGACACTTACTAGCTTAACCTCTGTTTGCCTCAGTTTCCTCATCTGGGGGATAATAATAGCACCTACCTTCTAGGTAGGTTAAGAAGATCAAAAGAGATCATGATTATAAAGTACTTAGCACAGTGCCTAGCATGTGTAGATACTATATAAATATTGGCTTTTATCATTATTATTATTATTTGTTGTTGTTGTTTAGTCGTTTTTCAGTCCTGTCTGAGTCTTCCTGACCCCGTTTGGGGTTTTCTTGGTAAAGATACTGGAGTGGTTTGCCATTTCCTTTTCCAGTTTATTTTACAGATGATGAAACTGAGGCAAATAGAGTTAAGTGACTTGCCCAGGATCACACAGCTAGTAAGTATCTGAGGCTGGGAACTCAGGGAGGGGAGTCTTCCTGACTGCAGGCCCAACACGCTATGCACTAGGCACTGTGCCCCATCATTATTACTTGGCCTCTCTGTGCCTTAGTTTCTTCATCTGCAAATGGTGGGATTGGATTCAGTGGCCTTCAAGGTCTTCTCTAGCTCTAAATCTGTACCTATGAAATAGCTTTTCAGACTTGAGCAGAAGAACCAAGGAGATGAAAGCATCAGAGAGAACAGTCTAACCATTAGAAGTTCTTTAAGAACCCCAAATTCAGGGAATCATCAGATACTAGTTGAATGGGGCCAATATATTGATTAGAGGCAATCAACAGGGTTTGAGGCCATAGCTCTACTGGGGGGAAAAGGTACGGTCCAAAAAGAACAACGTAGGCAATGATTATAACATTGTAACTGAAAAGATTATTATGAGAAAACACCATAAGTAATTGGGAAGAAAAAAAAAACAGTAATGTTACAAAAGAACAGATAATGAAATATGCCTTCCACCTCTCAGAAGCGAGGTGGGGAACTCCTAGGAAAGAACATGGTATGTATCACATATAGTCGCTGTAGCAAGTATTTTTTTCTTAAGTTAATAAGTCAACATCTTTGTTACAAGGAGGAGTTTAATGGAGAGTAGGGTGAAGATGATAAAAGAGAATATTTCCAGATGTAAAAACAAAAGGCAACAATAAAACTTTTTTTTAAAGGGCAGGGCAGGAAGAAATTTAAGGTGTGGTATCCGAAAGATGGTAACTAACCAGGGGTCATTTATGGCCATCCTCAGCTCATTATGGATTTAAAAACTCCTGAGACTATGCTTAAAGGAGCACCTTTTGTTTCTGCAACCAAATCAAAATTATTTATTAAGCATCTACTATGTGGCAGGCCACGTGCTAAGAGATAGGGATACAAAGAAAGACAAAAATAGTCCCTGCCTTCCCAGAGCTCCCAATCTAGGAGAGGAGACAACAAGCTAGCAAATATACACTGGATAAATAGAAAGTAAAGAGGGAAGGTGTGGTAACTTAGAGGCAGTAGGGAAAGGCTTCCTTTAGAAAGTGGCATGTCAGCGATGACTTACTTTGATAGACTTGGCTCTTCTCAGCAATGCAAGGTTGTAAGACAACTCTGAAAGACTCATGATGGAAAATGCTATCGACATGCAGAGTCAGAATGCAGACTGAAGGAAACTATTTGCTCTCTCTTTTTTGTCTTGTTTCTTCTTTCTCATAGTTCATTCCATTGGTTATAATTCTTCTTTGCAACATGACTAATGTGAAAATATGTTTAATGTCAATGTATATGTAGAGCCTATATCAGATTGCATGCTGTCTTGGGGAGGGGGGAAGGAAGGGAAGGGAAGGGGGAGAAAATTTGGAACTCAAAAGCTTGTGGAACTGAATGTTCTAAACTAAAAATAAATTAATTAATTTAAAAGAAAGAAAAAAGAAAGTGAGATTTTATTTGGGAATAGGAGAAAGCCAGGGAAGCCACAAGGCAGAGATGAGGAGAGACAGCCTTCCAGGTATGAAGGACAGCCAAAGAAAATGCCCAGAGCTGAGATTTGGAGCATCTTGTTTGTGGGATGGCAAGGAAAGCAGTTACTGATGAAGGGTATGTGGTGAGGAGTAACAGCTAAGAAAACTGGAAAGGTAGGAGGGGATTAGGTTTTGAAGGGCTTAGAATGCCAAACAGGGGATTTTGCCTTTGCTCTTAGAGTTGAGAGGATGCCAATGGAGTTAACTGAGGAGGGGGCTGACGTGGCAGGACCTACACTTTAGGAAAAATCACTGAAAAAACTCAGGAGGATGGATTGGAGTAGGGAGAGGCTTAAGACAAGCAGACTTAGTAGCAGACTAGTCCAGGTATGAGGTGATGGGGGCCTGTATTAGGGTGGTGGCAGTGTCAGAGGAGAAAAGGGGATTTAATTGAGAGATATTGCAAAGGTGAAATCGCTAGACCTTGATTAGACATGAACAGTATAAGATAGTGAGGCCTTAAGGAAGACACCTAGGTTGTAAGCCTGAGAGACTAGGAGAATGGTGTGGTCCTCTACAATAATGGGGAAGGTAGGAGAGGAGGAAAGTTTAGAGAGAAATATAATAAGTTCAATTTTAGACGTGTTGAATTTAAGATGTCTACTGGATATCCATTTCAAAGATGTCTGAAAGGCAGTTGGAGATGTGAGATTGGAGGTCAGAAGAGAAATTAGGGTGGGATAGGTAGATTTGACAATCATCAGCATAGAGATGGTAATTAAATTCGTGACAGCTGATGAAATCACCAAATGAAGCAGTATAGAGGGAGAAGAAAAGGGGACCCGCAGCTCTATGAGACACATATGGTTAGTGGACATGATTTTCATAAGGATCCAGCAAAAGAGACTGAGGAGTGGTCAAATAGGTAGCAGGACCACTAGAGGAGAGTGGTGTCTCAAAAACCTAAAGAGAAGAAAGTACCAAGGAGAGGGTAATCGACAGTGTCAAAGGCTGCAGAGAGGTCAAGGAGAATGAGAATTGAGAAAAAAGTGTGTGTGTGTGTGTGTGTGTGTGTGCGCGCACGCATACACAACAAGGAACTCTGTGTCTGTGTGGATAGATAGATATACAAAAAAGGGAACTCTGTGTGTGTATTTATCTTTGTAGCAAGGAAGGGTTTAATTGGGGAGGAATGATAAAGGGGAGTATTTCCAGATAGAAAAATAAAAGACAACTATAAAACTTTTTTTAAGAGAAAAAAAAGGGAGAGGAGTCCAAGGTGCAATCAGAGAGACAATAACTGGAAGCTGTTCATTCACTGACAGGTTCAGCCCATTTTGGGCTTTAAAATAAAAATCTATGTTCACTAAATTCCTTGCACATCCACATCAAGTTATTTGACAGTTCCCTCTTCCCCACTCCCCGCACTGAAATTGTTTTATTTATTCTACCAAGTTTCCTGGTTGAGAGCTTCCCTCTCCTTCATGGGCCAACTTACTCTGCAGAATTTTAGTCCATGGGAAACAACTCCAGTGGGGACTTATGTAGTAGTAATAATAGCTAACATTTATATAGTGTTTACTGTGTGCCAGGCACTATGCTAAGTGCTTTACAAATATTATCTAATTGGATCCTCACAACAACCCTGGGAGGTGGGTGCAATTAGTATCCCCATTTTACAGTTGAGGAACCTGAGGCAAACAGAACTTAAGTGACTTGCCCAGGGTCACACAGCTAGCAAGTGTCTGGGGCAGAATTTGAACTCAGATCTTCCTGACTCCAAGTCCTGCAAATCCAGCCATCTATCCACTAGGCCATCTAGCTGCCCTTGTACTGAGCCCGATGTGAATACAAAGGGAATTTATCAACTAACTTATTTTGGACTAGACCTGTCATTTCATTAGAATAAAGAACTTCCAGTGAGACATCTCTCTCAACAAATGCAAATCAGCACCTGCTCTTTTACCTAGATCAGGGCTGTCCAACCTTAGGTTTTGTTTTTTTTTGAAACAATTGACAATATATTTTGATTTGCCATTTTAGCTAGAGCTCTGTGGTAGCTCAGCTTCATTTACTAAAGCATTTATGTAAATTTCTATGCTTGTAGGCCGGCAGCCTGCGGGCCGCACTTTGGACAGCCCTGGTCTAGATGACTGAGAAGTC
Source organism: Trichosurus vulpecula (assembly GCF_011100635.1). Classification (NCBI taxonomy): domain Eukaryota; kingdom Metazoa; phylum Chordata; class Mammalia; order Diprotodontia; family Phalangeridae; genus Trichosurus; species Trichosurus vulpecula. Next base: position 116,053,058 of record NC_050573.1, on the reverse strand, counting down.
AAGTGGCTTACTTAGAATCACATACTTGGTATGTTTTAGAGGCAGGTCCAGATCTTCCTGAAACAGAGGTCAGCTCTCTATCCATTACACCATGCTTCCTCTAACCAATTAACTTAAACTTTTAAAAGATATATTGACTTCCTCAATAGGCTATAAGCTCCTTGGGGGCAAGGACTATTTCATTTTCCTCTTTTTTGCTTCCAGTGCCTAATCCAGGGCCTGGCATATAGATGTTTGTCCTTCATTTTTGAAGGGTACTAATCTCATCACAGGGTGACATCTTGACATGCCCGTGAACTGGATTTAAGTGAGACAGAGTCATCAGCCTCACTCTCTTCCAGAGTCATTGAAGACAAATGATAAGAAAAAAGATGTCATAGATGACCTTGGCATCTTTGATGTCTGACCAAGCTCTTAACACTCCACAGTACTTGCTTCAGCCCCCATTCCTCCAGGGGAAATCTTCCCATGCTCAGAGTAGACACCTCCCTAACTCACCAATGGGTCTGAAGCCTGTGGGTTACCCTCAGCCTGGTTAAGCCCATCTGCCAAAATGGTTTGCCAGGGTGTGGTTGCTGTGCATGCTACAGCTTTTGGAAGTCCCAGGTGAGAGCTGGGTGAAGGTGGACACCAAAGGTGGATGAGTAGCCCTGAAAAATGCTCAGCCAGCCCCACACCAGAGGTACTAGTCTCCCTTGAACATCAATCCTGGCATCTAGTAAGTGCCAGGTGACTGACCCTGCTGACTAATCAATACTGTATAGATGGAAGCAAGAGCAGGAAACAGGATAAAGGTATTAGGAGGACCAAAGCTCAGAAGGATCTAAGGCTCATGAGGAATGAAGAATAAAACTGGTTTGGTTTTTTGTTTTTTAAGCTATGTTGAAGAAAAGAGAAGGATCCAAGAAGGGCTAGGACAATTACTCAGTGTGGATGGGATGATACTAATTAACAATGGAAAGAAAAAAGAACTACACAATTCTTATGTAACTGACCCATTAGATCAGGAGCTCCTTTGAAGGCAAAGACTATCTTTTGCCTCTACTATCTTTTGCCAAAAGCTTAGCACAGTACCTGGCACATAGGAGGCACTTAATAAATGTTTTTGTCTGTCTATTGTCTGTCTGCCTGTCTAGTGAATTAAGGGATCATTTCCAGTGAAATACATCTCCCAGACAGCTTTGGGGCCAAAATGATTTCCTGATACCAATATATGGCTAGGCCCTTACTAGGCTCATGGTCACTCAAAGTGGAATTGAGAGACTGAGTGGTGAAGTAGAGATGGTTATTCCCATGAGCTAGAGGAGAGCTGTGAGTGTCCCTTTCTGTCCCTTGAGTGAGCAGCACCAATGTAAGTGAGCAGCCACTGCACATAGACAACAGGAACAAGATCAAGGTTCCTGCAGATCAAAGTTATTGCATCAGAGACACAAGCCAGAATTCTAGTTTTCAGCTTACGCAAAGATGACATTTCAGAGGTATATTGAATGCTCACTTTAAGCTAAAGTAAGATTGTCCACTGACACCCAAGCACAGCAACCAATGAGTTTAGTATAAAGAAATGATTATGTCTGAGAACTTTAACTAGCTGGGAGGACCCCGTTCTGTGTCCTTACTAGTTTGTTGTCTGGGGCAACGGCTCTCCTGCTGGACATAGAATACATTCTAGTTTAGACTCCCGAAAGAAACAGCTAGGACACTCCATAAAGGAAAAATGCTGAAAGCATTTCCCAGCCCCTCCCTCACCTAAGCCTGATTCTAGACCTATGTAGTGAGAATAAGCTTTATCACTTTAATAAGATAGCAAGAATAAGGAATAACTGATTCCATTTTGTTTTGAGCCTATATCTTGTGATTGGCTTGTTTAGAATAAGTAATTTTTCTACAAGTTGTTTTTCAATATTAAGATAAGCACCTGTGTGGCATGATATAGCAAACAATGTGTGTGTGTGTGTGTGTGTGTGTGTGCTCAAGTGTGTGTGTTCTTAAACTGATAAACATATGTGGACCTTCCGAAAAGACAGACCACCAACCTGCATCTTAGAGGTGCTGATAAGCCTGTTTCATAGCAGACTCAAGTCAAGGTTTCCTCTCTGGCTAGCCGGAGGCCATGTGTTTCTCCCTTCAAAGTGGTCATCTGGCAATTCTCTGTTGATCAGCTGCCCTCAAATGAACACAGGCTGCTTGAGTACCAAGTGTGAGGAATGACAGAACCAGTCATAGCTACACCCTAGGAAACAGGTTGATAAAAACAGGGTCTTTTATACTCTGTGGAATGGCTGTTCCTAAGCTGTTTGCTACATAATTGATTGGTAGTTTACTATGTACTTTACTGATAAAGTTGTTTATAATATTTTTTATTTTATTCTGTCTTATCAAAGGGCCTAGATATGTTCATCAATTGTCTGAGAACACACTTTGTTTACTACAGCATTCTACACAACTGTATATCTTAGTATTGAAAAACTTATTCGAAACAGCTCAATCACAGAGTGAAGGCTTAAAACAAAATGGAATCAATTGTAGTAAATTGACAAACTCATTTCTACTCTCTTATTAAGCTAATAAAACTTATTTTCACTACAGGCTCAGATAAAGGTGTTGTTGTTCAGTCATTTCAGTCACATCTGACTCTGTGACCCCATTTGGCGTTATCCTTTTCCAGATTTCCTTCTCCAGATCATTTGACAGATGAGGAAACTGAGGCAAACAGGGTTAAGTGGCTTGCCCAGGGTCACACAGCTAGTAAATGTTTCAGGTCAGATTTGAACCAGGAAGATGAGTTTCCCTGACTCCAGGCCCAGCACTTTATCCAATTTCATTTCTAAGAGAACTAAAAAGAAAAAAACAACCCTCTGACTTTAGAATTAAAAGAGCATAGCAGAGCCCACTCTTCTTATCAGAGTGACACTTAAATAACCAAGGACTTTAGGTGAGGCCAGAAGCTATTTTAGTAAAAATAAACAGTCCAACAAAACAATTTGGAATAACAAGTCCTAAGAAGTTTCTTCAGAGACATATAGCTATGGGAAGCACCCAAAATGAAAGTATTAACTTACTTCCCCAGCCCACCTCCCAACCCAAGATATAACTATGATATGCAATCTATAGCATGGTCCCTGCACAGACACAGGAAAGAGTCTTACAGCCTAAGGAGATAGCAAACTTTTTATACTCAAAGGGAATAATTTATTGTTGAAAGCTGTCTATAACTGTCTTTCAGGCAGGACAAAGGGATCGTTTTCTCTAAATTCAGCCTCCTTCAGAGAAGCAGAAAAATGTGTTTCCTCCACAATTGTCTCTCCATGCATAGCCTTTCAGAGCAAAGGGAAACAGGAATAAACTCAAACACAGGAGATTGCTCAATCTATGCCAAATGGAGCTAGATCTAAAATGGAGTCTTTCGTGTCAAGAGACAGAAAATACAAGGCTCCTCTTTCTTTGCCTCCACAAAGCAGGGAGAAGCTCCACAGCAACACTCTATCCAGTGGGGCTGTGTCTGGCAGCACCCAGTAGAGAATATGAATCTAGAATCGCAGCACCTTGCAGAGTAGTAATTGGCAGAGAATATATGCCTGGAGGAGAATTACCGATAGGGATGTATGGGAACCAGCTCAGAATTTTCAGCATGAGCATTTATACCTCTGAAATAAGTAAACACTATAAATGAGGGCTTAGATTTCTTGCTCTGTTAACTCTTTAAATTTAAGAAAATGATGGAGAAAGTATTAATAATGCTGCATACGATTGTTTTCTGTAGAGCTGATTGGTAAACTTTTACCAGCGTACCCCTGCATAGGGCACAAGACTACCAGGGAGCAGCATGATGATAACACCAGAAGATACAGCAACGTTGTATCTGTACAACGTTGGAGGCATGATTTGGCTCTCTAGGTATGTGTTCTTACTACATACGTCTTTCACAATGAGTACATCTCTGTGCCTGTACCCTGGCAATGTTCCATTAGAACTGATAATGAGCGTATTTGTGGCAGAGCATGTCCCAGGTTTGTGGGGGAAATGTTTTATTGCTACTTGTATTCCTATGCCATTTTTTAAAAATTATTTTGCTTTGGACTAATTTTGTCTTCTGTCTGGCTATTAAAGATTTATATATCAGTAGGTCTATATGAACTCTGATTTTAGTGGATGGGTATCTGTAGGGACCCTTGAATTATTATTACATTAACTTAATTTGTAAAGCCTACAAACTCTGAACTAAATGTATTGATATAAAAAGCTTAAGAAATTGTAGTAACAAGGAAAATTGATGAACCATGTGGCCCAATTTTTGTTTTGGCAGGCAGAAAGAATATAGTGGGAAGAGCATTGGCTCTAGAGTCAGACGGCCTGTGTTCAAATATCTTCCACTTTTTGTGTGATCTTAGGCATGGTACTTAACCTCTCTGAGCCTCAGTTTCCTTATCTCTAAAATTAAGACTTTGGACTAGATGGCCTCAGAGATCTCTTCCAACTCTAAAATGGTTAATACTATGATCCTATGACTATATATCCGAATTTTTGGTTTGGAAAATATGGTTACTATAGTTATGACTCGTGAAGAAATCTTGGCTCCAGGTCATTCTGTTCCCAAGCTATTGCCAATGATGATGCCTAGACTCAAGATGAAGCAAGGACTCAAACATGGGAAAATGATCTTCTGCCACAGTTCTACTCTGAGTGGGCCCTACCAGAACAGAACTTTGCATCTTGGGAGATGGACTTTGATGTGATGGTTGGGCCACTAGCATAGTGGGTCTATACTCTCAATCACTAACAAAACTCTGCCCAAAGCTGCTTTCTCTCAATAGTTCATGGAGCAGGGATGTCTGCTCATGGAGCACTGTCATCTTTTCATAACTTCTGAAAAGGTAAAATCACAGTCTGAAGCATTTTTCTGCTTCAACCTATATCTCTTCTTCTTCTGAATGTTTCCCTGCTTTTGAAGGGGTAAAGAGAACCAGAAGTATAGAGCTAAATAGCTCTAATCACTGGGCAATAGGGAGGACTACCATAAAGGTTAGGGGTCAGAAGTCATGCTAGTCTCATTTTCTGGTGGGACTTTTACAAATTAATTTTTAAAAATTAACAAGCATATATTTATTCTCCCATCTCCTCCCCACCCCAGCGAAGTGGGGGAGGGGGACCAAAGGAGGATGCCCCCATGGTGCAGAAAGAGGGGGGTAAGAGGAAGGAAGCAAACAAACTTCACAACAAATATGTATAATCAAGCAAAACAAATTCCTTCCCAAAAGGTGTCACATTCTGCCTATCTACTCCTTCTCTTCTTTGTCAGGAAGTAGGCAGCATGCTTCATCATTGGTCCTCTGGAATCATAGTTGATTATTGCATAGGGTTTTTCGGTCTTTCAATCCAGTGAGACTTTTATAAAAAGGGACTTGGATGTCTTGTGGACCTCCTTTTTTTCTAGCTTCTCTCTTTCTGGATGTTTACAATCTCTTGGATATTCTGGTTGTGTCTGGGCTTAATGGATAGCCCAGGGAGATTTTCCAGGGCTAAAATATTAGGCAGCAGGTTTCTTCTGTCTATTAGCCTTACATCATCAACTGACAGTGTCTATCAACCATGCAAACTACCAGATGGTACAATACCTTCCTCTTTCCCCTGTGATTTTCTATAAAGGCCTTTGGGTGTGTCTTTATCTCCTTCTGTGTTTGAACAAAGCAGCATGACAGAGAAAAAGGCGAGGGGTGATTGTTAAAAATTCAGCTTTACCAGGAGTTATGGCTTACCACTTTGGAGCTTACATTACCCTTTTCAATAATGAAAATTCATAATGTATTTTAACCTATATGCCAATTGAGCAAATTATTTGAGGGCTATTCTGAGAAGGGTAGGAATCCAAATGGGTAAGAACACATGAATCAAAAGAGTTATGAGTTATTGGAATTATTCTAGGTTCCCCAAAACAATAATAATAATACCTGATATTTATATAGTGCTTACCATGTTCCAGGCACTGTGCTAAGCACTTTACAATTATTATCTCACTTAATCATCACAACAATCCTACAATGTAGGTGCTATTAATCTGAGGCAAACAGAGGTTATGTGACTTGCCCAGGGTCATACAGCTAGTTCATATCTAAAATAGGATTTGAACTAAGGTCTTCCTAACTTCAAGGCTGGTGCTCTATTCACTGCCCTTGAACAGGAATGTAAAATCTGGAAAGCTTAAGGACTTTACAGAGGTTGGGAAATGCTAAGAAGTTATTTTTGAAGTCTCAATGGAAGTGAATTGGTGGTTTGCACAGATATAGCACCCCACGCAGCTGTACAAGGCACATCTCTTAGTTTTAGTATAAACACTATCTCTATGGACCCCAAATTGCCCCTTTGGAGGAGGGGTAAAATTATTTCAGAAAAGTTGTAAGGTCTTCTCCACCACTTAGATTTATTTACTAGTTGTGTGCACGTACACAAATTACCTAAGCTCTCTGTACCTGTTTCCTTTTCTGCAAAGTGAGGGTATTATAATGCCTGTATTATCTACCAGAGTATTGTTTTGAAGATACCATGAGTTGATATGTGTAAAGTGCTTTGTAAACATTAAATTGCTATATAAATGTCAATTTCTGTTGCAAAGGACCATGTCATAGTCGTGTTTCCCTCAGCACCCAACACTGTGAATGCTCTGACCAGATTTTTGTTGTTGTTCAGTCCTGTCCAACTCTCTGTGACCCCTTTGAGGGTTTTCTTGGCAAAGATACTGGAATGGTTGGCCATTTCCTTTTCCATCTCATTTTACAGATGAGGAAACTGAGGCAAACAGGGTTAAGTGGCGTGCTCAAGGTCTCAAAGCTTAGTAAATATCTGAGGTCAGATTTGAACTCAGGAAGATGAGTCTTCCTGACTCCAAGCTCAGCACTCTATCCATTTTGACACCTCACTGCCTGATCACATTAGTTATTTAATAAAAGTCTGCTGTACTACAACAGAGGTGTCAAAGACTTTTGCCTGTAGCTGCTTGCATGCTGGCCCACTACAATCCCCAAATGGGCTCAAACCAAATCAAAATAAACAAACAAAAATAACACAATAAATAAAAATACAATAAAACATAGTTAACATGTGGCCCGGAGGGATCCTTATTTCTATTTGAGTTTGATACCATTGGACTACACAAGTACTACAACTGGGTTGCCCCCTTATAGGAGAAAGAAGAGAAAACCAGATCCTTAGGTGAAGCAGAGCATTAGGAATGCACTGACTGAAAGTATCGGAGGCTTTAGGCAGCCACATGGTTCCTGTGCAAGAAGCTAAGAGCTGGGTCCCTGCTGCTGTTCTTTCCCTTGGAGGAGAACTGTAGCTGATTGGAACCCCGGGAACTTGGAGCCTGTCCAATCTTAGTCCCATCTGTAGAGCCTTCACCTCTGTGATCTCTCTCCACCTGAGGTCTCCAATGATGCCTATGCATATGCATCATTCGTTTTAGCATTTATCTTCTTGTGTATGGGAATCATTTCTGTGCCTTCCTGTCAGGTTTAACATTCAAACTTTTCTCCAGTCAAACCCTATACTGTTTCTGTTGGAAGCACTGATTCCTTTTGATTATACATGAACTGCTGCTCCCAGTTGCTTTCATGTATGTTTTATGAGAACACCTAGCCATGAATATTTATTTAACTGGCTAGCAGCACATTTCTTTGATTTCCTTTTTCCCTTTCTTAACTCACACTGAAAAAAAGCAATCTACTCTGTCACATTTCACCTGCTATACCTTCCCTCACCTCACCTGAGTTTTCAGGCTTAAAAAGCTGGGCTCTGTAGTAAATGTGAGAGCTTTGCCTGCTTTTGGATTCATTAGTAGCATTACAAATATTTCCTCTTATTTAAGTAAATGTGACAATTTCCTTTACACGGCTGGCTTTCCTACATCCAGTAGAATGCTTTTCTCCTCTTCATGTATAGCAGCATACGGCCCCGTGGATGGGATGGGAAGAGGATTTTTTTTCTCCTTCTTTTCTAGCTATTCCAATTCTGTTTCCTCTTTAAAGGCTGGCACAAATCCCAAGCCCTCCTTTTTTATGTCATACTGGAGACAACAGTCATAGGAGAAGATGCTATACACAGGGTTAGTGTACCTGTGGCCTCAAGGCCGCTGGCTCCCCATCCCTGCACTAGACCCAAGAGAGACAATGCACAAGAGAATGAAAGGAAAAGCATTCTTAAGTGGAGTGATTGTGGCTTACAAAGGGACATAAGAGGGCAGGGACTATGTCTCTCCTTCAGTACTTAGTGGAGTGTCTGTCATGTGCCAAGTACTCAAAAAAGTAGTACAGTGGATAGAACACTGGGTTTGGAGTCAGAAAGACCTGAATTCAAATCTAGCCTTAGATACTTAATAGCTGTGTGTCCCTAGGTAAATCATTTTACCTCTGTCTGCCTCATTCTTCTCATCTGTGAAATGGGGATAATAATAGCATCTGCCCTGCCAGGGTTGTTGTAGATCAGATGAGGTTGTTTCTGTAATGCACTATATAAATCCTAATCGTTATTATTGTTGAGTTAATGGATCGATGAGTGGAGTCAAGGTCGTACTACATTAAAAAGAAAGCAGGCATTTGCCCAACAGCCTATGGAGAAACTAATATTTTCTTAACTTTTTTCTTTGGGGGAAGGAAGTAGCAATGTCCTATTGCCCCTGGAAATTAAGCTCAGTGGCCTGACACCTATGTAATTTACCCAGTCTACTTTGCAGAAGTTAAAGGTCACAAATTTAGTGCTAGAAAGAAATGAGGAGGATCATCCAGTCCAACCCTTTCATTGTGAATAAGGGGAGGGGCCTAGCAATGAGCCAACTGAGGAGCCATTGGATGATGTGGCAGGGTGGCCTCATCCATAAAGCTTCAAAGAAAAGGAAAGGTGGGCATACCCACCCAGCATTGACAAATAATCATACCTTTATTATTATTATTATTATAGCATTTTAAGGTTTCTAAAACACGTTACAAATATGACCTCATTTGATCTTCACGACAACCCTGGGAGATAGGTGATATTTTTATCCTCATTTACAGAGGAGGAAACTGAGGCTGAGAGCAGTTAAGTAATTTGCCCAGAATTACACAGGAAGCATCTTAGGCTGGATTTGAATTTATGTCTTCCTGATTCCAGAACCAGAGCACCACCTTCTGTTCCACCTAGCAGCTTAGTGTCTATCAGTACAATCAGATGTGGGGTGGGGGAGAGCTAGCATTGGGATGGGAAGGCTATGAGCTAGGATGGAGCCAGCTGGAATATTTGGGGAGAAAGAGCAAGAATGGAGGAGAAATGGGGATACCAGGCTCCTATCTTGTTTCCCAAATCTATTGGGAGGGATCAAGGGCCAGCAATGCCTTTCTTCTTGCTGTCATAAAAGACTTGTTGCTCAGTCATTTCCAATTCTTCATGACCTCATTTGGGGGTTTTCTTGGCAAAGATACTGGAGAGGTTTGCCATTTCCTTCTCCAGCTCATTTTATAGTTGAGGAACTGAGGCAGCTAGGTAAGTGACTTGTCCAGGGTCAGACAGCTAGTTAAATGTCTGAGGTCAGATTTTAACTGAGGAAGATGAATCTTTGTGATTTCAGGCACTCTATCCACTGCACTGCCTTGCTATCCCTTGTAAAAGAGAGCAATGAACGTAAGAACAATAGCGTTGGGAGCCAAAATCCTAGAGTACCCAGATACCTGAGACTAGAGAGGGGTAGCTAAAGCAGTTCCCTCTTTCTAGCATTGGGAGGGGGAAATTTGAACCTGGGTACTCTAACTTCTTGAAATTAATACCATATTAAGAATCATTGACTAATTCAGGGCTAGGTCTTCAAAAAGGGGAGCTGAAAGACACAGAGAAAAGAAAGGTTACATGTCAAGAATCAGATTTGGTGCCCTGTTGTGGGAACCTGTGTATCTGAAAGGCTCCTCCATGAAACACTGGGCCCAAGGAGAGGAGAAACAATGAGGTCCTAGGAGAAAAGGAAATTCCATGGCCCCAAAGATAGTGGCAGCTAGAGGCTATAGCAGAGTATAAAGGTGTCCATGAACCAACCTGTGAATTACAGGTCACAAGCCAGCAACAATGGAACAACAGAGGAATTAGTGGAAAGAAGATTTCCCAGATGATGTTGAGTTCCTGGATTCAAGGGGAGGAATTTCAGGAACAAGCAGGAGTTGGTGGTGAGGAATAGCAAAAATAGGACCAAAATGTGGAAGAGCAAACCTGGCCCTTGTCCTTAACTACCACTATGAGTTATGTGAACTGTATAGATCCAGAACAAAGGAGTCAATTCTCTAGAGACCTTAATTTCTTTCCTCTACTAGAGGGATCATAAATTTAGGGTAGAACCTTAAGTTCTGAAGAACTATTTACGTTCCTCAGCAATGTATTGTTACTATGAGTGCTTACCTGGTAACTGTCGGCCCTTTATCTCTTCTGTAACCACCTAGGCATGAGCTAAGATATGATGTTCCCCAAGAAAACCCTGGGTAGTGCCAAAACGATCCAATTTCCGATGCTCCTGGTGAGAAAGCTCCCCTTCCCAATGCATGTCAAAAATTGTTCTGTAATGAATCAGGAGAACATTGTACACAAAAATAGCAACACTGTTCAATGACCAACTTTGGTAGACTTAGCCCTTCTCAGTAATACAATGAGGTAAGACAATTCCAAAAGAGCCATGATGGAAAATGGTATCTACATCAAGAGAAAGAACAATGGCGTCTGAATGCAGAGTGAAGAATACTATTTTCTCTTTCTTTTTTTTCTTTTTCATGGTTTTTCCCTTTTGTTCTGATTCTTCTTTCACACCATGACTAATGTGGAAATATGTTTAAAATAATTGTATATGTATAGCCTATATCAGATGGCATGCCTTCTTGGGGAGGAGGGAGGGAGGGGAAAAATTTGGAACTCAAAGTTTTACAAAAGTGATTGCTGAAAACTAAAAATCAGCTAATTAATTAAACAATTGTTCTACAACTTCTGATCTTAGAGAATTGTTTGTGGCACTAGGAAGTTAAAATGACACAGCTAGTATGTGTCAGAGGTAGGACCTAAACCTAAACTTCATTACTCCAAATCCAGTATTTTTTCCACTGTCCTGAATGGGGGCATGAGCCAAAGAAGGGGCATTTGTGAGAGCTCCTCTTTCCCCTAGTTCATACAAACTGACAACACTTTGTTTGGGGTCAAAAGTTATACACATGAGAGCTGGGCTTTGTATTAACAATCAAGATGGGCTCTTAGCACTTATTCAACCAAGTGCCCTTGAAGAGTTTGGCCTTTGTTTCCTTGATTAAATTAGGAGTCCTTGATGACCTCCTTGCCTCACGGGAAAGCCTACTTTGCATGGGTTTGAGTGACATGTTTGTGACATCAGAGGCTTTTAGACCATGTGGGTTTAAGTTGCATTTTTGTGATGCTTTAGGTCACGTGGGTGAGTGGCATGTGTGACTCACTTTTGACCCTGAACAAGATATATAAACCCAGAGGTTGGCTTTCTTCCTTGGAGCTCTGAGCCATAGCAGGAGTGGCACATGACTCTGGGCCAGTGGTTGTTATGAGCTCCCCAGCTTTGGAGAAAGCTCAGATGTTGATGCTTCTCTGGTAACTGTATATTGTGATTTTGTCAGACAAATCTGTCTGCTGATTCACGTTTATTTGCTCTGTTTGTATTTGCTCTGAAGCTCAGGGTGCTGGCTTTTCCCCCTGAGCTGAGTGAATGATATTTGTATGTTGGATTAAAGTAAGATTGTTAATGCCTTAACATTGCTTTCCTTAGTAAAGCAGATCAAAAGAACCTGTGCTGGCAGCATTCTTGTTGTTGGGCTTGTGTTGGTTTTTCACCCGCACAGCAGCTGCTAGCCGGATTGTTGCAACGGGCTTGAAAACCTGGGTAGGCAATAATGATAGAATTCTTGAGAGTGTATCATCTTCCCACCTAGGAATGTAAACAGTTTAACTTTATTGAGACCTTAAGCCCTCTTTTGTGCTTCTTTTTTTTCTCTAATAATATTTTATTTTTCACCAATTACATGTAAAAGGAATTTTTAACATTTACTAGTTTTTTTGAAAGTTTTGAGTTTCAAATTCTATCCCTCCATTTCCCCCCTCCTCCTCCCTTGAGAATGTAAGCAATTACATAAAATAATTCCATATTAGTCATTTTGTGCAAGAAGACTGGAACAAAAAAAAGTGAAAAATAGTATGATTCAATCTATGGTCTGATAAAATCAGTTCTTTCTCTGGAGGTGGATAGCATTTTTCATCATGAGTTCTTCAGGATTGTTTTAGATTCTTGCAGTGTTGAAAGGATATGCTATTCATAATAGGTCAAACAATATTGCTGTTATGGTGCACAATGATATCCTAGTTCATCTCACTCCACTTTGTATCAGTTCATGTAAGTCATTTCAGGTTTTTCTGAAATCATCTGGCTTGTCATTTCTTATAGCACAATAATATTGTGTTGCAATCATATACCTCAACTTGGTCAGCTATTCTCCAGTTGATGGACATCCCCTCAATTTCTGGTTCTTAGCTACTACAAAAAGAGGAGCTATAAATATTTTTATACAAATAGGTCCCCCCATCCCTTTATAAAATCTCTTTCGGATACAGATCCAGCAGTGGTATTGTTGCATCAAAGGTTTTGCAGTTTTATAGCCCTTTGGGTATAGTTACAAATTGCTCTCCAGAGTGGTTGGATCAATTCATAACTCCACCAACAATGCATTGATGTCCCAATTTTCCCATATCCCTTCCGGCATTTATCATTTTCCTTTTTTTTATCATATTAGCCAATCTGATCGGTGTGAGGTGGTATTTCAGAATTGTTTTAATTTGCATTTATCTAATCAATAGTGATTTAGAGCACTTTTTTCATGTGATTATAGATATGTTTCAACAATCTGGCTAGCAGCTTCTGTGGGGGTGAAAGACCAACACAAGCCCAACAACAAGAATGCTGCCAAAGCCCAGGTTCTTTTGATCTGCTTTACTAAGGAAAGCAACGTTAAGGGGTTGATAAGCTTATTTTAATCCAGCATACAAATATCACTCACTTAGTTCAGGGGAAAAAGCCAGCACCCTGAACTTTAGAGCAAAATACAAACAAAGTACAAACATCGACAGACAGACCTTGTCTGATTCAAATCCCAATACATAGTTACCAGAGTTTAACAAAGTCCCAACATCCGGGTTTACAAGCTGGAGGCTTCTTAGCTACAGCTGCCCAGAGTCTCTGCCTCAGCATGTGCCACTACCACGAGTGAGAGCCCTGAGAAAATAGCTCTGTCTTCTCTTCTTACACTGTTTCAGATGTCATCAAACGTCATCTGAATGACCAGAACTTAGGCTCCTATGATTGGCTCTTGAGTTAGCACCTCCCCTTAGTACCCTGGGAGCTTTACACCCACATATGCTTAGCACCTAATAGGGGTTTGGTCCTGGGGCTTAGCACCTAGTAAGACTCAATGAAATACACTGAATTAATCAAAGGAAACAAAAGCCAAACTCTTCAAGGGTACTTGGTTGAACTGAGTGCTAAGAGCCCATTTTGCTTACCAACACAAGATAGCTTTGATTTCTTCATCTGTTCATATCCTTTGACCTCTTATCAATTGGGGAATGACTTGTATTCTTAGAAATTTGACTCAGTTCTCTATATATTTAAGAAATGAGGGGCGGCTAGGTGATGTAGTGAGTAGAGTACCAGCCCTGGAATCGGGAGGACCTGAGTTCAAATTCCGCCTTAGACATTTGACACACTTAGTAGCTGTGTGACCTTGGGCAAGTCACTTAACCCCAATTGTCCTGCCTTCCTCCCTCCAAAAAAAAAAAAAAGAAATGAGACCTTTATCTGAGATATCTGCTATAAAAAATTTCCCCCAGTTTTCTTTCTAATTTTGGTTGGGTATAATATTCCTAGGAGTTTTCATCTTGAGACCTCTTTCAGGAAGTGATTGGTGGATTCTTTTAATTTCTATTTTATCCTCTGGTTCTAGGATATCAGGGCTGTTTTCATTTATAATTTCTTAAAATATGATGTCTAGGCTCTTTCTTTGATCATGACTTTCAGGTAGTCCAATAATTCTCAGATCACCTCTCCTTGATCTATTTTCCAGGTCATTTTTTTCACACTTTCTTTTTTTTTTTCATTCTTTTCACTTTTTATGTCTTTTCACTTTTGATGTCTCGTAGCGTCATTAGCTTCCACTTGCCCCAATCTAGTTTTTAAGCAATCATTTTCTTCAGTGAGATTTTGTACCTCTTCTTCCATTTGGCTAGTTCTGGTTTTTAAGGAATTTTTTCAGTGAATTTTTTGGCCTCTTTTACAATTAGGCCAATTCTGTTTTTTAAGGTATTATTTTCTTCAGTATTTTTGTACCTCTTTTACCAAGCTGATGAGTCTCTCTATAACTATATTTTTGATAACTATACTTCAGTATAATTGGTTTTCTTTGTAATCTTTTGTATTTTATGAATTTAAGAACCTCATTCTGAGCAGGGGCTCATAGGATCCATCAGATTGCCAAAGGGGTCTATGATAAAATTAAGACTTAGAACCTTTGATCTAGAGCACAGAACTTGGCATAATGGGAAGAAATTGCTAAAAAAAAAAAAAAAAAAAAAAAAAGACAGATTTGGGCTGAAGGCAATAAATGACATTTTTTTTGTCCTAAGTGTCAGAGTGAAAGCACACATAGCATAATATATAGAAAACAGTGCTGTACAGTAGAAAGGAGACTAGCTCTGGAGTCAGAGGTTCTGAGTTCAACCCCCACCTATATTTACTACTTGTGAAACATTAGGCAAGCCAGTTAACTGTCTTGGGCCTCACTCTCCTTATCTATAAAATGAGGAAGTTAGATAAAATGCCCTTTAAGGTCCCTTCCAGATTTAGGTAAATATAGCAGCTAGTTAGCCCCAAACCTTGCTTCACATCTGTCTCCTGCCTGTTCTTGCCCTATCCTCTACTCCCTTCCCCACTAAGTCCTTCCAGGATTTTTAGATTTTTAGAAATCATGTCCTACCCACCCCAGGGAGACATCCTCCTTGGAGCTGAACTCCAGATTGATGAATTAATGAAAAATTCAAACACATTATACCTAGCACACCCCAGGTCATGGTCCCCTTCCTTCCAGGCATCCACCAGGATGTCAGCGTCTTCAACCTATGGGCATTTTACCATGTACCCTGCCTCCATATGCATATCTCCTCTCCCGCACCCCACCATCACCCCCTTTTGCACCTCTTGTTTTCTCTGGGGGAATCATAATCAAATCAATATGAATATTATTACTGTCTGGAGTAAAACTCTCTGCCCTGGCTCTTCTGTATCTGTTGTATGCCCCTTTTAGACTATAAGCTCCCCGAGGGCAAGAACTGTCTAGCTTTTCTATTTGTATTGCCTGTACATGGTTGTTTATATGTCTCCCCCAATAGACTGAGAAGCTCCTAGAGAGCAAAGGCTGGTTTTTTTTGTTGTTTTTTGGGGTTTTTTTTTTGCCTTCTTTTGTACCCCCAGCGCTTAGCACAGTGCTTGGAATACAGTAGGCGATTAATAAATGATTTTTTTACTTGATTATTAACCCCGAGACTTAGCACAATGCCTGCTGATTGATTGATTGATTGGTTAACAGTTAGAGTTCTCCAAAAGCAGGATGGAGATATTAGGGTCTTCAAGGGGAGGCGACCCCTTGTCCTGTGTGTCATGGACCGAGATTCCCGTTCTGTCAGCACCGCAGGCAAGTGCTTAATTCTTCTGTGGCTCAGTTTTCTCCTCTGTACAAAGAAGATCGGGGCTCGAAGATCTCTAAAAGGTTCTTCCAGCTCCAAATCTATGATTCTATGAGCCTCGAAGGCCCCTCCAACCCTAACAGCTTAAGAGCCTGACAGTGCTAGCAAACTACCATTCCCAGAAGCCTTAGCGTTCTCCCAGGACAATCCCGGGAAGGAAGGGCGGGGCTCAAGGAGTTCATCATCTTGAACTTTACATTCTTGAGATCCATAGGGGAGGATGGCCTGCTCGGCTGCTGGGGCTCGGAGGTTTTAAGGGAAAAGCAGTTGTACACAGTTAAAAATAAAATCTCCGTTTTCTTATAAAGATAGAATGGAATCTCAGAATCTTGGAGTTGGAAGGAACCTCGGCAGCCATCGGGTCCAACCCTGAGCGGACGCCCCCGCGCATGTTGGCTCGGCCCGCAGCAGACGCGTTCCTTCGACCTGCTGCACTGACTTAAGCCTCCCGCGGCGCGGGCGAGCAGAGTGTGGTGGCGGCTGGGAAAGGTGCGGCGGACGGTTAACTAACCGCAGCTCCTGCGGCCTGGATCTGACAGCTGCCGCCGCAACCGCCGCCATGCAGAAATCCGACGTGGGCAACAAGGAGTCCGGCAAGATCTGGCTCCGGAAGCCCTGCCCGGCGACGCGGGACGGGTAAAGGCAGCGGGCTTGGGGGAGAGGGGGGTGAGGAGGTGCAGCCAGGATGTTCAAACATCTCTTCGGATCATAGGCGCGGCGCGGTTAGCGGCCTGCTGGAGCAGTGGCGAGGGCACAGGTTTTGGAGACGCAGGGATGCAGGGATGCAGGGATCCGGGTTCGAATCCCTGCGTGACCTTGGGCGAGTTACGTAAGGAACTTAGCGGGCAAAAAACGAAGGGGGTTGGATTTGATGGTCTCCGGGCCTCCGTTACCTCTTATGTTAAGAGGGTGGGGGAAGAAAGACAAGGGGTTTGGATTAATTGGCCTCTGCGTGCTCATTTTGACATCAGTTTCCTTTTTTTGTAAAAATGAGAGCCTCAGTTTCCCCCTTTGTAAAAAATAAAACAGAGGTTTGGATTAAATGGCCTCTGCATTCTACTTGGCATCGATGTCCTCCTTTGCAAAAATGAGGGCATCTGTTTTCCTCCCCTGTAATAAACAAGGGGTGGGGTTGGGTTTGGTGGTATCTGGGCATCAGTTTCACCCTTTGTAAAACCAAAAACATCATTTAGCCTCAGCATTCTCCTTTTGGCATTAGCTTTCTCCTTTGTGAAAACGAGGGCATCAGCTTTCTCCTTTGTTGGACTACATGGCATCTGTGTTCTCTCTGGCATCAGTTTCCTTCTTTGTGATGGATCAGATGGCACCTGCAGTTCCTTCCAGCTCCAAGCTTAGGACCCTAGTTTTATTTCACAAATGGGGAAATTAGTGAGTGTCAGAGTCAGGAACCCAGGTCCTCCAACTTCGAGTCCAACTGGCATTGTTATACCACCCCTTTCTTTTTATTTAAGGAAACATTTTTTTTTCTCCGGTACCTGTTTAGCTTTCCCAGGTGCCCGAGCATTATTTCTTCTTGGTGATGCATAGGCCATGTATGCATGCACACTCTTAGATGTCAATCAGTAAACATTTATTAAGAGGCTGCTGTGTGATGAGGAGATTGTCTTCCTGACCTATTCAGATTCTGTCCACTTTTTAAAGTGGAGTCCCACGTTCTCCTCTGTTATGTCTGTCTGAGTAGTGAGATAGGGAAGGAGGAGCTATCGACACAGATGACTGGGGCTTACAAATAGTGTTAGGAAGGCAGAAACCTTATTTTCCCATTTTTGTACCCCAGCACTTGGCACAGTGCCTGACTCTGTGCCCAGTGGGTACTCAATAAATGTTTGTTGAGTATGGACAATTGTGGTTGAGTCATGTACAATTCTCTGTGACCCCATTTGGGGTTTTCTTGGCGAAGACACTGGAGTGGTTGGCCATTGCCTTCTCCAGCTCATTTTACAGATGAGGAAACTGAGGCAAAGGGTGTTGAGTGACTTACCCTGGGTCACACAGCTAATCTGAGGCCAGATTTGAACTCAGGAAGATGAGTCTTCCTGACTCCAGACCTAGCATTCTATCAGTTGTGCCACCTAGCTCCCCCAAATGGACAATTAGTCGCAGTTTAGAAGTGCAAAAACTATGGAGAGGGTAGGTAGGTTAAGAAGAAAGGAGAGACTATGTGGAGGGGAGGTTAGGAGATGAAAGCAAACCTTTGATGTGGGAATATAAGCTGGTCTCTCTTAATGTAACCTTTGCTGTGATCTAAGTATTTATAATTTTCTCTTACAAAATTTTTTATTTTAATTAAGCAGGATTTAATAAAATAAAACTTATTTTAATTAATAAATATTTTCTTTACCTTCTACCTTTTTATAAAACTCTTATAAAAATTATGCATAGTCAAAAAAATTAAATTCTCACATCGACTGTGCTTGTTCAAAAATGTATGTCATATCCTGCGAATTGAGTTTGTCATCTCGCAGGCATTTATCTTTTTAAAAAAATATTTTTATTTATTTTGTTAAATATTTCCCATTTACATGTTAAAAATTTTGGGTCCCAAATTCAACCCCCTCCTTGAGAAAGCAAGCAGTTTGATATTGATTATATATGTAAAGTCATGCAAAACATTTCCATATTGACCGTGTTGCAAAAGAAAACACAAAATAAAAGCAATAAAAATAAAGTTTTAAAAAAAGGTATGCTTCAGTTTGCATTCAGAGTTTATCAGTTCTCTCTCAGGAAGTGGATAGCATTTTTCATCATGGGTCCTTTGTGATTGTCTTGGATCATTGTATTGATTACAATAGCTAAGTCTTCCACAGTTAATCATCCTTCCAATATTGCTGTTACTGTGTACAATATGCCCCTGGTGCTGCTCACTTCATTCTGAATCAGTTCATGTCTTCCCAGATTTTTCTGAAACCATAGTGCTTGTCATTTCTTATGGTATAGTAGCATTCCATCATAATCACAGACCAAAACTTGTTCAGCCATTCCCCAATAGGTGAGCATTCCCTCAATGTTCAATTCTTTGCCACCACAAAAAGAACTACAATAAATATTTTTTGTACAAATAGGTCATTTTTCTTTTCCTTTGATCTCTTTGGAATACAGACCTAGTACTGGTATTGCTGGGTCAAAAGGTCACAATTATATAGCCCTTTGGGCCTAGTTCCAAATTGCTCTCCAGAATAGGTGGACTAGTTCACTACTTCAACAGTGTGTTAGTGTCCCAATTTTTCCACATCCCTTCCAGCATTTTTGTCCTTTTCCATTTCTGTCATGTTATCCAGTCTAGTAGGTATGAGTTGGAATCTTAGAATTGTTTCAATATGTATTTCTCTAATCAATAGTAATTTAGAACATTTTTTTAAGTATTTTTTTTTGCAAGGGGGAAAGTAGGGCAATTGGGGTTAAGTGACTTGCCCAAGGTCACATAGCTAGCATGTATGTCAAGTGTCTGAGGCTGGATTTGAACTCAGGTCCTCCTGACTCCAGGGCCTGTGCTCTACTCACTGCACCACCTAGCTGCCCCCAATTTAGAGCATTTTTTATGTGACTATTGGAAGCTTTGATTTCTTCTGAAAACTTTGTGTTCATATCCTTTGACCATTTATCAACTGGGGAATGGCTCTTGTTTTTAGAAATTTGCTCGGTTCCCTATATATTTGAGAAATAAGGCCTTTATCAGAGAAACTTGCTCATAGGAATTTATCCTAATAAGATGAAAGAGCACATGACCCAGAATCAGGAACTCTGGGTTCTAGGGCTGGATCTGCTAAAAACTACTTGTATTTAGGCAAGTCACTGAACTTCTCTGGACCTCAGAGTCTTTATATGTAGACTAAGACATTTTAACTAAGTAATCTCTTAAGATTCCTTCTATCTGTCTGTCAACCTTTCGTTTATCACCTTGAGGTACAACATCCCTAGTATGCCTTTCCATTGAATATTGCTGAGAAGATTCCATCGGTAGAATAAGAGATTAAGTTTAGGGTCATAAGTAAATTTGTTACTAAACAGAAAACAGATGTAAACTAAGGAAACCATTCTGCCCAGTAGGCCACCTAATATGATTTTGAACCAGCAGTGGGTATAAAGTGTTGCTGAGTCATTTGTAGGAAGTTCCCAGTTGTTCCCACTGATAGCACTTAAAAATAAAGCAAAACAATACTAATGCAAAACTCTATAGAATATACATATGGTATAATACAGTCTCTTCCTGTTACTAAGGAGTAATTCACTTGTTTGAGAAGAAGGGAATTTACTTGGGCTTCTTCCAATCCTAAAAATAATCTGTGATTAGCATGAAGCTGCCTTCTATCTGAGGATCAAAATAAGCTGTTCGTAAAATTTTACAGATAGAAGCTGTATCTTGTAGAACAGTCTCTAATGTGATTTGAATAAAAATGGCAAACCTTCATTTTGAAGAGATATCGATAATGTGTATGTATTCAAATATATAGATATATAATAAAAACATAGGTATTCAAGTAAATGACACATAAATTGATGGCTACTGCTGAAGTTCAAAATGATACTCTTTGTTCAGAGCAGTGGTTATTGAACGTCACCTTGATTTAGAGCAGGAGTTATGAACCTTTTGTCCTGGACCCCTTTCACACTGTGGGTATACCTATGAACTACTCAGAATAAGTTTTTAAATGCATAAAACAAAATGCACAGATTAAAAAGAAAACCATTTATATTGAGTTAGCGTTACCAGATAATTTTTTAAAAGTTCACAGACCCAGGTGAAGAATACCTGATTTAGTATATCTAATTCTGGTCCATTTACTTTATAATGCTGATCTGATGTTATATCATGTAGCCATGTCCGACCCAAAGATGCACAATTCCTTATTTTTGCATAAGCTAACTACTCAGTTGAAAAAGGCACACTGCTTAGCTTTCTAAATAGTTAACTGCCTCATCTAGAATATGAAATTGTGCCTGAAAGAATTTATACACCTCCTTCCTCCTAAAATCTTAATTTACCTATTTCTGTAGTCTTCAAGGCTATTTAGCCATGTGATCCAAAGTCAGGTTGGTGGTGGTGAAAGGCCCAGAGGGCGATGCTCATTCATTCCTCCAATAAATATTAAAGGATATTATCGAGTATTGTGCTAGTGCAGAAGAAGAGAAAATTTAGAGAAGACAAATTCCCTGCCTTTATTGTGCTTACAGTCTAATAGAAGGACAACTCATGAACACAGATAACGATAGTGTATATTTAGTAAGTGCACTAAAAGTTTTTAAACAGAGTTATGTAAAGTCTGAGGGAAATGTCATTACTAATGGAGGATCAAGAAAGGCATCATGAAAGGGGTGACATTTGAGCTGGGCCCTAAAAACTGGGTAGGGAGTCAATAGGCAAAGAACGGTAGGAAGCCATAGAAAACCATATATGAGCCAAGGCCCAGACAATAGGATAGTTTGTCTGGACTCTGAGATGGGACTAGAGAGGTAAGCAGTGGATCATGGAGGCCTTTGAATTGCTAAGCGAAGGAGTTTGAACATAGTCGTTATGCAGGAGGGAGTCCTAAAGATTTTTGAGCTGAGCGATATGTTTAGATCTCTGCATAAGGAATTATTCTGGCAGCAGTATAGGTAAGTTGCAAAAAAGGGAGAGTGGAAGGATATTGCAATAGGCCAGGCAGGTGGTAATAAGGAATTGTACAAAGGTGGTAGCCTGGGGAATAAAGAGAGCGGATTCATTTTTAAAAGGCCCAAATGTAAAATCTTTGCATTTGGGTTTTTAAAAATCAACTTCATAAATCGAAGATTTAGGAAACCTTATCCAGACAGTATTAGATCTGAAAAAGATCTGGGGGGGTTTTAGTGGGCCACAAGGGCAATAGGAGTTAACAGTGTGATAAGATAGCCAAGAAAGCACAGTATCCAGGACTGGGGAGTGTCTCTCTCTCCCCCCTGCCCCAACTAGACAGTGTCATTTCAGGGTGCCACATTTTACTAAAGACATTGACAGACCGGAGGTGATCCAGGGAAAGGTGACAGGGATAGTGAACAACCTAAAGATGAGTTGAAGGAACTGGGTGTGTTTAGCTTCGAGAAGAGAAGGTAGAGTAGGGATGTGACAGCATGGCCACAACAGAACTCATCCTCTTCTCCTCCCTCAAGCCCATTGGTTGTTATTGGTGAGGGCACTACCATCCTTCTGGTCACCTACATTTGTGACCTCGGGGTTATCCTGCACTCCACATTCTCATTTAACTCCCTGAAAGCAACAGTGCCTGCTGTCCTGTTTCCCAGCTGCTTTCCACCAAAATCACCTTGTATTTACCTTGTATATATGTACTGTGCATCTCGTTTCCCTCAATAGAATGTATGTTCCTTAACTGCCAGGACTATTAAATGTTTGTTTTTTTTTTTTTATCTCCAGCTTTTAGCACAGTGCCTTGAATTGGCTCTTGGTAAATGCTTGTAGATTGACTGATTCAAAACTACTTTATTATCTACCCTGGTCTACAAGCTTGTTCTCTGAATTTAGCTGTGTCTGTCTGTGTACTTTAAAAAAATTAACAGACATCAACAAATATCATTTTCCTGAACAAAAAAAATATATATATGAAACCGTGAATCTCAATTACATATAGTTTGGGGGTTTTATGTTAAAAGTATATAATCATTTCAATACGATAATTCCATTTCTATCCTGTTTTTGTCTTTTTCTGAACTTCTGCTTTGTTCTGTGTATTTTATCAGTGTTTCATTAATGTTTGTTTTTTTTACATCACTATTGTTACTCTCCTTATCCTAACCTCCCCCCACCAAAAAAAATCCTCCCTCGTAACAAGTTTAATTAAGCAAAACAGATCTATACATTGGCTATGTCAGAAAATGCGTATCTCTTTCTTTACCTCTAGCCTGTCACCCCTCCGTCAAGAGGTATACAGTATGATTGATCATCTTTCAAAGTTGTTTTCTTCTGTGCAGTTATAGTTATTGTATGTATTTTTTCATGGTTCTACTTAGTCCTCTTTGCACCAGTTTGTATTAGTCTTCCCAGGTTTTCCTGAATCCATCCCTTTCACTACTACTTATGGTAGAATAATATTCCATCACATTAATTTACCATCATTTGCTTAGCCATTCCCTAATTGATATATATCCTCTTTCTTTGCTATGACAAAAAGAGCTGCTGTGGATTTTTTTTTTCACGTTAGTCCTTTGATCTCTTTGAGGTTGAAGCTTGATAGTGGCATTGCTGAATTAAAGACATAGTTTAGTGACTTTTGAAAGAGACTTAAAAAATTGTTTTTCAGAATTGCTGAACCACCACATAGCTCTACCAAGAGTTCATGAGTGTGCCTGTCTTTCCATAGCCCCTCCAGCAATTGTCATTTTCCCTTTTTAAAAAAAAGGGTTTTTTTAGTTTTTGCTAATCTGTTTTATGTAAGCATGAAACCACAAAGCTGGTTTAATTTGCGTTCTTCTTATTAGTTATTTGGTGCATGCTTTCATATGATTGTTGGTAGCTTATAGTTCTTTTGAGAATTGCCTGTTCATATCCTTTGATCATTTACCTTTTGGGAAATGGATATCTATTTCTTATAGCCTGTTCCTGAGCCCGGATTGTGTTCTATCCTCTCTTCTACCTCTTGGAATCCTTATCATCTTTCTCAGTGCCATTTCCTACTTCAAGGACCTGAGTTCAAAACTAGTTCTGCCACTTACTTCTGAGCCCAAGTTTTCTTATCTGTAAGATAAGGATGTTGGCCTAGATGATATCTAATGAACCTTCCAGCTCCTAAATCTTTGATCTGGTTTAGGATCCACATTTTGCCTCGAATTTACTTGCCTGTGTGTATACTTTATTCTCCACTCTCACCTTCATCCTTTCCTGTGGTGTTTGATGAGGTGTTGGATTGAATGACATGTTGCCTCCAGGAAGCAGGAATGGAGAAAGTTGGATTATGAGCATTTCCCATTAATACAGATTTTCAGTTTATGAATGACAGGTCAGAGAGACAAGAAATGGGCATATTGTTTGCTACTGTAACTGCATCTACTACTGTACTTCAAGGGCTGTGGGATACCTTTGTTCAAAACGTGGCCTCTTGGATCTGACTGCTACTGTTTCCCTAGCATTTCTCTGATCTGCTGTTTTCCTTGAAGTCGTGTTGCTGCAGCATCTGCCATGTCTCTTCTCTGGGTATATCTACCCCTTCACAAATTAACGTCTCAATTCCATCTCATTGGTTTGGGAAGGTGCTCCACAGACCTTCCTCTGGTTCTTTTAATATTTTGTGGCTCCCAGTGTGGCCCATCAGCTGTCTCTCTATGAGCTGACTGTATGGCCTATCCAACTCATTTCCCATCATAAATTGGTACCATGCTGTCACCTTCTTACACTCACCGTGAAGTTTTCCCTTACCCTTTGCATCTCCTGCAGCTTTTTTCATGGTATTCCATGATCTAAAGCCATCCAGTAGTATCACTGGGAGAATATTGGGTTTTTTCTTTTTTTTTAATGACTTTTACAGCATTTGGCATATTAGGCTCCTTAGAAGTATTCTGCAGTTTTCTAATCATGATCCAGGCTGATCATAGGCAGTCGGATGTCTCAGTTGATAGAGTGCTGGACTTGGAGTCAGAAAGACCTGACTCCAAACTCAGCCTCAGACATTTATTAGCTGTGACTGTAAGTTACTTCACCTCTATTTGCCTTAGTTTCCTCATCTCTAAAATGGGGGTGATAATAGTTCTTACCTCCCAGGGTTTTTGTGAGGATGAAATGAGAAAATAATGGTAAAGTACCTGGCACATAGTGGGCACTATATAAATGTTGACTATCATTATTATCGG
This sequence comes from Trichosurus vulpecula, assembly GCF_011100635.1. Classification (NCBI taxonomy): domain Eukaryota; kingdom Metazoa; phylum Chordata; class Mammalia; order Diprotodontia; family Phalangeridae; genus Trichosurus; species Trichosurus vulpecula. Next base: position 116,028,422 of record NC_050573.1, on the reverse strand, counting down.
TTCTGAGCTGCTCATTCACCTGAAGCAGCGTTGTGTGTTTCTTGAGCACCTGCTACATGCAGGGTCATTGTGATGGGCTGGTATGTAAACTTTTTCTGTAGCCTGCTGGTATCCTGCTGTCGTCAGCCCCCGACACAGCACTGTGGTCCCAGCTGCTCTCAGTACCTAATTGTTGGAAAAGCTCATTTTCCTCTAGAGGTGTGATTGTGCATCCAGGTTTCATGTCCTTCCTCCCTCCCCACCCCCACTGCCCCAGAATATAAAAATTCACATTCTCCTTACAACACAAAATACCAGAAAGCAGAGTACACAGGGTTCAGGAGGTGAAAAGACAAGATTTCCTGTTTATGCAGCCCAGGGCTTGTTCCTGACATTAGGCAGCCTACATTTGCTCTGAGTTTTCCACAGTCCCTTTGAAATTAACTGTCTTATGTAGTAGGTGGTAATAGCAATAATCGTACAAAGTATTTACCCTTAATTTAACCATCAAAGCCAGATTTCCAAGCTGTTTATTTGCCATCCCAGGACCTTTGGCGTCAAGTTGTTTTCCTTCTCTCTGGAATTAATAGTTAACATGAATTTTACTGTTCCTCAAAGTGATTCTGAAAAACCTGATTTTGTCCCCTAACTGGATTTACTGTGCATTAATGAAAAGTGAAAATAAAGAAAATGTTTCTAGTTAGATGATTTAGAAAGTCACACAAATTGAATTAAATTAAGATTAAAAAAAAGAATGAAAGGAATTCGAGATGATTGTCAGAATAGAATTAGTGAAAGAATAGATACAAGAGCTGACCTTCAAGTCAGGAAGGCCTGGGTTCAAGCCCTGCCTCTAACATATTGGCTCTGTGGCCCTGGGCCCTCAGCATCCCGTGCAGCTCTTAGGACTCTAAGTTATAGAATGGTTTGTGGTCTCTGTGGGTAAAAGTAGCCTTCCTAGGAGAACCCTATGCCCAAGAAACCACAAGTGTAGACACACATACACACACACACACATACACAACCCAACTTAACTGTTTCTGTAGCACTTTCCTCACTCTAAGTCTGAGTGCAAGGTGATGCCCATTTTTCAGATGAGGAAACTGAAGGTTAGAGAAGTTAAGTGGATTTGCTTATGGTCCAGGAATCATGTTCAGGCTTCCTGATTCTAAATCCAGAATGCTTTCCACTATGGCATGCTTGCTACATCTCTAAATGGGAAGAGTACTGGATGTGGAGTTGGGAGAAGCTTGGGCTTGAACCTGTTCCTTCTACTTAATGTGTGTGACCCGGGACTAAACACCACCTAACCTTTCTGAGTGTTCATCTCCTTTTCTGAAAACGAGGGTGGATAGATGGGTGTTAAGATTCAGTAAGATAATGGAAACCTTAAAGAGCTATAGAAAGGTTAGCTATTATCATCATAATTAGGTCTTCGCCTATGATTTCATAGGATCATGCATTTAGAATTGGAAAGGACCTTAGAGGCCATCTAGTCTAACTTCTTATGAGGAAACTGAGGGTCAGAAAGGTTAGGTGACCTGCCCAAGGTCACACAGGCAGAATTTGAACCCAGGTCCTTTGACTCTAAAGCCATGGTTCTTTCAAATGTACTATGCTGCCTCTTGATAGCAGTGTTATAAGACCAGTGGTTTTTTCGTTTATTTAAGCAACTTTTTCAAGGATGAGGACCCCTTTTTTATTTTAATTTTTTTTTGAGGAACCGCTTTCAACATAAAAAATTTCACATACTATCATATGATAATAGTAATTGTACTCATATCCAAGAAAATAGATGGTAAGAGAAAGCTACCATAAGTTCGGTAATGGTTTTAAATGAATTGTATGAAAAAAAGCAAGTATATGCATGTGAGATGTTCATAGTGCACATTTTGTTGGCACTAAAGGAGCAAAAGGCAACACTCTACACTGTAAAGTTTATGATCCCTTGTAGTCAGGCCACAGCCCTCCAGGGGTCCTCCGGCCACTGGTTGGAAACCATCGTCGACCATGCTAAGCCAGCAATTATATTATTCCCTCGTGTAGGCTTTTGTACATTCTTTTGCAGTCCAGTTTTGTTGGAAATTTTAGTAAACGGACAGTATTTGTTATTCTTGTCACAGGAGTAACTCTAGAAAAATACATACTTGGAATTTGAAGGGTATAATAGATTTGACCTGTCATTGTTTACACCTATGCATTTCTAACCAGTTTATAATAAGAACGAAATATTTAAGTATCAGCTTGACTTTTTAAAAAACATTAAATAAAAGTGTGTTAACTATGAGTTTAAAAGACCTTAAATGTTATGAGTTTCAGTGTTATATTTGATAGGGTAGAAATTAAAAGAAATCTTTCATAGCTACTGCGCCTGCAGAATTCAATTACATGTCAGTGGAGCCTCATCTGCCCATCATAACTGCTGTTTGACATTGGGCAGTTTTCACCTATTGATAATTTCTAATTAATAGAATTTCTAATTAATAGAATCTATACTTTTCATAAGTTAGTTATTTTCACCAAGTGGCATTACAATATGTCTCTTACATTAATTGCTTCTTTAACAATGACTGGCTCAGTGCATGATGGAGTGGGTAGAGGGCAGGTTTGGAACCAGAATCAAGTATGACGTTGGCTTGTACTGGCTGTGTGACCCTGGGCCCCTCCTCACTGCCCCAGGAAGTTGTCTAAGTTGCAGATGAGGTGCTGAGCTCCATCGATTATGGGAGTTTCCTCCTTGGGAGCTTCACAGCTCCAGGCTAACACCCCACTTCCCCCAAGAAAACAACCCCTAAACTTATTATTATGTTTCCTCTCAGAAATTATTTTAAAATTGTTTCTCGAAGTATAGGGGAGTGTTTAATTTATTTTGAAAACACCATTTCTTCAATATTAAAAAGGACACTAAAGCCATATTTTTTAATGTCCAGCAGTGCCTGACATGCACTTTGATGAATGTTGCTTTTCTTTCAAAACAGACTCATAGTGAACATCGTTCACACTGCTGCAGAGTACCAGCCAAAGTCCCTGAGGTTTTTGAACGTGGCTTTTGATTCTACCGGTGATGCCTTCATTGCTGGAGACCACCAAGGAAATATCTATGTTTTTGACCTTAGCGGAAACCGGTAAGCAGATTCTCCAGTTGGCAGCATCAGATTCAAAGAGGCTGGGACTGGCAACACACCCCTGTGATCCTTGCTAAGGGGCGAGTTGCTGAGCTCGGGAGTTCTGAGCTGCAGTGAGTTAGTGCAGAGGGACACCAGGCTGCTTAGAGAGGGGCTAACTGTCCAGGTCAGAAACAGGGAGGTCAAAGCTTCCTTGCAATCAGTAGTGAGTTTTGAAGGCAGTTTTTTCCAGGAAATGACATAGGCATTAGAAAGAATATTTCATTTGCTTCTAGGTTGATTAATGAATTATCATTGAACGTCAAGCACCAGGTACTGTGGTAGATACAAAGACAACAATGAAATGGTGCCTGCCTTGGAGGACATTCCATTCTGAAAGTGGTGACAACACGCACATATAGGTATATATAAAATACAGAGAGAGTATATACAAAGTAACCTGGGAAGGAGGTCACTAGAGGGACCAGGAAAAGCTTTTTGCCCACGATGGCAGGTAAACTGAGTCTTCAAGGAAAGGATGGATTCTGAGAGGCAGCAGGAGGAGGGAGAGCATCTCTCCCAGCACCATTGCAAAGGCCAGTGAGGAGAGAAGAATCACTCTTTGTGAGGGACAACCAGAAGGCCCATCTACTGGAGCATAGAAAGCGTGGAAGGGAGGGACAGATAATAGAGTGGGAAGTTAAGATAGGCGTAGATTGTGAAGGGCTAATTATCTTAGCTTAAATCAAGTGAACTAAGTAGTCTCTTATATTAATTGATTCATTTTTTTTAAAATAGGTTTACCCTTGTTCAAAGAACAAATCAAGCTTCCACAGCTCTGGCCTTTAATCTTCACAGGAAGTCTGAATTCCTTGTGGCTTTAGCAGATTATTCCATTAAATGTTTTGATACAGGTAAAAATCCTTCCTGTTCATCTTTTTGTAATATGGTAAGATATAATTGATGATTAAAAAGCAAGACATGCAAATAACTCTCCTTTGTTCTACTCTGTAGACTTAGAACTGTGCCATACTTGGTAGGAGATTCTAGAGTCTTTCCAGGGGCCTGAACCACTCTTAGCTTTTTATCAACAGTAGAAATAAATGACACTGCTGAATAAGCTTTAAGAGATGAACATGTAAATGCAGATTTATACAGAAGATCAACAAAGCCATAGTTATTCCATTTACAGAAGATTCCCCTTAATATTTCTTAGAAGGTTAAGCTTTCCTAATAAATTTAAATGCAGTTTAATTTACTATAATTTCTTAAACCCCATGCCATTTCAGCAATAGACCTATTGTAAAAATGAGGTATACTAACAAAGGAAATAGTATTCAGCACACCAAGGCTTGCCCATGTTTGCTGTGAGACATCTAGTTTTTATTTTCTTGATTGAAAAGATTCCTGAGGGGCCAGGGATGATGTAAGCAGACACAAATGGCCACTAACTACCATTTGACCCATTAGCCTAACCGCCCAAGGGGCTGGGTCAGCTACTTTTGGAATGGGCTCTACTTCCGCTTCCCCACCAAAAGAATCATATGGAAAGAAATTGTGGTGGCAGCTGCAGGCCCATGGGTAACCAGTGGAGTCAATCATAAAGGTGAATTGGGAAGTTGTGATTGACTCGTTGGGAATCCCAGGCTTAGATGATCAACATGACAGGTTTTTCCCTTATGATTTTTGTTGATGTGCTTTCTTGTTACATCACATTCATTGGCAAATACATCCCAGCTGCTGCTGCCACAGTGGATAGAGCTGGTAGCACTGAGGTGGATGAAGCTCCGGGCCTACGGTCAGGAAGAACTGAGTTCAGATGTGGCCTCCAACTCTTCCTAGCTGTATGACCTTGGGCAAGTCTGTTTGCCTCAGTTTCCTCAACTGTAAAATAGGGATAATGCATCTGCCTCCCAGGATTGTTGTAAGGATCAGATGAGATAATAATTTTAACACGCTTAGCACAGTAACTGGTATATAATAGTTGATACAGAAATGCCTGTTCCCTTCCTTCCCCCCTCCCCCCCAGTTACTCAAAAACATTAAAACAACAAAGAAAAAAAAAGCAGTTCAGCAAAACCAGCCAACATATCGTCTTTGACTGACGGTGTATGTACTACTCTGTACCTGTATCCGCCTACCTCTTCAAAGAAGAGAGGGAGGCACATTTTCTCCACTTTGCTCTGACACTGAGCTTGCTCATTATAACCCGTCAGCACCTAGCGTCATTTTGTTGTTCGATTTCTGTGGTGACAGTCATCACATCATTACCCAGGTTCTTATTTCACTCCAGCCCTGGTTTGGTTTCTGAAGACAGAAGCTGATGTATGGTAGGCACTCCGTAAATACTGTTAACATTAATTTACAACGTACAATATTTATGTGCTATTACTGTTTATTCCAGGATTGTGGCTTATCCCTCTCCACTTGTGACATCCGTCCTGCTCTGCTAGTTGAGCTAGTCATACCAAACTTCCTTCTTGTTATTGCTCCAATGTCTAAGTGCAGCTCTGGTGTTTAACACCATGGCAGACCTAGTGATGTTATCTTTAGCACACTCCACAATCAGGAACTATAAGAACTATCAAGAGTGATTACGCAATCCTATATGAGATCAGAGTTCTGAGACTACTCTGCATGCTTCATGATATTTGTAATGCCAAAAGGATGGCCCAGAGCCATTGAGTTAGATGTTGTACTGAAAAGACAGTTTTGCTTGCAGCCTATATTTAGCAATTTATCATCCCCCTCCTCACCTATGCCACAGCATACGTTGTTGTTCAGCCATTTTTCCATCATGTCTGACTCTTCGTGACCCCATTTGGGGTTGTCTTGGCAAAGATGCTGGTGTGGTTTGCCATTTCCTTCTCTAGCTCGTTTTACAGATGAGGAAATTAAGGCAAACAGGGTTAAGTGACTCGCCCAGGGTCACACAGCTAGTGTATGTCTAAGGCTGGATTTGAACTCGGGAAGATGAATCTTCCTGTCTCCAGGCCCAGCATTTTATCAACTGCTCTACCTAGCTGCCCCATGATATGTACTAATTTTCAAATATAAAAATCTAACGTTGGTGACCTCATGGATATAGTTGAAGAAGTTTAGCTCTCTTAGCATGAGCATGTTAATCAGATGTTGGTTAGTGACCCCACAATATTGTTTTGGTTACTTGGAGCATATACCCAAACTTACTTTTTACTGGGCATCTGAGCATGTACACGTGAAAAAGACTTTATGTGCACGTTGGCATGGATTGGAGCTGGCCCAGAAGTGGGGTGGTAACCTGGTTCTGGGAAAGAGAAGGTGAAAGGTCACCTGTCAGACTTTGGTGAGTTAAATGGTCCTGGGAAATATAGATCTCATTTAATACAATCACATATTGACACATATTACGAAGTGACCAGTGTGAAAAAGTGAATTCTTTTTATGCAATATATTATTGTTTTTCTTTTGAGAGTATGGATTGGATTAGTTTTCCTTGAAAGTAATTTACCTTTCAGGAAGGGGGAGGCAGCATGGTACCATGAAAAAGCAATGAATTTCAAGTCAGAGGACCTGGGTTCAAATTCCTGCTCTGTCACTCACTGTGTGACAGGGACAAGTCCTTTTACCTGAAGGGCCTTGGTTTTTCATCTATAAAATGAGAGGTTTGGAATCCCTGGACCTTTTAAGGCCCCTTCCAATTCTAAACCTATGATGTTTTAACTGATACCTTTATGACATTTTATTTAAATTTTTTTAATAAAGATCTAACCACCTCAATAATAGCATATATAAAGCACTCTAAGGTTTGCAAAGTGCTTTACAAATATTATCTCATTTGATCCTTTCTATAATCCTGGGGTATAGGTACTGTTCTTATCCCCAGTTTAAATGTGAGGAAACTGAGGTAAATAGGGTTAAATGACTTGCCTAGGGTCACATAGCTAGTGAGTGTCTGAGGATAGATTTGCACTATGATCTTCTTGACTCCAGGCCCAGCGCTCTATCCACTTAGCCACATAGCTCCCTCTAAGACTTCTTGGCCACAATTTCTTTTCGAGATGTCATGAATTATGAATCTGATTTTTAAACTGAATGGATCATATCTGGTAAAACTCAATTAACCTATTCAAAAATTTTAGAAGAAATAAACAAATAGGTCACTGCCAATTCAAACAGATATCACACTTGAGTCAAAAAAATCTTATTTTCTTTAGACTCAAGGAACAAGTTTTCCTGCTTTTCTTTGTCTTTTTAAAAAATTTCCCTGTGCTGGCATTAAGATTTTTAGTTATAAGTAAAGCCAGATACTTGAAGAATTTTAGTGTTTTGAGTATTACTGAATACACCTTTTAAACCGTGTTCACAGTAATAGCCTGGGAGATTGATTGTTCTCAAGACGTTTACTTGAACTTTGAACTTCAGTCATCAAAGACAGGAAAAAGAAGCAAGTTATACAAGATGACCATGTATGTAGAACTTAGAAATGACATGAAACATTTTCTTAGACTCAAAAACTTCTTCCCCAAAAAAGGTTTTTACCTTTTTTAAAAACACATTTCTGCTTTAGATAGGCTCAGCTCACCTTTGTAACTAACAAAAGCAGTTAGTACAGTTCTACCAAGGGAATCGACTGTTCCAGAATGTCTTTATGCCTTGAGCATACTCATCACGCATTACAATTCTGAGTCTGTTGTAAAGCTATTTCTTTGTTATAAAACCTAGCCTGATACATTGAATATTCAGCAGATTTCAAATAGAGCTCTTAAGATTTAAAGTTTGTATTACAGTCACCAAGGAGCTGGTTAGCTGGATGAGTGGACATGAATCTTCAATATTTTCCATCTCTGTCCATGCATCGGGGAGGTATGCCATCACCACATCTTCTGATACAGCCCAGCTCTGGGACCTGGATACTTTTCAGAGAAAAAGAAAGCTGAATATCAGCCAGTCTGTGGGCATACAAAAGGTTAGTAAAGAAAGGAGTTTATGGTAAGAAATAATTCACTTCAGTTCTAGATTCTGGTGAATGTATTTATGTAATTGTGTTTTTCAAGGATTTTCTGGTCAATGTTAGGCTCTGCCTTTGTTTATCAAAGTGACTCTTGGCATCGTACCATCTGATCAGGTGCCATCCATGGCCACACAATATGTTTTTAGTGTGCATTTTCTTAATACAACCATGGGACTCTAATATTTTTCAAAAGAGTAGCAACTTTTTTTTTCATCCACCTGCCAAAGTCAAATTCATATGAGCACTTCATATCTGCACATGTTATTGTATATATGATATTACCTTTAATTTTTATGTGTGGCTATTTCATGTTAATAACAAAAATTCATTTCAATAGAAATCCCAGGGTCCTTTAGTTTAAATAATTAAAGAGAGATAAAAGTTGTAGCAAGCTTATTCATTAGAGATTTGAACCAACTACCCAGTAGTCTTTTCCTTCTCTAATTGTGTTAGCTTTTAAATTGAATTTTAGATCCAGGAGAAAAAACCATTCTCTGTCTCTATTGGGACTTGATTCTGCTGCAGAACTCACATTACAAAACAAAGTCGCAGAAACCATCTGTTCTCCCTGCCATGGGATTTCAGTCAGTGTCCATGGGATGGGCGCCAGGTTTATACACAGGCTGCCAGTGCTGGAAAGCTGCCAGTTCTAACTTTTGTGGACGTTTAAATTATAAAAATACATACCTGACTTATAGGATTCTGTATGCTAAGGCTCTGTGGCTTATGAATGAGAATCAGATACAGACATTTCAGGCACCTTTGGTAGATTGGAATCAAGGTGTAATGTTTTAGAGTAGTGAAGGAGCAGAGTTTTATTTAAAAGAATAATAAAATCAATCTAGTATGGAAAAGAGGATTGTCTTGACTCTTTGTGGATTCACTCAACCTTACAAGAATTTCACAGGCTAGACTATATCAGATAATGTGCTCAAATACTCATCCTCTGTGCCTTGTATTTTCTCTCAAGAGAAATGAAGTCTGTAAAAAAAAAAAAAGAAAAGAGGAAATTACAGTAACTCAATCTTAAAATAAAGGTTTAATTCTTTTTAAATTTCAGGAATGCTATCCCAACAAGTATATTGGCTCCCGTTTGATGATTTTGACTATTACCTTCCTGATTTTTGTTGGTGGGGAACAATTCTACTAGAGCCCCTCATGGTGACACTATTCTCAGGGACTGCTGTCCTGGGACCATTATATAACAAGGGCTTTTAGTGAATTAATCTCTCCCATTTTCAGTTTCTTGTCTAGAAAGTTTAGGAACTGTGTTAGTTGATTTTACAGCTCTGCTAGTTCTGATGTTTTATTGAGAACATTTTTATTAATATATAATTATTAAGTCACCTTTGTTTCCGAATGTATCTTTCCTTCACCATCTCTCCAGAGAGCCATCCATCCCTTGTGGCTTTATGATTCTTTAAAGAAAGAGCAGGGAAAACCAGCAGTTCAACAAAACTAAGCATCATATCATCTGAATCTGACAGTGTTTGTGTTTTTCCGCACCCATAGTCTGCCACCTCTGCAAAGGATGGGAGGTGCATTTTGTCTTCTCGGGGTTGACGTTCATTTTGCTGTTGTAGTCGTTGTGTGTATTGCTTTTCTAGTTCTGCTGACTTCACTGTGCATCACTTCTTCCAGTTTTCTGCATTTCTAAGTTCCTTTGCATAGGTTACAAACTAGAGCCTGTTTCATCCCAAATTCTTTACAATCAATCAGTTAACATTTATCAAGTTCCTGTTTTGTGCCAGGCACTGTGCTAGGCACTGAGGATACAAAAAGAGACAAAAGGCCTTCCCTACTCTCAAGGGCCTTAAATATGATGGGAGAGGCAACATGTAAACAAATATATGCAAACAGGCTATATACAGATAAATGGGAAGTAATTAAGAGAGGGCAGGACTAGAATTAAGAGGGGTTGGGGAAATCTTCCATTAAAAGAAGAGATTTTAGTTAGGACTTAAAGGAAGCCAGGGAGGTCAGTAGTCGGAGTGGAGGAAGGAGAATATTCCAGGAATGGGGGACAGCTAGAGAAAATACCTGGAACCGAAGAGAGGGAGTGTCTTGTTTGTGGAATAGCCAGGAGGCCAGTGTCACTGGATCAGAGAGAATGTGTTGGGGAGTAAGGTGTAAGAAGACTGGAAAGGTAGGAGGGGCCTAGGTTATAAAGGGCTTTGAATGCCAAACAGAGCATTTTGTATTTGCTCCTGGAGGCAATGGGAGCCACTGCAATTGATTGAGTAGGGGAGTGACATGGTCAGACCTATGCTTTAGGAAAATCATTTTGACAACTGAATAGATTGGAGTGAGGAGAGACTTGTGGTAGGCAGACCCACCAACAGCTATTGCAAGATACTATTGAAGGTAAAACCAACAGGCCTTGGCAGTATCTTGGATAGGAGGGTGAGAGAGAGTGAAGAGTCTAGGATGAGTCCTCCCATCCTGGAGAATAAAGGGGGTTACTTTGAGGTTCTGCTTCAGTTCTTTGATCCCCTTTTATGACTAATTCTCATGTATTGAACCAACATGCTTTATGCAATTGAATGCTTTCCTGAAAAATTGGGACTTAAATCATCTTCCTTTGAATTACATTATAATTTCAAAAATAGCCTCACCAGACCAAACCCCTAAGCAGTTAGGGGTTGTACCCAACAGCAGCAGGAGCAGTGACTAACCTCTGTAGAGGCAGAAATCTCGTTTTAACTCTGTCTTTTACTGAAGTACAGTTCTGGCATTTTCAGTGAGATATGGATGAGCAGCAACGAGGGACTGTGCAGAGATAAAGAGTTAGAGCAGGCCTGAGTTCAAATCCTGCCTATTCACATATTAGTACAAACATGGGGAAGTCACTTCACGTGTCTCAGCCTTGCTTTTCCTCCCCCTTAAAATGAGAATGATTGTCTGGCCCTTGCCTCTTAGGGGTTTGGTAAAGATTGAATGAGATAATGTATGTTAAGCACTTAGGAAACCATCAAGTGCCAGATGAATGTCAGTACTTAGAGTTGTTATCGTTACTCCTGCTAGTGTCTGTAGGGAGCAATCCTGGCATTGTTATCTCCACACCTGTAATGACTGAGATCCCTGGGACATCACTCTTATATTCTGAAAAGTCGCTGTGATGCGCGTGAAAGAATATATTGCACCACAGGGATTCTGAAAGAAGTGCCACTGAGCAGGACTCTGCCCTTAGCGGGTGTTTGGTAAACGATGCTTGAATTGAACATTTTCCCTTAACTTGCCAATATTAGTGACTGGAACTTCAAGCCCTGAAAGAGCTAAGGCAAGGCCAGCTCCCCCAAAAGACCTGTCTGCTCTTCCCACGGAGCATCAGACCCTTTTCCATTGTTGTTTATAAAGAAGTTGTCACTCAGAAGTGAACTTGATTGAAGATTCCTTAAGCTGTTGAAGCAAGTGATAATGGTATTTCCGTTGATGATAATCTCTATTAAAATATTAATCCTACCAATGAAAAGTCAAGTAGTCCCTAATTTATCAAAGCCAACCCTATAAAATAGTTTCTGCTCATTTGTCTATATGCCTTTGCTTTCATCAGAAGGAATAACCTGTGTTACTTTTCTAGAAATATAACTTCTTTTTTAACAAGGATTCTCTTAGATTTCTTTCTTATGACACAAACCCCTGGATAATATGTTTTAAAACATCTGCCATCAGATGGATCCTATTATAGATCTTCATATTAAAAATATTTCTTACACAACAGCCCAGTTAATATATAGCCTTACCAGAGCCTTTCTTTGGGAAGGAGGGGACAAAGGGAAAAGGCAAAAAGCAAGGAGGGCCCTAGTCTATCTTAATTCAGCTGTTGTTGTTGTTGTGTTTGTCCTTTGTTTTCGAAGAGGACCATGACATCAGGGATCTGAGGACATGACTTGCAGTTGACTTTGATTTGAGTGAGGGGAGGGCTATGCAAGGTCACCAGCCTCACTTTCTTCTTCAGAGTCATCTGGGACTAGTCGCCTGATATTCACCAGGATAACTAGAGATGGCCCAGGATGCATTGGGAGACCCTGGCCCTTTTAGGCTAAGGCCTTTTCATGTACTCTTAATTCATCTCCACCAGCCTGCAGTAGAGTTAGTATTCCTACAAATACAGAACATGCTTTAGTTAGCCAACATATACCATATTGTATTTTTAGTATGTTTATTATATGTAGAGCTTGTTAATGACATTGTGAGTACAAGATCATGAATTTAGAGTCAAAAAGAATCTTATTTAATCACCTAGTTTAGTGCCTTCATTTTACAAATAAGAAGCCTGAGCCCCAGAAGGGTCATGTCACTGGTCCAGGGTCCTACCGGTAGGATGTGAAAGAGCCAGGATTCAAACACGGATCATCCTTTGACTCCAAATCAATTGCTCTTTGTAAGTGAGTACATTCAGTCAGTACTCTATGGGTATTGATAGTGCCTAATACAGTGCCTGACAAATAGTAGGTATTTAATAAATGCTTTTTCAAAAAAAAATTATTATCTCAAACCATTGAAAACACTTATGTTTTCAAGTGAAAGCACTGATTAGTGTTTATATACTAGAAAAATGGAAATTATGTGGGCAGGATGTTATTTTTAATGTTGCCACTGGTTCATTTAGCCTTTATTGCCCCCGTTGGCCCGTCGTTAAAATGGAAGAAGCAATTTGAGAACCTTCCAGTAAGGCCAGTGTGAGGGGCTTGATATCATAATAATGTATAATATTATTAAATTAATCTCATTCTCATTCGTTCACATGGATAAGGACTGATTATAATATATAACAATTTGCAGGTATTTTTGGATAGCGCATTTTTTACTTGAAAAATGTTAAGTTGAAAATTAAAATTTTTTTTCTTCTGAGCACTAACTAGAATGGTTGCATTTTGTGTTAACTTTGACATAATTCTAAAGAATTATGGAGACTTTTAGAGTAAGTCTGGTAAGTGAAGAATACCGTTGAAAATAGTGTTTGCTTGTTTGTTTTTAATGATTTTAATGATTAAATTAGAAAAAATTGACCCTGTGGTTAAAGAATTTTATTTGTTTTTCTTACTGGAAAAAATGTGTGTTCTTTCCATTCAGGTATTCTTTCTTCCATTCAGCAACACCATCCTTAGCTGTTTTAAAGACAATTCCATCTTTGCCTGGGAATGTGATACCCTGGTTTGTAAATATCAATTGCCCCCACCACCTGCTGGGTCTGATTTGAAGTACAAAGTTTTTGCTGTTACTAGGTATGTTGCAGTGGTGTGCTTTTTTTTTAAAATAAATTTTATTGATATCTTTTATTTTTATATCACATACATTTCTCAGTAAACCATCCCTTCAAACAAAAATGGGTAGGAGGAGAAGGGGAGTCCTTCTTAGTTCTCACTATCTTGGAGTACAAAACCTGTTCCTATTTTCTTCTTAATATCATGACAGCTACCTTCTGATCATATATGTTTATATATGTGTATGTATGAATATCATATATGTGTAAATATAAAATGCTATATATGAACATACAATTTTATATTTATAAACATTATTTTCTCTGAATAGAAAACAGTTTTTCAAGCAGTAATGCAATACTAACTCATGATAGTCATTGTAGGTAAAATTTTCACCCAGATTTAGCTGATAGGGAAAAATTTCTAACCTTTGTCTTATGTAGGGATGGTCGAACCTTGGCTACTGGAGGTAAATCAAACCATCTTCATTTATGGTGTTTGGAGACTCAACAGTTATTTAGAATAATCCAGTTGCCTACAAAAATCCGATCTATTCGCCATATAGAATTTATTCCTGACAGTTTTGATGCTGGTTCTAATCAGGTCAGTTTTATACCTTTTAAAGTCAAATATATGTTTTAAAAAAAGAGTACCTATGTTTTCTGAGTTATATAATATTTCCTGAAGAGACTGATTGAATGCTGTAATTTTCAGGTCAAATTACATACTCTGTGTTGGTAACTGATTTATAGTTGGTCTTACTTGTGAGGCAGTGGAGATAGGAACTGAGAGCTGTCTTCAAAGCCAGGAATACTGGGATCCAAGTCTTGAATCTCAATTATACTGGCTGTGTGACCCTGAGCAAATCACTTTAACTTCTCAGGCCTCTAAGCAACTCTCTTAAGACTAGAAGCTGCCAACTGCATTGTTAAGAGGGAGCTTCCTCATTAGGGAGATCCCTTTGCTAGTGAAATCACAGGTCCTCTCCCTATCCCCATCTTGGTCTTGTTTACTTATTGTTTTAAGAACCTGTATTAGTACTCATGCTTAGAGTTTTCCCAGTAAAATGTTTTCAGACCCAACAGGTTTTACTCTGCTGAGAAATGATTAAAATCATATTTCTGTGTTTAGATATTGTCTCTTTATTTTTAGATTCTTGGAGTGTTGGGTCAAGATGGCATTATGAGATTTATCAATATACAAAATTGTAAACTTCTTTTTGATATTGGAACCCTTGATGAAGGAATCAGCACGTCAGTAATTAGTCCAAATGGGCGATATATTACATCAGTTATGGAAAATGGAAGCCTGAATGTATATTCTGTTCAGGTTTTAACCCAAGAAATAAATAAGGTAAGACATGAAGCACACTAAATCATCAGAGACTCGTCAGCCTCCTGGTCCTCCTTACCTTTTTCTTCCCCTTGGAATCTTGCCTTAGCTGATTGCTGTTTATAAGTACCATCCAGCCAAGTGACCATGACTCCTCACAAATCATGCCTTAGTCCAGGAAACTTCAAGCTCTGGCCCAATAGCCAATATTTCTGCCATTGCTGCTATTGGCCATTGCCTCATTATTATCTGATTTAAGGCCCATCCTCAAGAGATAATGAATTGCTGTTCATAGCATTTATAACTGCCATCTGATTCAAATACCTTGTATATTTTAATGGTTCATCAAAAAGGTATTTTGAAATGTTACTCAAAAAGAAAAGGCAGCTGGGTGTGGTGGCACATGCCTGAAATCCCTGCTACTAAAGAGGCTGAGGCTGGCAGATCTTTTGAGCTTGGGGGTCGTGAGCCACAATGGACTAAGACAGTGAGGTATTCATATTATATCCGGCATTAAATATAAGCCTTCAGAAGCAGGGGCCCACCAGGCTGCCTAGAGAGGCAGGACCCATCCCAGGTTAGAAACAGAGCATATGAGAGCTACTGGAAAGATAGGGAGACCCAGGCTTAAAAAAGGAATGGAGGGAGGAAGAAAGGAAGCAAGTTGAAAGGAAGGAAAATAAATTTCATCCTGTGTAGTTTTTTAGTTCAGAAATTTCTCATGTACTTTTGCCTAAATAATGACCATATACAGTAAGATTAGTATAGCAATCTCATTTCCTTCAAGGTGACCACTAGATTACTTCTCTTTTAGCCACCTCCTCCTCTAGTGAAAGTAATTGAAGACTTGTCCAAGAAGACAGGACCAAGTCAACTTAAAGTAAGAGTGATGGGAGGAAAGGTACAGCGACCACGGAAAGCAAGGGACTGCAGAACAACAACTAAAATATTAAGAAACATGATGGACGCTGACCTTGAAAATAAGGAGGTAAGATAGAAGCTTTGGTTTGTTTACCATAGTTTTGCCAAAAACATTCCTAAGAGATGGCCCTGGAGGCTGGCTTCCTCATATAACTTTGCATTGGCCAATATTTAATCAAAACTTGAATGTTATAGGGCTGTAAAGGCCTAACAGAAACATTATTTTTTAAAATGCTAAAAATATTCTTAGAAATAGGTCAGTGAAACAATTGTTACTTAAAAGATAGATATAGGTTAATGCAAAAAAGAAAAGAAAGTCAAGTTGTAAGAAATAGGTCACATCACATAGATAATTAATCTGAGTTTCCATCTTTCTGTTTGTAGAATGACCTGCCCAAAGGATTATGCAAAAAAAGCCTACAAACCTTATTGAGAGGCTATGGAGAATATCCAACAAAGTATAGGTAAGAAGGAAAAAAATTCCTTAATGCCATTCCTGGCTTATGGAGAGAAACTTTTTTGTAAAATTATGTCTTAATTTCAGGATGTTCATTTGGCGTTCTCTACTACAATTGCCGGAAAATTATTCTGCATTTAATAGCCTGCTAGATAAGGGTACTCACTGTGCATTTCTCAACATTCATGAAAAGTACCCCATCAAAAGTAGGAAATTACTGAGAATTTTACAGAGGTATGTATAGTAGTATTCTCTAAAGAGTGTGATGAACAATACTATATTTTTGAAAATCCACTGTTGTAATAAATGTTGAGTGATTAATTGATAAAGCGTGCCTCTGATCAGTCAGTTCTCAGTTATCCACATCAGTGGGATGATATGTGTAATCTAGGAATAGGACTTTGGAAGATTTTCATAATCTTTTTAAAATACAGATGTATCTAATGTTCTAGGAACCCAGGATACTTCAAACAAGCTAATAAGACCATACATAAGATGTAGTTCAAGAGGAGCTACTACCTTGTTCAGATGCCCCATGATATCCCATGATTAAAACTCCTTCTTGCTCCTATTCTGTGCTTGAGAGAGCATCATAGTTTATCCATGTTGGCAGAATGCCAGCCTGTATTGTTCTGTGTGTTACCTGTGAATTTGTTGTTCATACTTTGAATTAAAGTGTTTTGGTTTGAACAAGCCCTAATTGGGGGCAGCTGGGTGACGCAGTGAGTAGAGCCCCAGCCCTGGAGTCAGGAGGACCTGAGTTCAAATTTGGCCTCAGACACTTGACACACTTACTAGCTGTGTAACCTTGGGCAAGTCACTTAACCCCAATTGCCCTGCCTTTCCCCCTCAAAAAAAAAAAAACTAGCGCAAAAAAAAGAAAAAGTCCCAATTACACATTGGGTCACGTGGGAAATAAAAGACAAAATAGGCTATTGTTTCTCCACATATTTTTAAACCTAAAATTTCCTTGTGTTTTGTTAATAGCTTAAAGTTATTTTAAAATGGAGTGGTAGTGTGATGTTATGGATAGAGATATGGCATTGGAGCCAGGAAGACCTGGGTTCAAATCCCACCTGTGACATTTTGGCTGTGTGACTCTGGACAGATCACTTAACCTGTCAGTGTTCCAGGCAGCTCTCTAAGACCAGACATTGCAGAGAAGGGGCCAGCCTGCATTGATAGAGGGAGTTTCTTCATCAGTGAAAATCACAGGTTCATGCTCTATCCTTATCTTTATCTTCAGAACAGTAGAATCTGGCCAACATAACAGCAGAGAATTAAAGTCTATTCTGTGAAGTTTGGATTCAATCGAAGGGTTGTACTTGAGGACCTAGAGGGCCACACCTGTTCCCCACTCCTGGTCTATTCACTTCTCAGGAACCACATTAGTAGAGGGAAGAAGAGTTGCCAATGATCTAGAGTGTTGGCCTTTGGAGTACAGACTCACTGATACCTGCTGCCTCTGGCCTTCTCCTAAATTGTGGCCTTTTGCAAAAGCATTCCATAAGTGGTGTCCTAGGGTCCAGTTGGTCAGTGGAAAGGAGGTAACCTTGGGCTCTCATGAATGATCCACTTTACAGTTAGGTAACCAAGCTGACTGTTGTAATGAGCATGAAATCATAGGCAAAAATTGATGTTCAAAACAACATTTTTAGCAAAAGGCCTTATTTTACCATTCTTTTGGTTGTTCTTTTTGAAGCTTTATGAAACTTATTTTAAATCTCTCCAATTGTAAGCTCATCAGTGAGCAGCATTGCTGCTTTTCCATTAACAGAAGTACCATCCAAAATAGGGTCAGGGGGTCTAGAGCTGGAAGGGAACCTAAAAGATTGTCATCTCTTAGACTCATTTTCATATTTCCATACTTCTGTGAGAAGATTAAATACTAAATTGCTGTGCTGCCACATTTTTTTTAAAGAAGTACTGAATGATTTAAAACTTAGAATCCTGGGACTAAAGCTGTTCTTCCAGTTAAGATACCATTAGTGGTTCTTAAGCTTATTATTAGATTATTCTAATGTGGGAGGACGGATCCACATCTTTCTAATTCACAACAGTTTTATAATGTGTTAACCTTTATTCAGGACCCAACAGCCTGTTGGAAATATAACAAAACCTTAGCTTCTCCTACAGAAGTGCTAGGTCTTATGTATGTATGTGAATCTTCAGATTATAATCATCATTTGGGAGAATACTTCCAGACTAAATTTTTTCTGAAAAAAAAAATCTACTTCAACCAATGTCAAGCATGCTTTTTTTTTAAACTCCTGTAAATATTTTCTAGCCTCTTGGGCATTATTTCATTCACAGGACCATGTCTGCGTTAGCTCACTGGTCTGCTATCTTTGGTGACACTCCATATCTTCCTCTGTTAGCATTTCCATTCGTAAAATTATTCCAGAACAACCAACTCGTCTGTTTTGAAGTTATTGCCACTCTCATAAGTAAGTAAAAATTTATCAAGTATTTACAATTAAAGGGTGAATTCTTGTGCATTTTTTAAAGTGCCTTTTCCCACAGCAATGAACATATTAACAATGAAGGTAGAAGAAAACTCTCCTCCAGCAGTTAGACCTATAAACTTTCAGTCTGATTAGTTTGAGTCCGGAGTTTGTAGGGAATGACTTTGAGAGTTCAGCTGTGGACATATGAAGCCTGTTTGCAGAGAGAAATAAATCTCAACAGTCTGGATGGATGCATATGACTGAGTATAAAGAGTAGGCCTATATTACTTACCCATTGAAATTGCATTAGCTCTTTGCTTTTTCAAATATGAAATTAGATTGTCCTTCATGGCATGAAATTTCTGTGACCTTAAGTAATACAGCTTTTTCTTTCCCACCAGCAGAATCAGATCAGCCAGATCTGATCTGTATTACTGATCAAGTCATTGGAGACACTAGATTTTACTTACAGAAGTGAAAAAATCTGAGATTATGAGTTACGCATTTTTGATGGGAATGAAAAATGTGATTTCCACATGTAGTAGAACTGCTGGGTGAGTGTGACTATGAATGAAACAAAGCTCATGTACCCATATGACTGTTCTCACTTTGGGACGTGAGACCCTTAGCCCATTGATGTTGCCAATTACTCGGAATATTTCGGGAACTCCTGTCTTATAATTGCCTTTGGAGCTGATTTCATTCTCTTAAGTGGAAACACCATTCCTCATGCAAATTGGTACCTCTTTTTCGTCTTAGGGAGTTTACTATCTTTATTGATGGGAAATTGTCTATCCTTTGAGGATGGAAATGATTTTTGTTATTTCCGAAGCCAAGTTTGATGAGTAGGTTATGTGATAGTCCCTTTGAATGAAAGCAAGATGTGACTATTGCATTTTATTCAGTCCTTTCAGTCATGTCTGATTCTTTGTGACCCCATCTGGGGTTTTTTTTTGGCAAAGAATGGTTTGCCATTTCCTTCTCCAACTCATTTTACAGATGAGGAAATTGAGGCAAACAACTAATGACTTTCCCAGGATCACAGAGCAAGAAAGTATCTGAAGGTGTATTTTAGCTCAGGTCTTCCTGACTCCAGGCCTGGTGCTCTATCCACTGCACCAGCTGCCCCGACTATTACACAGTAAGACTATCTTATATGTAGGTCGTAAAGTGACACAGAAAGAAGTTCCCAAAGAGGAGTTTCCAAGATCTTTTGAACATTTGGTATCATAGGGACAAATACCTAGTCTCCCAAGTGACTGCTTTGAAGGAAGGACAGCACTCATTTGAACGTTTAAGTTTATACTCATGGAATACTCCTCCAGGATCTCTCTTCCCCGTGCTGATCTTCATTTGATCTCATTACTTTGTAGTAACCCCCTACAGCAAAGGGGGCCCCGTGGAATAGGTTGTCAGCTTAATGACACCCTCCTGACCATCTTCACAGTACATAACACTGCCAAGAGGAAAAGCGCATCTCTCTCTGGGGGGAGTGGGGGATGGGTTGGGGGGGGTGTAGACAGTGGTGCTATGGCCCCTACGCAGTCTTCTGTTCCCTTTTCCTCCTGTCAGCCCTTTCTGCCCGCAGGTCTTCCTTCCTTCTGAGTAATGCTACAACTATTATAATCAGAGCAGAAGAAAAAATGTTCCAGTAAATATAGAGAAGGGACTTCTGGCCCAGACTTTCAGGGTCACTACACAAGCCACAGCTTACCTGAAACCATGGGAAATTAACTCTGTGTGTCAGCATTCTCCTTTAGTTAAATAACATTCATTTAGTCAGGGGTGCATAACCTGGAGTCTCTAAATTTGTTTTTTTACATTCTACTTCAATCTAATTATTTTCCTTTGTAATCTTATGTATTTTATGCATTTAAAAGCACAATTCTGAGAAAGGATCCATAGGCTTCACTAGACTGACTGCCAAGACATACATAAAAAAGGGTGAAGAACGCCTGATTCAAGTGGACTTTCCTTGCAAAGTTAATGTGTTTTTTAAAGAGCTGACATAAAAGCTCCTTGTCTTAGAAAGCATATTTTATCCCAAAGCACCACCCAAACCCCTTTTTTTCTCATTTAAAAAATGGGAACTAGTAAGTATACATTTACTTATTTGGGTATGTAGTTTTGAGAACTTACCCAAATTCTGTCCCTTTATTTTCTCTTCCATTTTGGGCCGTCCATAAAATTTAGTAGGTCTGTTGACATAATGATCTACTTGGCCCATTTAATACAGGCTTTAAATAGGAACTATTTTAAATGGACCACTTTATATATAACAAAAGGAAAAAAATCTAATTGAAGATTGGTTTGGTGCTTTTTTATTAATCACTAGTAATATAACAGAACTAAGGTTGTGAGGAAATAGGTGGCTTTCAAAACTACCTATTTAAATTTAAAATCTTAGACTGCCATCTTGAGATTATTGTGTTTGGTTCCAGCCACTGGGTATTAGGACACTGACAACATGTGTGTTGAGGGGGGGCAACATCCAAGATGGTATAAAGACTCAAGACCATGTCATGTGAGAATTGTTTGAAGAATTGAGGATATTTAGGTTGTAGAAGAAGGACCTTAAGGTGTTAGGACGAAATGATGTGAAAGTTAACGCTAAACATCTTTTAGCATTCCACTTTTCTCTATGTTGTTTTATTCCTAAGCATGTTCTTTGACCTCACTGTGACCTCCAGTCCCTAGCTCAACTCTCCCCCATCCTCTCCACTTGAATTCTTGAGCTTCCTAGTCCTGATCATACCTTCCCAGACCTTAACTCTGGATTGTTCTCAACATCTGCTGAATGGAGCTGGAAGAAGTCATGTAACCATGCTCAGAGGGCACATTACAATGTATGCTGTCTGATCTCACCGGAGGCCTCACTTTAGCAAGCCAGTCCTTCCACTAGTCTCTAATTGGTTCTCTGCCCGCCTCACCACAGCACTAATTCCCAACTTCCACTTCTGTCCTCAAGCCCTTCACAGCTCTCCCTGTCCCCATCCTTTCAGCTGAGGGTCTCTCATACATCCCTGGAAAATATTGAAGCCATTCACTGCAATTCCCTCTTCTCTGCTTCCCCTTCTCTCATATCCCTTTTAATTTGTCTCCCACTCTCTTCTCTACCTTCTCTGATGAAGTTATGTCCCTTCTTCTTGCTAAGGCCAGCTTCTCTGCATGTACCTTTGTTCTTGTCCCATTTCATCTTCTCCAGCAGATTGCCCATGCTATTGTCACCTCTCTTTCTCTCTCCCCTTGTCTCTCATCTTCATTCTCTCCCTAGCTGCCTTCCTTCCTTCTCTCCTTCCCTCCTGTCCATAAACATACCCAGATCTCTCTCATCCTTAAAAAACCCTCACTAGATCCTATTTTCCCAGCTAGTCATCATTCTATACCTCTCTTCCCTTCTCAGCTAAAGTCCTTGACAAATCCATCTACACATGGTGCCTGTACTCCCCTTGCTGTCTTCTAAACCCTCTATAATTTGCCTTCAGACCTCATTATCCAGTGCAAACTGTTGTCTCCAAAGTTTACAAGGATCTCTTCATTACCAAATATCAAGACATTTTCTTAATCTTCATCCATTTTGACCTCCTTGCATCATTTAATACCGTTGACTGCTTCCTCCTTGATATTTTCTCCTCCCTGAGTTTTCATCTCACTGTTCTCTCAGTCCTTTTTCTACCTGTCTTGACTACTCTTTGGGTCTCTTTGCTTGATTTCCATACTTGTCACACTTACTATGCCCTCGGCCCTTCTTAAAAAAATCATTTCTATACTCTTATTTGGTGATATCATCTTAGCTCCTATGGATTTAGCTATCTATACAGATGACTCCCATATCTGTATATCCAGCCTTAGTCCTCTTGAGCTCTAGATTCACATCACCAAGTCCCATTGGACATTTTCAGCAGGATGCCCCATAGACATCTCAAAACAGATTTCATAATCCCCTCTGCCCCTGCCAGCACACATCCGCAAACACATCCTTCTCGATTCTAAACTTCCCTGTTACTGTCAAGGGCACCACTGCCCTTCCAGACATCCAGGTTCAAAATCTTGGTGTTATCTTCAACTCCTCACTCTCACCTCTCCCCCCATATCCAGCTTGTCATTTCTTTTCCCACAACATCTCATATACACCCCTATCTTTCCAATTGCAAAGCCATACCATAGCTCAGACAGTCTTACTTCTGACCTGGACTATTGCAATAGCCTCCTGATTGGTCTCCCTGCCTCCAGTTTTGTGTGCCTCCCTCCTCCCACCAAATACATCCTCTGCAGAGTTGCCAAAGTGATTTTACTAAAGTGTAGGCCTAACCATTTCACCTTCCATACCCAGTAAACTCCAGTGTTCTCTGTTACCTCCATTGTTCAACCGTGCAGTCGTGTCTGACTCTTTGTGGCCTCCATGGACCATAGCCCACCAGGCCCTTCTATCCACTACTGTCTCTGTCCAAGCTCATGTTCATTGTCTCCATGTTTCTACCTCAAATATAAACTCTTCTGTTTTGGTGTTTCAAGGTCTTCACACCCTGGCTCTTTTCTCTTGTCTTCTTAATACAGGAATCCCCTCCATACGCACACCACCTCCTGTCTCCGTGCCTTTTCACTTTGTGTTCCCCTTGCCTTGAATGGACTCTCCTCACCTTTGCCTTTTAGAATTCCTGGCTTTTCCTTTAAGACTCCCATTCAAATGCCACTTTTTGCAAAGGGCCTTTTCCAGGCTGCCCAGCTGCTAGTGCTTTCTCCTCTGAGATTACTTTGTATCACCTCCTCTTAGAATGTAAGCTCTTTGAGGGCAGGAAGTATTTCATTTTGTCTTAGTATCCCCAGCATTTAGTCAGTGCCTAATACATAGTAAGCATTAAATATGCTTATCAAATGATTTATTGATTTGAAGGACTGTAACACAGGCAAGAGAACTTCGATTCACCTTGTTTGGGCCCGAAGACCAATAGTAGGACTAGGGGGTGAAAATTACAAAGAGCCAGATTTAAGTTAATATCTGGAAATTTTTCTATACCATTAGATTTTGTCTTCCTTGACCAATAGAGTTGCTCATCACAGGTCTTGAATTAGGGGCTAAATAACCACTTAACTAGGGATTTTGTAGATGGGGGAATTTATGCTTCAGGTATAGCTTGGACTAGACAGTCTCTGAGGTATCTTCCAGCTTTGAGATGCTATCATTCTATGATTTTGAGTACTTCTTAATTCACTACTTCAGAATGCTTTTATTTATTTTTAAAATTTAATTAATTTTTTAATTATTTTTTTTAGAGTGGGTATTCTCTCCACTGATACTGTTTGCCAGCCATTCTGTCCCTTGGTAGGTAGTCCTCAATAGTGGCTGTGTCCAAAAAACTCATCACCCTGCATCCAAGCTGGTGATGAGCCTCTGGGAACTTTGCTAAACTGGCCATTGGAAAATCATATATATTCACATCAGGAGCCTTTCCATTGGGGTGGAATCCGATCAGTAGCATAGGCCTTTCAGGAACTTCTCTACCAGGGGGAGGCTTCAGAGTAGTGCCTTACTGTGACCAATAGTGTCACCATGAGGGCATGGTTTGTATACCTTCTAGCTACATGTTATATTAATTTCTCCTTCATTTTTTAATTAGCTAAAAGGGGTGTTGTTTGTTTTAAATCAGATAGCATTTGGTGATTTGTGCTTTTTTGCCTAGGGTTATAAGTGCTGTGGTATCATAATTTTTGCTCCTTTCTTACTCATTGCCTTTTAGAAGTTCAGTGAATTTGCAAAATTTCTGAAGAATGAGAAGCTGTTTAGTCCATTGTTCTAAGGCAGAAGTCTGTATCTTCTGTTTTCTGTACACACTATAAATGGACGTGACTTAATCAACTAGGATCACCCATGGTCTGCGATTTCATTGGTGTGAGGAATGTTTTTCATCAAGCGGATCACAATCAATAGCTTAGCGTTAGACCCAGACCTTCTTGACTGCAGGCCCCACCCTCTCTCCGCTATCACATGCTACCTCACCATTGCAAGTGTTCTCACAGCTACATGAATGTGATCATTTCCCGTTTCTTCCTTCATAGTTAATTGGTGTCAACATTGGTTTGAATATTTTCCTAATCCTCCTATCAACATCCTCAGTATGATAGAAAATCTTTTGGCCCATCATGACAAGGAGCTGCTACAACACTATATGAACTGTGGAGTGACTGCCCAGGTAAGATGCTTTCTGCTTCTAGGGAGCAAAGTTGCCCTTTTGTAACAACAATGCTGCTTGCCGCTACTGTGGCTATGTAAGGCCAATAACAACAGCACACAGGAGAGCTGCTAGCACAGATTCTTTGATCTGCTTTTCTAAGGAAAGCAACTTTAAGGGGTTAACAATCTCAGTTTAATTAAACATACATATATCATTCACTTAGTTCAGGGGAAAAAGTCAGCACCCTGAGCTTCAGAGCAAATACAAACAGATACTGCAAACAGATCATCAGACAGGCTTTGTCTGATCAAGACATTACATACATAGTTACCAAAAAGAGAAGCAGGGGTGGGGGGTGAGGAGGGGTGCTCAACAATGGCTACCCAGAGTCTCATCTGGTCAAATCACACACCACTCTTCCAGTGAGTGAAAGCCCCAAAACAGAATGCCAGCCTCAGATCTCATACACCCTTCTCAGGGTCAGAGGGGGTCAAACCTATGTGAATGAACCAGGCTTTCTTGTTTATTAAGCAGGTCAAAGACTCTTGATTCAATCAAAGAAACAAGACAACAAAAAGTCCACTTTGCTGGCCATTACATTTGAAAGGCAAGATACTAGATTACCTTAGCATTCCAAAAGAGAAAACTGAAAAAGTCCCACCCTAATTACCATAACACCTTTGTAATTGACCTTTGCTTAGACAGTGCAAATTGTGTCACACTTTCATAAAACATTTTGCAAACCTTATACAGACGGCACTTAATACCTTTTTTCCCACACTTGTCCTAGGACATCAAAAATCCTGTCTGTTTCCAAAACCTATAAAGTAATAAAGAGTAAAAACTACAGAAATTCTTTTGATAACTGTTCAGTATAATGGTTTTGGTGTCAAACCAGAATTACTCAGCATCACCAGTACATTGATTTTGAAAGGTACCTATCAAACTGATAAGCTTTTTCTTGTTTATTTTAGTTATATGCATGGCCCCTTCTAGAAACAGTATTCTCAGAGGTTCTTACAAGAGAAGAATGGCTTAGAGTATTCGACAATGTCTTTTCTAACCACCCTTCATTCCTCCTCATGATCGTTGTGGCCTACAATATCTGCTGCAAGGCACCTTTACTCAACTGTAATCTTAAAGATGACTTTGAGGTACAAATCTGTGGTTTTGTAAATTGAAGCTCTTCATATGTGTGTACTACTTGCCAAAAATAGTCACAATAACATTGGTTTTTGTGGTTTTTACTTTTTTACAATTGAATGTCACTCGTGCTATTTATCCTAATAGAAACTCACCCTATCTCTTGACAGATATAGCATATAATACTTAATTTTTTTAAATTAAAAGTGCTTGTAACCCAACTGATCATAATAATCATTATATAACACCTTAAAACTTCAAGGCATTTTAGAGAAATAACTTCAAGAAATATCTCTTTTCACTTTCTAATATGCCTTTTTTTAATTAATTTTTTTTTTCATGTAACAAGCATTTATTTTCTTGCTCTCCTACCTCCTACCTCTGCAAAAAACAAAAAGGACACTGTAATAAATACCCATAGTCAAGTAAAACAAATTTCCACATTGGCTACTTCCAAAAACGGTATATCTCATTCGGCACTCTGGATGCATCACCTCTTTATCAGGAAGTGGAGGATGTGTTTCCTTTTCAGTTATGTAGAAACATGGGTGATCATTGCATTGATCAGAGTTTTTCAGTCTTTCAAAACTGTTTGTTTTTACGGTGTTCTTATATAAATTATTCTCCTGGTTCTGCTCATTTCACCCTGCATGAAGGAATGTCTTGAAAGCAGTAGAGGTTGTTGTCTTAAGTTGAAGAGGTTCTTGATTAGACTGCCTGAATGAAGTTTCCATGACAAAATGTGATCATCTATTCTGGGCATTTATATCAGTCGCACTTAGGGAATTAAAGCAGAAGGTTGTCTGCTCATATGAGGAAAGAATTCTGAGACCTTTAAAAAATTAAGTAAATATGTCTGAAAGCAGGAAAGATTAACATTGCTGTCAGGTCATTCATTCTGTCTGGGTACAAGAAGTCTTTTCATTTTAATCACAAAAATTATTTTCCTCAAGCTCACATTTTTGGTTAGGAATGGTCTTCCCTTATGGAAATATCATGTAAAGTCTTAGTTTGGGACCCATATAGATATTTTTAAAAGTATTGTCCTTCCTGGAAAAATTTCCTATTGAAAATAAACTTATTGTTTGTTTTTTTATTAATTTATTTTAAACTTAAATACACGATAAGAAAAGAAAAAGAAACATAAATTTAAACATTAAAACTTAAATGCAAAATAAGAAAAGGAAAAAAAAGCATTGCTGTGTGCACAACAGAACATAAGAGAATATATAGCAATAAATTTCCAGTTCAAGAAAGCCTATATAATAAATACTATACATCATATTCAGAGCTATCCATCTTTTCTTTGCTTCCTCTTAAGTTTTCTTTTGTTCTCTGCTGTATACTTTTTACTTTGTTCCTTTTTGATTAATTTAAAGAATAGTGTAGGTCATATTCTGTAACTACATTCACTAGAGAACCTTATATTTAAAAGAAATTTTTCTTACAGTATTTTTTCCACCATCGTAATAACCTGGATATAACTGTTGTAATTCAAGAAGCCTATCGCCTCATGCTTTGCACCCCTGCTGATATTCATCCGGAGACCGTGCTTGATGACTTTGTCCCTCTGACAAAAAGCCAGTACCCAGTGTTTAATAAGTATCCCAAATTCATCGTGGACTATCAGACTCAAGAACTAGAAAGGATAAGGAATGATGAACTGGATTACTTAAAAGAGAGGTAATCATGGAATAACAACAACAGTAGTAATAATAATAATAATTGAAAACATTTTAATAGCCCTTTTAAGGTTTGCAGAGTTCTTCATCACACATGTTATCTCATTTGTTGTGAAGGGAACATCGTGGTAACTTGTCTTTGGTAAATTGAATATGTTATGAATATAAACAAGGGTTATTCATAAGAACACATTTAGAAATGGATTTTTAACCCTTTTTTAAAGCTGGTTAAAGCTAGTTTTAAAGCTAAATCTGCATCTATTGCAGATCATAATATTTTTCAGTTTAGTGCCCAAAGGGCTATAAAACTGCATACCCTTTGATCCAGCAGCTACTACTACTAGGTCTGTATCCCAAAGAGCTCATAAAAAATGGAAAAGAACCCACTTGTATAAAAATATTTATAGCGGTTCTTTTTGTGGTGGCAAAGAATTGGAAAGTGAGGGGATGCCCATCAATTGGGGAATGGCTGAACAAGTTGTGTTATATGAACGTAATAGAATATTATTGTTCCATTAGAAATGATGAGCAGGCAGATTTCAGAAAACCCTGGAAAGACTTACATGAACTGGTGCTGAGTGAAGTGAGCAGAACTAGGAGAACATTATACACAGTAACAGCAACATTGTGTGATGATCAACTATGATAGACGTAGCTGTTCTCAGTAATACGGTGATCTAAGACAATTCCAAAAGACGCCTGGTGGAAATTCTGTCCCCATCCAGAGAAAGAATTGTGGAATCTCAAAGCAGTTGAAGCATACTATTTTCACTTTTTTCTTGTTTTTTCTTTCTTGTGGTTTTTGCCTTTTGTTCTGATTCTTTTTTCACAACCTGACTAATGTGGAAATACATTTAATCTGATTGTGTATGTATAACCTATATCAGATTGCTTGCCATCTTGGGGAGGGGAGGGAGGGAGAAAAAATTTTAGAACTCAAAATGTTATAAAAGTGAATGTCAAATACTATCTTTACATGTAATTAGAAAAAAAATAATATAAGCATTAAAAACATTTTCAGTTTAGAAGTGTATCAGGAAATGTTTTTATTTGTTCTTGTTGCACTTTGGATTTAAAGACTACTTGCAGTGAAAAGAGATGTGAAATTTTAAAAATACATTACTTCTTATGCTTTGAGAAAGCATTTTTTGAAGCATTTTTAAATTTTTATTCTGTTCTGAATGTAATCTTAGTGTCCAACCAAATCAGGCCTCTCATGGTAGAATAGTAAATTTTCACATTCATTATAAAAATTTTTAAAAACAAAGGGCCTCTTGGTTGATTTTGATCTTCTGATTTAATTTTTTATAATAGTATGTGGAACTGTTTTAACTCAGGCAGGCAGTCCATGAAATGGAAGCTGAAATAATGAGACAGAAAGATGAAGATGAAGCTTGGTACCAGAAACAGGAGCTGCTGCGTGAGGCTGAGGACAAGAGAAGGGATATTCTTCTGGAAGAGGAGAAGAAGCTCATGGAACAAAGAGATAGGTACATAATAGGACACTGCTTCTTGTTGTCTATACAAGAGCAGGTTTCATTATCTTTTACTTTTTTTGTTGAACTAGAAATTCCACTTAGCTTAGGAGCATTCTGATTAAGTATTTGATTTCCACATACATTTATACCATTTATACCATACATTTGGCCAAGTGTCAGATAAGTAGGATGTAATAAAGCCCACTTTGTACTAGAACTACTCTGAATATAAATTAATTTTTCTTTGATTATTTGAAAGACAGTGCGGTTTTTTTGTGTGGCCACAGAGCTATCCATCATCGCGAACATCTGTGGCTTTATTGACAAATCACAAAAGTTCTGGTTAATAGAATTCTAGATAAACCAGCTTTTGCTGGTTTAGTCCATTCAAATTCTGTGTAACACCATCCTGTTAGTTTTGTTTTATAATAGCACATATGTGTCTTAAAAATTTTTTCTTGACTATGTAATCCCTTCCATTATACTATTCAGAACTTGTCTTTTGAAAAAGGCCTCCTTTTAGTAAACTGCCTCTTTGTACACACAAATTTGAAATTCAAAATATCTGTTAATTAAAATTGTTGAGAGTGGGTTAATTGGAGTTGTGAAGTATGCTTTGATTCCTTTTCTTTAGTGGTGGCTTAAGAAGTTTATTTGCAATATGAATTAAAAAAAAATAACCATTGAGTTGAGCCATTGGCTTCCTTTTAATAAATACCAAAAACAAAGCCCAATGCTGCTGAAGCTAGCCTGGCACAAAATGTCATATTCTTCTTTTGAACAAAAGTTAGAAATGGGTTTTTATTTGTTTAAAACAATTAGAGTAACAGACTTAACAGAGGAACTTTTGAGTATGAAAGAGATGGCCAATGGTGCATAGGCAATTTTTCTAGTCATGGTGAATTCAGGCTTGTTTTGTCATTGTGAAGCTTTCATTTCCCTGTTGTAAACACAGCTGGGGAACAATGGAACCCATTAAAACAGAAAGTAGATGAGAATAGGTGAAGGCCAGCTGTTGTTGCAAAACTTAATATTTTTCAATTTATAGCTATATTGGGAAAGATTTTATTTGTTCTTGTTGCATTTTTGGTTTAAAGACTAGTTGCAGTGAAAAGAGATCTGAAATTAAAAGAAATACAGCTCCTTAATGCCTCGAGGAAGCGTTTTCTGCGGAATCAGCTGGACCAACGTGAAATGGAACTGAGAAGACTAGATGATGAAATTGAAAGAAAGGTTTGTTATTCTTATTTAAGTACTTTTTCCTGAGAAATTGTTATGTCAATCAGATGACTGATACATTCTCTCAAAAGAATTGGAACAAGATGATAATTCCTTTTTTAAAAAAATTATAAATGGAAAATGTCCATCTCTACTAGGATACTTTATACCAAACAATAACCCTTGTTTTCTGACTCATTTTATCCTGATATACTCTGAATATTTTCCTTTTGGAATTTCTAAGGTAAAATAAGTTCTGTTTCAATATCCAGTACACTTGGATAGCATTTACTTTAATATAAATAGTAAAATGATTAGATTAATTATTAATTTATTCGAATTATTCTGTGAACTTTAAGACTAATTTTATTTCCCATTTCTTTGAAGTATGGAATATTGTGTATCCTCTCTCTAATATTGATGACCTGAAGACTGAGAATTTAGGTCTTGATTTTTCTCATCCACAGATTAGTTGTTTCAAGAGATTGGTTTATTTCTTTTCATTTCTAACAATATTCCCATTTCCTATTTTCCGGAAAATGTATGTGCAAACCTACAGATTTCCAACTAGCCTTCTAACAAGAGAACATTCTGCTATCCTCTATAAGCCATATAGAAAAGTTGTATCTTGTATTGTGTCCTCAAGACCAGGACATTAGATCTTTTAGGGATACTGAGGATATAAAGCAATTCCAAAGGCACTGTATGAAATGTCCTATGTTTCCTCTTCAATGTGCTCATGTGGGGAACAATCATAGGAACTTAATTCTTGATCTAATTTCAGGAATCTAGTGTGTGAGCTAATTCACCTGACCTCTCTCTTGACCTGCCGTCTCCCACCGTCGAATGTCTGTTGGAGATCTTGAACTTATAAAATAACTTGTAAAACTTATTAAATGTCTTATAGACATTTAAACTCATCACGTCCAAATGAATTTATTATTCCCCACCATCCTCCCAGTCACCCAAGCTCACAACCTAGATGTCATCCTCAGCACCTTACTCTCACTCCTGAGACCCCCCCACCATCCAGTCTGTTGCTGGCCCTTGTCAATTTCATCTTTATAACATCTCCTGTATGTTCTCCTTTCTCTCTAACAACACTCCTACCACCCTAGCTCAGGCCCTCATCTCCTTACACCTGAACTAATGAAATAGTCTGCTGGTTGGTCTTCCTTTCTCCAATCCATCCTCCATTCAGCTCTCAAATTGATCTCCCTTTTAAAAAACAAGTTTAACTATGTCTTTCCCTGATTCCGTGAACTCTATTGGCCCCTGGGATCAGATATAAATATTCTCTTACTTTTAGAGCCCCCTGTAAGCTGGCCACTTCCCATCTTCCTTTCGTTTTTCTCATTCTTTAAATATGCTGCACCCTCACCTGCTGTGTACTTTGCAGTCCAGTAACATTGACTGCCTTGCTATTCCTCCTACAAGGTTCTCCATCTCTCAATATGGGACAGTTACTGGCTGTCCCCCATGCCCGGAACTCTTCTTCCTCATCTCTGCCATGTCACTTCCCTGGCTTCCTTCAAGTCTCAATTAAAATTCCACCTTCTATAGGAAACCTTTCCTGATTCCCCTTAATGCTGGTATCTTACCTCTGTTGATTATTTTATCTTGTATGTATCTGGTTTGTATGTTGTCTTCCCCATTACACTTGTGCTCCTTGAGAGCAAGAACTGCTCTTTTCTTTTCTTTGTATCCTCTGTGTTTAGCACAGTGCCAGGAACGTAGTAGGCACTTATGCTTGTTGACTGACTAATAGAATAGGATAGAGAGTGCCCTAAGAGTCTTAGTGCAGTTTTTGGCTTTAATCACTTCAGAAGTATAAATGCTACAAACTTATAAATGAGTTTGACAGAGTAATTATTTTAAATTTTAGAATATTGATGGTTCTTATTAAAATTTATCATAACCACCATCTTTTGCTATACAGCACTCTAGTCTATTTTCAAACCTTGTAAGAACTTAACAGCTGCTTTCCAGTGATTGAAAAGATCGCATTTATAATTTTAGCCTTAAGATTATTCCAAGAATAAGGTTTTGATATCCTACAGTACAGTACAGTTCTGACATGACCCCACAGGAAATAATCTAATGGAGAGAGGTCAGGTGACCAAGGTGGCCAACCAAGAGACTTCTACTGACCCATCAGTCTTAAAAAGTGTCATCCAAGGGGCAGTTAGGTGGTGCGGTGAGTAGAGCACCAGCCCTGGAATCAGGAGGACCTGAGTTCAAACTGAACCTCAGACACTTGACACATTTACTAGCTGTGTGACCTTGGGCAAGTCACTTAACCCCAATTGCCCTGCCTTTCCCCCTCCAAAAAAAAAAAAGTCATCCAGAAACCACTGCACACACAATGCATAACAACAGGATACCCTGTCTTGTTAAAATAAAAAATTTATTATTCAAAATTTACAAAACTAAGCATAAATAAAAATTAAATAATTAAAATTTCAAATGTTGTTGGTAAGTTTATAGCACTTGTACTTCTGAAGTTTAAAGCTTAAAACTATACTCAGACTTCTAGGATACCCTGTATAGGGGAAAAATGACATCTGTATTAATGCTGAGACCTTTAGGTTAATTTGATAAACATAATATAAAAGCTGGTGAAAGATCATGATTGGGTACAAGAAATTCAAACTTGGAGTTATATGGTGCCAAACATTAGGATATATTGATTTTTAAAAATTAATCATTTTATTAATAATTCTAGCATTTTATTAATAAAGGGTCAGTGACACTATTGAATGCCAAAGACCAGGATATATTGATTTTTAAAGTTTTAATAGACAAGACCATTAAATAACTATTACATTTAATCAGTAGGATTAGACAATTTAGGTTATAGCAGCTAGGATTTTAGATTGTTCACTTGCCCCAGCTTATAATGATAGTTCCAGAAATGGTAAGAATTACCATCTGTTCTCGTGAGCTTCAGAAATGAACATATGGTAATAATGTTTTCTCTTTTAATTTAGGAGACAACTTTAAATGCAACTTGTCTTTAAACGAAAGATTATTCACAATGAAATCTAGGAGTAATGTTTTTAATGTCTCATTCAGGCACCTGTTTACTATGAATGCACCCACTTTCATAGTGTGTTTATCAAATTATCTAAGAATGTTTAGCCCTAAGATGAAAGTATTTTGCAAATTTATTATTTAACACTGTGTGTTGTTCTACTGTAGGTATCTTTGAGAGATGAAGAAGTTGCAACTATGGCCAAAGAAGTAGGATTACAGAGGTTGGAAATTGAAACTCAAAGAAGACTCTTAGAACAGGTATAAACTAACTCTTGCAAATAGGAGAAAAATCTGGTGTTGAGAAATCTTCTATTAGTCTAGATCAGTTCACCATTGGTTGCAGTATTTTAATTCCACACTGATCGTGAGTTGGATTTTTAATTCATGTTGGGGCAATAGCTATGTGGCTGCTTAAATTTTTGGTACATTGATTTGGAATTCATGGTGATGGAAGCTAGGTTGAAGTTTACCTTTATGCTTTCCATGAAAGAAGAGTATGTTATAAGAAAATTAACAGTGTGATTATTGAGAGAACTCATTTTTTAGGAGTTTAACATGTGAATTTCATGCAAATAAAGCTGACACAATAGTCTGCCTATTAGACATTAATGCAATTAAATCAGATTAATGAATGGAAAGTAAAGGTGGTTTTATTTTTTGTTTTGTTGTATTTTCATTTAAATTTTTTTCGTGAATTTAATGAATACTGAAAAAAGGAACATTTCCATATACAAAGTAGAAAAAGGATTATACACGAAACCATGAATTTCCATCACATTGCAGCTTGCTTTATTCTTTTTTTTTAAGTATATTATAAATTCAAGATGTTACTTTCAAAGCTGTCCTAACTTGTTCTCCTCTCAATTCCCTTTTGTTCTCTTCTGCCCATTTTTAAAGATGTTTCTCACCTCTTTATATTCTTTTGTCTTTGACATTATCATCAGCATTAGTTACCCCTGTCCTCCCTCAAATAATAGGGGATTATCCATGTAACAGATAAGCATAATCAAGCCCAAAATGCATACATTCTCCATGTCCAAAATTTTTGTCTCATTCTGTCCATCTCCCCTTTAACAAGAGTTAGGTATCATGCTTTTATAAATTCTATTATATTCTTTGTCTTCATTGATCTAAATCTTTACCTATATTTTTCCCTTAAAAAAACAAACAGATTTTTATTTTAAAAAATACATTTCCGACAGTCTTCTTCTGCCTGAGGACAAGTCTGTCTAAGTATAGAATCTTATCACTAGTAAATTGACAGTGAAGTAATGAATTTTTTGCTAACAACTACCCAAGAAACAAAAATAAAAACCAGCTTTTGGTTCTGTGTGACTGACTTCTCTCTCCACAAAGATGGCGGCGAAGTGGTGAAAAGGGTACAAAGGGTGCAAAAACTCACAAAGTTTTTAGTTGTCTGTAGAGACTATTAACTGTTGATATTTTAAGTGTAAGTGCTTTGTCCTGTGACCAACAAATTGGCATAATTGTTAGAAGAATTGAATGGTGATAAATGATTTTATTCTTAATATAAAATCAGAAGACAAAAGGAAATTGCAGCTATATAGAAGGATGTTTCCCATGTTTCCTTGGAGAGAAAAACAAAAAAATTGGTAGAGCTATTATGGGCCTATAATTCATGAGACACTTAATCTTTCATCCTGTAGAAGCAAAAAGGCCTCCATGAATATAGCTGCAGTTTAACATACCATCCTCTGTCACAGAGGATAAAGGGGTCAAGAAATTCTGCAAAGTTCTTGAAGAGATCCTTCAAATCAGTTTAACATAGACTTTGATATTTAGTGACTGTAAAGTGAAGGTGGACACAAGGGAGGATGTTGTCAAAAAGCATGTTGAAAGATGTGACTAAGGTATGAGAAATAAACGAAGCCAAAGGCTTCACTCAGGTCAGTTATTCAGAAGCTTCACGTCTGCCTATCCCAAATATTTTTTACTAAAGAGAGTGAGAAGGTGCTGGACATGGCAAGCACCAAATAACATCACAATGCAGCATTGACTGTCTACATAGTCTAACTATGACTAGGTAGATACAAGGTCAAGATCAGAGAACGACAAAAAAAGGAAGGTGAGAAGACAATCCTGCATTCAGTCAGAACAGCTTTAATCTTCACTTAGTCCAGTGAGTCATTGATGCTGGGGAAAATGGGAAATGAAAAAGAAAGGCATCGACCTTGATTGTCACTTTTTGTTGCAAAAGTTTAACCAACATGAGGCGTTTGTGACACTGAGACAAAAAGAGCCCAGAAACTATCAGAGCCGCCAAATACTTGTTCTCCTGCCCAGTTAGAGAGATATGGCAGCTCTGGTTTAGGTTGCCTATGCATCCATAAAGCATGCTGAAGGAAGATGGCAAGAAGATTTTGAACAGAATTCCCCAGAAAGCTTGGCATGAGACCAAGTGCACATAGCAAGCCCTTGATGCTTGTTGGATTGAATTGGACTAAGTCACATCATCCCAAGAATATACCAAGATGAAAGTGGCAGGAAAACAACAAACAGAGGAAATGGAAAAAATATGTTAACATTTCTATAACAAATCTGTTTTATTTATGACATTTGGACCCAGTATCTCAATCCCTGATGTGCTGAATTCTGGAAAAGAGGCCGAATACAACCAAGTACACTTGGAGAAAATTGTCCTGGAGACAGTATGATCTTGAAAGAATTGGGGGGTGGGGGGCAGAGCCAAGATGGCAGCTGGAAAGCAGGGATTTGCTTGAGCTTCCCCCAGGTCCCTCCAAACACCTATAAAAAGTGACTCTGAACAAATTCTAGAGCTGCAGAACCCATGAAATAACAGAGGGAAGCAGGGCTCCAGCCCAGGAAAGCCTGGATGGTCTCTGGGTAAGGTCTGTCGCACAGAGCTGGGAGTGGAGGGGAGCAGAGCCCAGCGTGGGCCACGCCAGGACCAACCAGACCAGGAGCCGGGCAGAACAGGCCACAGGGCCGTGAACCATTGAGCTGTGGCAGTTACCAGACTTCTCAACACACAAAGTCAAAGACAACAGAGAAGGTTAGTGGGTAGAACTGCTAGGAGTTCCCAGTTGGCCCTAGCCCCAGGGGCAAGGAAGTGGTACAGCTCTGGGGCTGCTTCCAGCTGCAGTTACTTCCGGGCCCCAGGCCCACCAGGTGGGAGGAATTAAGCAGTGGATCAGAGTGGGAGTGCAGAGCCTGCTTGGATCTGAGTCAAGGTCTGAGTTGGCAGTTCTCGGGGGAGGAGGAGTGCTGGTGTGGCAGACCTTGCTGTGTAGAAGTAGCTCTGAAAACAGCAGCACAAGGTCCCTAAAGCTTGGGACAAAGTACTCTCTACAAGCAGTCATACCTTTACAAAAAGCTCAAGGGTCAAGTGGTTGGCTGGGAACATGGCCAGGCAGCAAAAACGGACCCAGATTCAGACTCAGACTTTGGAATCTTTTTTTGATGACAAAGAAGAGCAAAACATACAGCCAGAAGTCAACAAAGTTAAAGAGCCTACATCAAAAGCCTCCAAGAAAAATATGATTGGTCTCAGGCCATGGAAGAGCTCAAAAAGGATTTGGAAAAGCAAGTAAGAGAAGTAGAGGAAAAATTGGGAAGAAAAATGAGAGTGATACAAGAAAATCATGAAAAACAAATCAGTGACTTGCTAAAGGAGACCTAAAAAAATACTGAAGAAAAAACACCTTAAAAAATAGACTAACTCAAATGGCAAAAGAGCTCCAAAAAGCCAATGAGGAGAAGAATGCCTTGAAAGGCAGAATTAGCCAAATGGAAAAGGAGGTCCAAAAGACCACTGCAGAAAATACCACCTTAAAAATTAGATTGGAGCAAGTGGAAGCTAGTGACTTGATGAGAAATCAAGATATTATAAAACAGAACCAAAGGAGTGAAAAAATGGAAGACAATGTGAAATATCTCATTGGAAAAACCACTGACCTGGAGAATAG
This sequence comes from Trichosurus vulpecula, assembly GCF_011100635.1. Taxonomy (NCBI): domain Eukaryota; kingdom Metazoa; phylum Chordata; class Mammalia; order Diprotodontia; family Phalangeridae; genus Trichosurus; species Trichosurus vulpecula. The sequence continues at coordinate 115,991,305 of NC_050573.1, read as the reverse complement.
ATCCAGGAAAAAATTTAAAAATTATTGGACTACCTGAAAGCCATGATCAAAAAAAGAGCCTAGATATCATCTTTCAAGAAATTATCAAGGAGAACTGCCCTGATATTCTAGAGCCAGAGGGTTAAAATAGAAATTGAAAGAATCCACGAATCAGCTCCTGAAAAAGATCCCAAAAAGAAAATTCCTAGGAATATTGTCGCCAAATTCCAGAAGTCCCAGATCAAGGAGAAAGTGCTGCAAGGAGCCAGAAAGAAACAATTTGAGTATTGTGGAAACACAATCAGGATAACACGAGATCTAGCAGCTTCTATATTAAGGGATCAAAGGACTTGGAATACGATATTCTGGAGGTCAGTGGAGCTAGGATTAAAATCAAGAATCACCTACCCAGCAAAACTGAGTATAATGCTCCAAGGCAAAATATGGATTTTCAATAAAATAGAGGACTTTCAAGCTTTCTCAGTGAAAAGCCCAGAGCTGAATAGAAAATTTGACTTTCAAACACAGGAATCAAGAGAAGCATGAAAAGATAAACAAGAAAGAGAAATCATAAGGGACTTACTAAAGTTGAACTTTTGTGCTTACATTCCTACATGGAAAGATGATGTGTGTAATTTATGAGACCTCAATATTAGGGTAACTGAAGGGAATATACATATGTGTGTGTGTGTGTGTGTGTGTGTGTGTGTATATATGTATATGTATATATATATGTGTATATATATATATATATATAGACAGAGGGCACAGGGTGAGTTGAATACGAAGGGATGATATCTAAAAAAATAAAATCAAATTAAGGGATAAGAGAGGAATATATTGAGAGAGGGAGAAAGGGAGAGATAGAATAGGGTAAATTGTCTCGCATAAAAGTGGCAAGAAAAAGCAGTTCTGTAGGAAGAGAAGAGAAGGCAGGTGAGGGGGAATGAGTGAATCTTGCTCTCATCGGATTTGACTTGAGGAGGGAATACCATACACACTCAAATGGCTATCTTACCCCACATGAAAGTAGGGTGAAGGGGATAAAAAAGGGGGACAATAGAAGGGAGGGCAGATAGGGGGAAGAAGTAATCAAAAGCAAACACTTTCGAAAAGGGACAGGGTTAAGGGAGAAAATTGAATAAAGGGGGACAGGATATGAGGGAGGGAAATATAGTTAGTCTTTCACAACATGACTATTTATGGGAGTATTTTGCATAATGATACATGTGTAGTCTGTGTTGAATTGCTTGCCTTCTTAGGGAGAGTGGGTGGGGAGGGAGGAGGGGAGAGAATTTGGAACTCAAAGTTTTAAAAGCAGATGCTCAAAAAGGTTTTTTTTTCCATGCAATGGGAAAATAAGATATACAGGCAATGGGGCATAGAAACCTATCTTGCCCTACAAAAAAGTAAGGGGAAAAGGGATGGGCGGCAGGGGGAGTGAGGTGATAGAAGGGAGGGCTGACTGGGGAATGGGGCAGTCAGAATATATGCCATCTTGGAGTTAGGGGAGGGTAGAAATGGGGAGAAAATTTGCAGCTCAAAATCTTGTGGAAATCGATGCTGAAAACTAAAAAATATCAAATAAAGAAAATGATCACAAAATAAAAATTAAAAAAAAGAAAGAATTGATGATTAGTTTTTCAAGATAGCTCAGGAATGGGAAAAAAACTAAAAGAATAGAAAAAGGCATGACTTGATTTTAATACCAAAAAAAGCAGCTGAAAATATCTCATTGCTCACTGAGGTACCTGCATTGTCATTTTGGTAAAGTCTCTGAGAATGACTCATAGTATTGAAGGTATTCTGAATGGAGGCAAGAGAGAAGAGGACAAGCAGTCAACAGTTATTTATTAACTGTGAACTGTGTACCAGGCACTGTGCTAAGTGCTGGGAATACAAATATAAGCAGAAAGAAAGATCACCCCTGCCCTCAAGGAGCTTAGATTCTAAAGAGAGAAGACAGCACATAAAAAGGAGCTGGAAAGGGAGAGAACAGTGGTGAAGGTACCTGACATGGTGGCGTTGTAGAAAAAGTCCAGGAGGAGAGAAACAAAGCCATTATTGGCCTGGGACAGATACCTCCTTAAACTTGACGTGCTGGAAAGAATCAGCCAATCAGAAGGCAGAGGGTACTTACAGTGTGAGAAGTAGTCCAGGGGCCAAGTGAGCTTCCACAATGAAGAGTTTTCTGTGTCAGCAATGCAGCGCACATCATTTTCTGCCATAGACCAACATTTTTGCAGACACAGTTGAACAAAAGGAGAAGGTCCCTGAGGTTTTATTATTTTATTGATTACAAAGATGCATTTTACTTAGAACAGATTGCAACTGGCAGGCTTTCTAAGGCTTATGTTAAGTTCATACAAAATTACTTGGTGAGTGGATCACAGAAATAACTGCTCAGTGGCTTTCCAATCATTAATTTCAAATGAGGCACGAGAAAGAGGTGTATGCTCACTGAAGGTGTTTACCACTTTCAGGAAGGGTGTCCTTTGCAGGGTCCAAATGGAAGAGAGGAAGTATTCCCTATTGAGGGTGAGATTCTCCAGATTATCCTTTTCATGGATAATAAATATTGTGCTCATTGCATCATCTTAGAATGATGCCTCTTCAGTGTGATCTGAATATTCAAGAGGTTGGACCAACAATTATTTAATCAAGAAAAACTAAATGAATGAAAAGTTCCTTTGATTCCTATGAATGAAATGACTTTTGATATCCAGTTGCATGGCCTTTCCATTGAGTTAATAGTCAACAAGCATTTATTAAGTGTTTACTATGTGAGAGGTACCATGCAATACATCATTACATTTATCTGGAATAGGGACTGCTCAGTGGTCAATGAATTGAGCTTGTAATTGAATAAGAGTAAGGAATTGCAGGTGCTGCATTGCATATGGGAAATTGTGCAGTGCTTTCAACAATCCTGGTCAATCAGCAAGCATCATTGAGTGCCTGGAACAGAGGAGGTGTTTAATAAATGCTTGTACACAACCTGACTACCATATTCCAGGCTTTAACCTAGGCACTACTCCCTGGCACAGAAAAGTCATCTTTTTAACACATTCTTCCTGTAATGTATTACAATTGTAAGACTTGGAATACCACAGACTGCAAAGTAATTGAAATTGTGGGTGACCCAAAGGGCAATGGAAAGGTACACTGAAGCATTTTTCTAGCAATGACCTATTCTCAAGAAGTGGCAAAACTCCCAGTGCAGAGAAATGTATACCAAAAAATTTAAAAAATACAATACAACATCGCTTGAGGTTTTCTAAGTCAATATAAGGCCAGCAGGGATCTAGTTGTGCTTGAGTTTGGCACTACTGACAACTTATCAGCAGTCAAATGTATGATTGGGTAAGGAGGTGGGCCAGTCATGTAGCTATTTCAAGGGACAACGGATGGACAGCCTTAATGGTGCTCCAGTGCTCTCAATATGTAAAAAGACCTAGATGGAAGGTCTCTGTCACATAAAATCACAGTAGAGGATCTCTGGGAGAATATGAGCAAAAATTGCATAGGATGAGAAAGCAGGGATGAGCTATGACATCCCCGGGGGAAGGACTAGCCACATCACTCAGCCCACAGATCCACTGAAGGATAAGTGGCAATAGCTTGGATCACATTTTTTTATTCTACCATGTATATTGAAGTCATATCAGTACAATAAAAGTCATGTAGGTGAGTTTATTACCAAATGTATTTTTTTTTAAAAAAAGGATTGACTCTTCAAACTCTTTGCAGCAACTTGCTAAAAATGAGGAAGTTGCTACACAAGAAATGAAAGAAGATCTCAATAATTACAGAAGAAAGATTGACCTGGAAGAGCGCAGGTTTCAAAAGGCCATAGAAAGGGATGAGTGTCACAGCCTGAAAACACATAAGGTAAGAATATACAGTAACTGGTGTGAAGTTAACCCTGTTTCTTCTGTGCCATCCTTTTGATCATAAAGCATTTATTACACAACAGTTAAGTGCTGGGCACTGGGCTGTGTACTGGGCATACTAAGATAAAAAAGAAACAGAAATAGCCCCTGCCTTAAATACAGAGTGCTTTATGGGGAAAGGCTATAGGAAAGGCCTCACACTGAAGGTGATGCTTGAGCAAGGCTTTCAAAGAAATGAGGGATGGAGGTGAGAGGGAGGGCATTCCAGGCATGGGTGATGGCCTGTTCGCCGGCAGCAAGAGGGCAGATAGTGTCTTATGTGTGGAACAGCAAGATTACTTGTCACTGTTCTCATTTTCCCCAGAATTTTAGGATTGAATGAGTGGATAAAGAATCATTTATTAACTGTTTACTAGGGACAGATAGGTGGCAAAGTGGATAGAGGACCAGCCCTGGAATCAGGAGAATCTGAGTTCAAGTCTGGCCTCAGATACTTATTAGCTGTGTGACCATGGGCAAGTCACTTCACTCTGTTTGCCTCAGTTCCTCATCTGTAAAATGAGCTGGAGAAGGAAATAGCAAACCACTCCAGTGTCTTTGCCAAGAAACCCCCAAAAATGGGGTTGTGGAGAGTTGAATATGACTGGAACTGACTCAGCAACATCCATAATGTGCCAGGAGTTATAGTAAGCACCAGGTATAGCAACACACAAGTGAGACAGTCTTTGCTTCAAGGGGCTTACACTATGTAATAGGAAGAGGCAACATGTGTAGGGGACTGGTGGCCAAGGAAGGGAGTTTCATCTGGTCAATCACAGGGGTGGGGAGTCGATCCATGGGTCAGTTGATGTAGTTATTGTGCCCAAACTAAGAAGCACAAAGTGGAGTGAGGGGGAATGCATGCAGTGGAAAAGCTGATGGCAAGATGGTGGCATCATGGAGATACAATTCCAGCCCTTAGGGAAGAAGTTGCAATTCTCTATCACAGTATTTCATGACCCACTTGGTGTGCTTGTCCCTGTATAACCAACAGCCATTATAAGCTCCCTCCCAGTCTAATAGTGATTATTTGCCATTTCTTAAAGATATAATACAGTAAACATTTCTTAAGCACCTATTATGTGCTAGGCACTATCACAAGCACTAGGGATACCAATAAGAAAAGAAGAAAGACAGTCTAATGGGGGAAGACAGAACACAAAAGCTGGGGGTAGGATGGGTTGTATACCAGAGGCTACCTGGAACAGAGGTGGTATAATGACGGTGGAATGGAAACCAAGCAGAGCAGCTGGTGGTGAATGAAGATCTGGCTGGGATTCAGAGCCCTCTGTGAAGTGAGGCCTCAGAATGTTTTGCTCTACCTTTGTGAGACCCCAACATAGTGGCGCTTCAGATCCTTTTCAAATTTCTAGAAGAGGGAGAAATTACAATCATAGAATTTCAGAGTAAAAGACTTTGTTGGTCATCTTCATCCATACTTGAACAAGATTCCTTATTATTGTGACATATCCCACAAGTGGCCATCCATCCTTTGCTTAAAGACTTCAAGTGACAGAGAACTCACTACCTCTGGAGGAAGCTGGAAGCCCTTTCCATTTTAGCTAGCTCTGGCTAAAAACTCTTTAACAGAGTTTCCCCTTATGTTAACCCTGAATTTGTCTCTTTGCAGCCACCCCACTGCCCTTGTTTTGATCTCTAAAACCAAATAGAACAAATCCAGTACTTTTGTCCTTTGGATGTTTGAAGACAGCTGTCATGTATCTCCCCTCCAAAATATTCTCTTCTCCAGGATAAAAACCCCTATTTCCTTCAGGTGACCATCCTGGTCATCCTCTTTTGGACACTTTAGTTTATCATTGTCCTTCCTAAAATGTAGTTTCAAGAACTGCACACAATCCTAACAGTTATTTTGAGCAGGGAAGAGTATACTCTTCCATCCAAAAGTATACTTATACCATCGCCTCCCTAGAGGCAGTGTCTTTCTTATTTAGCCCAAGATCATATTAGCTTTCTTGGCTTCTGTCAAGGCACCAGGTGGTGCAGTGGATAAAGTCCTGGGCCTGGAGTCCAAAAGGCTTGAGGTAAAATTTGGTCTTGGATACTTACTAGCTGTGTGACCCTGAGCAAGTCACTTAACCTCTGTCTGCCCCAGTTTTCTCAACTGTAAAATGAGAATGGTAATAATAGCACCTTCCTCCCAGGATTGTTGTGAGAATCAAATGAGATAGTAGTGTTTGTGAAGTGCTTTGCAAACCTTAAAGTATTGTGTTAACTCTAGCTATTATTAGTTGCCGTATCACACACCTTGGACTTACTGGACTCATAGCTAACTAAAACTTCCAGGTCTTTTTTAGACAGTCTGCTCACTAGTCACATCTCTCCCTTCTTACACTTGTAACGTTATTGTGTCTTTTTAACCTGAGTAACTTGATGTTGGGGATTTTTTTTACCTGGGATCTGCGAACTTTTTTTTTATGGTTTTCTTTCGTAATCTTATGTATTTCATAGTATTCACTTAAGAACATGATTTGCAGAAGGAGCCCCTAAGCTTCACCAGTCTGCCCAAGGGGTCCATGACACAAAAATAGGTCAAAACCCTGGCTGTACATTTATGTTTGTTAAATTTTTTTTAAGTTTATTTTTAAATTTTTTCTCCCAGTTACATGTAAACAAAAAGTTTTTTTTAACATTCTTTTTTAAAATTTTGAAATCCAAATTCTCTCCCTCTCCCCTCCTTGACAAGGCAAGTAATTTGATGTAGATTATACATGTGCAGTAATGCAAAACATTTCCATAACCGTATTAATTCCATATTGCAAAAGAAAATGCAGACCAAAAATACAAAAGCAATAAAGAAAGTATGCTTTAGCCTGCATTCAGACTGACATTGTAAGGATTGATCATAGATCCTTTGGAATTGTCTTGGATCTTTGTATTGCTGAGAATAGCTAAGTCGTTCACAGTTGTCATCCTTATAGTCATTGCTTACTGTCTACAATGTTCTGGTTCTGCTCATTTCAACTTTGTGTCAGTTTATAAAAGTTTTCACAATCATATACTACAGCTTGTTCAGCCATTCCCTAATTGACACACATGCCCTTAATTTCCAATTCTTTGCCACCACAAAAAGAATTCATATTAAGTTTTTATCTTACTTGACTCCATGTTCTGGCTTGTCAAGATCATTTTGAATGCAGACTCCCATTCAGTCCATCATCTGTCTCTTCTAGCTTTGTGTTACCTGCAGATCTGATCTGTGTACTCTTTGCCTTTATCCAACAAAACATAAATATATTTACTAGCCCAGAACCAAGCACAAATGCTAGGCTACCACTGGAGACCTGGTGCTGCTCATGACTGCTCTTTGGATAAACTATTCAGCCACTTTAGAACCCATTTATGTGTACTGTTGTCTAGTCCATATCTTTCTTTTCACAAGAATAATAAGAAAGTCTTGATGAGATGCTTTCCTAAGATCAAGGTAAACTGTATCTTCAGCATTTTCCTGATCTATCAGTTGGGGAGCCCTGTTTAAAAGGAAATGGGGTTCATTTGGCATGTCTTGTGCTAGATTAAGCCGGACAGGTTCTTTGTGATCACTCCTTCTCTAGATGTTCACTAACCAACCTTTTAATAAATATGTTCTAGAATTTTACCATGTGTCAAAGCCAAGTACTTGGTCCTGTAGTTTGCAGATTCCATACTGTTCCCTTTTTTGCAAACCAGAACACTGTTTGCCCTTCTTCAGTCCCATGTCATTCTTTACAGTCTCTCAGGGATCCCCAGCAGTGGCTTGGCAGTCACATCTGCCAGTTGTCTTAGTACCCAACAGTGTAGTCCCATCTGGGTGTAATCTGGGACACGGTTTTATAATGCAACATCTCTAAACATAAAGGAAACCAAACTTTCTTTGCTAGTAATGATATCCTTTTATATCTCTGTGCTGTAGTTAGCACATTCAGAACCAAGTTTAGAAATGTACTTTGGGAAGATTGATTGTGCTATTTCATTACCTAATAAAGAAGCCAACCAGGTCTTTCCAGGAGGATTTCATTTAACAAAAACATTTGCTATGTTTAAGTGCATTTAATTTAAAACATTTTTAATTGGAAACTATCATTTTTTATTTTATTTTTAACTAGAGACTATCTAGGAATGAAATTTTTAAATGGACAGGATCTTTAGGCCAGATGGCTCTGTGTTACATAGTCTGTAGCATATCTTTGGTTAGTGTAGACTTTAATTTTCAGGCAGTGTCCTTTGGAATATATAGGGGAAGTCATTAAGTAGAGTAAGTTTTCTTTTTCATAGATTTGCCTCTGAGGCATGCATGACTGTACATAGTCAAACGCAGTAAATGAGAGGGGTGTGAGTGTGTTGTGAGTGTGTGTGTGTGTATTTTCTAAAATAACAAAATTGTAAGAAATGATGAGCAGGTTGATTTTAGAAAAAGATGCCAAGATTTACATGGAACAATGAGAGCGACATGGGTAGAATCATGAACGGTAGCAGCCATATTGTCCAAGGAATAACAGACCGACTCAGTTACTCTGAGCATTGTAAGTACTCAAATCAACTGCTGAAAACTTATGAAGGAAGATGTTATCCATCTCCAGAGAAAGAACTGATAAATATAAGTGTGCATGTTACGGTATCACACACACACACACACACACACACACACGTATATACACACACTTTTATATATATGCTTCTGTATATGAGTGTGTGCATGTATCTTTGTCAAATGGTACCACCTTCTCTAGTGGGGAGAGAGACTGTCTAGAACTTAAAATGTAAGAAAAAAAGATTACAAAAAACTTACAAAATTGATGACACTGTTAGAATGTTTCTAAAATAGCTTCGTGACTAATTATAAGTAATTCTGAGCCTTAGTTTCTCATCTGTAAAATGGGAACAATTACTGTGACTTCAATTATAGGCTTGTTATAAGGAATATCACTCTTGGTAAACCTTAGAACACTACATAATAACTTTTCTTTTTTTAGTTTTCTTGGGGGGCAGGGCAATTGGGGTTAAGTGACTTGCCCAAGGTCACACAGCTAGTAAATGTGTCAAGCGTCTGAGACCAGATTTGAACTCAGGTTCTCCTGACTCCAGGGCCGGTGCTCCACTCAGTGTGCCACCTAGCTGCCCCTACATAATAACTTTTACATAGTACTCTAAGTTCTGCAAAAGCACTTCACATAATTCTCTTTGTATATTGATGTAAGTTATTCATAAAATATTTTGAAAACAGCTTAACTTGGTTGCAGCTTCCTCTCAGATTACGGATTTCTTCTTGGTTCAAAATATTGACTGTGTTTCTGTAATTCCTACTTTTAGTTGGTCGAAGAAACGTTGGCAAATACTGAACAAGCATGCAGTGATACCGACTGGCAAATCCAGGTTTTACTTAAACGAAAATTTGATGAGGCAGAACGCAAAGAACATTACGAGGAGATAGCCAGACTTCTTCGGAACAACAGAGCTAGAGAATTTGATGCATTAAATGCATTGAAGGGGTTGAAAATAAAAAAGGTAAGAACTTGATTTGTTGAACATTGTTATATGTTTTCCTAAAATTATTTAAATTTTGAAATGGTGCTTAAGAGTTAGACAGTATTCCTTATTTATTTCGTAAGCCTTGTTCTCATTAGCTTTAGTGTATCCAGGCTCCCTGGTGACTTTGTGGTCATAAAAGGGCCATGCAGCTCACCTGTGCTTTGGGAATGGAAATGAGCAGAGGCTCCTGGAAACAGTGGGAAGCAAGCACACTGGCTCTGGTTCACACCCCCTGGCAATGCCTCCCTGTCTAACCTGGGGGCTTCTGCCCTAAGGGCCTCTGAGCTCCCTTCCAGCTCTAGAGCCATGATAGTGTCTGACCAATTTGTGTATTGCAGTGATGCCAGAGAATCTCAGGGACTTAATTTTGGGAGGGACCTCAGTGGCCATCTAGTCCAGTCTGTACCCCAAACAGTTCTCCACTACAGCATGATTCAACAAGTGGTCATACAACCTTTGCTTAAAGACTCTCCTGAAGGAAGACCCACAACCATCTGAGGTAGCCTATTCCACTTTGGGATAAGCTCTCATTCATAAGAAACTTCCCTAACCACAAGGCTAAACTTCCCACTTTGCAGCTTCCACCTGCTGCCCATTGTTCTACCCCCTGGGCAGATGCAGTAAGTCTCATCCCTCTTCCAGGCAGCCCCTTGAGTCTTTTCTGCAGGCTAAACATCCTCGATTCCTTTAGCCACTTCTCAGGTGACATCAACTAAAGGCTTTTCACCACCCTGGTTGACTTCTCCTTACTTTGCAACTTGTAACTGTGTTTTCTAAACTGTTGCACCCTGGCGAGTCAGTAAACATTTATTAAAGACCTACTCATTTCCATGACCTACTCATTCACACGGCTGAACTGGGGATATAAAGACAGAAATGATTCTCTCCCTGAAGCAGTTTATGTTCTTTTAGGGAAAATCAACATGGACAGCCTGGCATGATGGAGTTTGGAGTCTGAGCCCATTTGACATTGTTCAGATCATCTTACTTCTCCAGGCCTAAGGGTCTCCATCTGTAAAATGGAGTGGCCATACCAGATATGGCCACTAAGGTCTTTCCGGCTCAAAATCTATGGTCTTACAATTCTTAGTACATAAAAAATAGGTACAAGTTAGTTAAGGGGCAGGGGTCAGCAGTGAAGCTCCTAGCAGCATGTAGAGGAGGTGGGGGATGGGAAGGGGGTGGTCAGGGGGAAAAAATGATTAGGTCCTGCTAGTTCTCAGTCTGCAATGTCTTATTTGTCCTTTTCTCTCCAGTTTCTTCAGCTTCATCAACTTGTATAGATGATGTTTAAAAAAGTATTCGTTCCTCCAATGTATAACAATTCACATTTATATGCTGCTTTAGAAGCAGTTGGTACTTCATGTAAGAGGTAGCCCTTGAACCGACCATAGACAAAAACTAGGGATTCTAAGAGACAAAGGTAAGGAAGGGAGTACATTCTAGGCATTAGGGGACAACCTACACAATTTTGTTGTTTAGTCACTTTTCACTCGTGTCCAACTCTTCGTGACCCTTTTTGGGGTTTTCTTAACAAAGATACTGGAATGGTTTGCCATAGCCTTCTTCAGCTCATTTTACAGATGAGGAAACTAAAGCAAACAGGGTTAAGTGACCTGCCCAGGGTCACCTAGCTAGTAAATACCTGAGGCCAGATTTAAGTCAGGAAAATGAGCCTTCCTAATTCCAGGCCCAGCACTGTGTCACCTAGCTGCCCCCTAGACTAGGCAAGGGAGAGTGTTGATGTTGTTTGTGAGGAACAGCAAGAAGACCTGTTGGCTTGGTCTGTAGAGTGTAAAAGGGAGTAAAATGTAATAAGACTGGCAGGGTAGGTTGGAGCTAAGTCAGAAAGGACTTTACATGTCAGAGGAGTTTACAATTTGATCTTAGAGGCAATAGGAAGCCCCTGGAGGGTGAGGGGATGGTGACTTAGACCTGTGTTTTAGGGAAATAATTTTAGCAGCTATGTAGGAGGTAAACAGAAAAGGAAAGACGCTTTAGGTAGAGAGACTAATTCAGAGGTTGTTGCAATAGTCTATGATATTATAAGGCTGCAGGTTATAAGGGCCTGAACTCAGCTGGTTTCTGTGTGAGTGGAGAAAAGGGACAGATATGAGAGACATGGAGGAAAAAACAAGATTTGTCAGCTGATTAGAAATGTGGGGTGAAAGGGGAGTTAGGAGTAAAGGAATGAACTTATATGACTGGAAGGATGGAGGTGCCCTCCACAGAAGCAAGGGCGTTTGGAAGAGGGGGTGGATTTTAGGGGAAGTGTAGTTGGGCTTGTTGAGTTTGAGATGCCAGTGGAACATTCAATGTGAAATGTCTAATAGGTAGTTAGTAGTGTTGGATTGGAGATGGATACATTGAACATTGAAACGTGGGAGCCAATGAGGTCTTCGAGACAGAGTGCAGCATGAGAAGAGAGAGAGCCCAGGACAGAGCGTTGGGGTAGCCCTACTGTTAGTCGTAGGCTTTCAGATATGTTTGGCTCAGCTGCTACATCTGCTCATTCTCTGAGTACCTGATCTGCACTCTGTGCCTTGGATGCATCAAGGGAACCTAGACGATGTCTTACTTAATTGTTCTGTGTGTTGACTCTATTAGCCATTCTTGTTCTGCCCCTTCCCCTCCTAACACCATTCTCTTTGGCGAAAAACAAACCAAAAAACTAACAACAAAAAACCAGAAGCAAAGTAAGAGGAGATGAGCCCTGCTTTCTCTCAGATCTTTTATCCACCATCAGACCCTTATCTACTAGGAGCACGCTCCTCTCTTTGATCCTCCTCTCTCTCCCAACATATCCTTTTAATAAAATATTTTTATAAATGGTGAAAGGATATGAACAACGTTCAGAAGAATCGCAAACTAGAAGTAACTCACCTGAAAACATGCTCTAAATCACAAATAGTAAGAGACAAATTAATACAACTCTGAGGTTTTACTTTACCTCATGTAGTTCAGCAGAAAATGAGAACAGCCAGTGGTGGAGAAGCTATGAGCAGGTACCTTGATGTTCTGTTGGCAAAACTGTGAAGTGGCCTGACTCTTCTGGTTTTCTCTTTGTAATTGTACAAGAAAAGTAACTCAGTCGGCCATACCCTTTGACTTAGCAATTCCAGTCCTGGACACATAGCCCAAGGAAGTCAGAGACCATAAAGGACCAATATATACCAAATTATCCCTAGCATTCTTTATGGTAGCAAATAACCAGAAGCAAAGTGGATACCCATTGATAAAAGAATAGTAAGAAAATTATGATATGTGGATGCAGTAGAATATTACTGTACAATAAGAAATGGTGGGCATGATGAATTAAGAGCAACAGGAAGACTTGCAGGGGCAGATTTTGGCTTGTAGCAAATAAAAATTTTCTGACGATTAAAACTGTCCTTATCCAAAAATGGAACGAGCTGCTGCATATGGCAGCAGCCCTACTACTAGATGTCCTCAAGTGGAGGCTGGAGGATTTTATTTTTTTTTAATAGTATTTTTCCTAATTATATGTCAAGACAGTTTTTAGCATTCATTTTTACAAGATTTTGCTTTTCACATTTTTCTCCCTCCCTCCCACCCGCCCTTACGAAAATGATAAGCAATTTGATATAGGTTATACGTGTGCTGTCATGTAAAACATTTTCATATTAGTCACAGTTGTGAAAGAAGAAACAGATCAAAAGGTTAAAAACCATGAAAAAGAGTAAAGTAAGTGAAAAACATCTGCTGCGATCTGCATTACAAGGCCACCCATTTTTTATCTGGATTCAGATGGTGTTTTCCTTTGTAAGCCCTTTGTGCTTGTCTTGGATCATTGTGTTGCTGAGAAGAGCTGAGTCATTCGTGGTTGATCATCACACAGTGTAGCTGATACTGTGTTTTCCTGGTTGTGCTCTTTTCACTTTCTGGAGGATCTTTTAAGACCTGTCATAGCAGGGATTTCCATTCAAATTTGGATGGAATCAGATGGCATCTGAGATCCTTTCCAACTCAGAGATCCTGTAATACATAGAATTTTACTTGTTATGATAAAACTTGTTTTCTCATGGTCTTCCTGAGTTATCTGTGGGCTGCTGAGGAGTTAAGGAAGATCTGTTTTAATAGCTCCCCATGCCTATAAAAAACACTTTCCTCACTACAGCTCACTGAGATAGGTGTAGGGAATTTGTATCTTCATTTTGTTGATGAGGAAACAAATCTAGAGAGATTTGGTGAATTGCCCCAGATTTAGGGCACTGGGATTCAGATTTAAGTTTTCTAAGTTCCATGCTTTTCCAAAAATAATCTAGTTCTTAATCAAATTCAGTCTACTGTGGCACACTTTACTAGCTCCTGTCTGTACCTCTCGGGCTACGCACATGTGAGAGAATTAATTTTTGCTCCTGTATTTTATATTTGATTTTACTCTGTAAGTGATTTTATTCTGTAACCATATTCCTCTTCTCTGTCTCTGTTGAAGAAGCTTATGTGTGCTAAAGTTCAGCCTCCCCTCTCTGAAGTTAGATACTGAGGCTAAGCTTTCCCACATTTAGTTAAAGAAAAACTCCATTCTCAATACTCTCATAAAACATTATCTCGACATTTCCTGCAAGGTTTGTGTGGTATCCTTGAGAAGCTAGGACTAACTGACCTTGTCTCATCTTTAGCAGTTAAGGTGGTCTTAACTAATCCTGGTTCCCCAGGCACCAGTGAGTCTATGTACCTGAGTCCCTAGGAGTAATCTCAGGCTACAGCCAAGACCCATAAATTCCCAAAAGCCTTCCTTAGAGATAGAGAGAGAGAGTCTTTATCCCACAGGGGGAGGGCTATGATTCCTTAGTCCTGTAACCAATGATATGATTTCTGTCGTTATAAAAATGAGTCGCATCTTCAATTTGGAGTCTTCTGGCCAAAGGCAGTGCCATTTGACCTATGCTTTATTATCAGGTCACGTGCCCCTGTTAATAAATAATAACTTGCATGGAGAATTGCCTCAGTTTACCTTTTTGTTAAATTTCACATGAAACACATGCTTTTTTACGTCTGAGCTCCCACACTATTCATATTTTTTAATTGTCATTTTTGGGAGGTTTGTGGGGGAAAGTATAGTTTGTATGTAGTACCAGTTCATAACTGTTTTTGCATATTGGTTAAACTATTTTCTTACATGTTTATAATTTTCTTTATGTACAGTAATCCCAAACAATAAATATCAACTCTAAATTCAGTACAGTTTATTTCCATTTTGTATGTGACAGTAAAGTATGTTGAAAGTATGCCTTACTAGAGATTTATTAAGTGCCTAAGATACTTGTTAAGGACAAATTTCTTCTTATAAGCCCTGATCCAAATGTTACGTGGAATAGCTTGCCTAGAGGCAGTGAGGGGTCATGGGCAAAGCTGGCCTTGGAGACAGAAGGACACACCTGAGACAGATTCTGGCACTGTGTGACCTAGAGCCAGTCCCTTAACCTTTCAGGGCCACAGACGACTCTCTCAGACTGCAGATTGTGGGAAAGGTGCTGACCTAAGATGAGTTTCCTCGTCTTAGAATTCATTGAAATATCAGTGAAATCAGAGGCCCACCCCAGAGTAGTTGTAGAAAGTCTATAACTCATATCCATCCAGGCACAAATTTTAAAAAATAACTTTTCACAAAAAAAATCAGTCCAGTCTGTGGTATCATGTTTTTCATATATTCCAAGATATTAATTTTTATATATGATGGTGGTTGTACTATTGTTAACTCCTAAAGTACATGTTCATCTTAAAATGCCCAGGATTTTGAAATCAGGGCCTGAGTTGCAATCTCAGTCATGTGACCTTCCCATCGCTCTAGTGCTCAGGTTTTCAGAATCCTCATCTAGAAGATGAAGTGGCTGGGACAAGATAACTTCTGAGGTCCCTTCCGATTCTAAAATCCTGTTCACCGTTTCTAAAACATTTCTCAATCACGGAGTATAAACTTTTTCTGAAATGTATTTTAAGATAGCAGGGATAGAGGGCTTATGATGACCATGGGAGCAATTATTATTAGTTTGTTTTAAACTCAGTTGGATGCTGGCCATTGTTTCTGCTCACCTGTCATTTCTCTTTAGGGGAAAGAAGATGAAGAGGATCCTTTGCAGTCATCACATTCAGTTGCTGCTTTATGTAATCGCATCAGAAGGAAATGTGTTCATTTTGACACACGTGATTACCGGCAAAACCAAGATGAACTCTTTGGTGAGCACACTCCCCTTCCTCTCTTTCTCTGCCCAGCCCATCACTGCTGCTCCCTGGCCAGATGAAGGGGCCTGCTTTTAAAAGCACAGCCCTCTGGTAGCCTCCTGCTGTCCCAGCAGCCTTTCAGATTGCAACAGCAGCATCCAAGCAGCTTTACTTGTTTACACCACCATTCTATTAGTAAGTGAAAAAAAAACAGGGAAGACCTCATGACAGATTGTATCAGTTGAATATTAAAAGCTCTTTCCTCCTATAAAGCAGCAGTTCCCTGACTTGGAAATGAGCAGTATTTAGTTACAGGTTTCCCTGCCATGCTCAGCTTTTATTGTCCCTCCTCATCCAAGACCCGTTTTGATGCTTCCATTAGAGGGAGAAGAAAACTTAGGATGGTTATGGACTCCGTGGGCTCATCAGGGGAGGACGGGAAGAAACTTGAGTACAGAAACAATGTGGGGGAGTCACCAGGGGCAGAACCTCTGGCCAGCTCGTTCAGTTCTACTCCACGGGAGAGGGAAGCAGCTCATGCCCCCAGGCAACTTTCCTAGCTCTATTTTACTGGTATTAAAACAAGGCCTGGGACAAGGGCCCTGTGGGGAGTGTGGAGAGAGGTCTTTTCTTTGCCACAGCCCATGCATCGGCCAGTCTGGAGCTGGCCAGTTCTGCCAAGACTGCAGACCAACCATGAATGACCCTTGAACTTTGGGACTTGTGCTGTTTTTATAATTAGATGTAAACAAGTAGCTGGTGCCCTTTACAGATGCGATAGTCTAGGGTGAGAAAATCCCCATGCACTAACTAACCTGGAACATCTTTCAAGAGAAAGCCTGATATGTGTGTGTGTGTGTGTGTGTGTGTGTGTGTGTGTGTGTGTGTGTGTGTGTGTGTATCTATATGGTTTGCTGTATTCCTTTGGAGGTTCACCATAGGATGGTTTTTATACTTCTGGATTCACGAATCACTGGCTGTTTCTGTCAAGGTGTCCTCCTATTTTCTCTGGGGAAGTGGGCCAAGTATGGCTTTATTCCCGGCCTGACTTTATTCTCTTCTCCCCATATGCCCTTTTCTTTACCCATCTTGCTCCTCCTCTTGCTCTATCTACCCCAAAGGGAGTTTGAGGTGAATAGGAAATTTCATTTACTTCGAGGCATTGGACAGGCCTTTTTCCCTCTAATTTTATTTTATTCTGCACTTAACAACAAAGAACACGAGCAAAGTAGAACAAGAAGAGTCATGAGAACCAGCAGATCTCTATGGCACACAGTTT